>NC_050073.1:111428609-111732978 GCF_009764565.3 Dermochelys coriacea
ATCTCTGGTTTCAGAGTAGCAGCCGTGTTAGTCTGTATTTGCAAAAAGGAAAAGGAGGACTCGCGGCACCTTAGAGACTAACAAATTTATTAGAGCATAAGCTTTCGTGAGCTACAGCTCATGCATCCGATGAAGTGAGCTGTAGCTCACGAAAGCTTATTTCATCGGATCCGATGAAGTGAGCTGTAGCTCACGAAAGCGTATGCTCCAATAAATTTGTTAGTCTCTAAGGTGCCGCGAGTCCTCCTTGTCTATCTCTCTGATACCTTTCTCTTTCTCTCTCTCTTTCTGCCATCTCTCTCCGTCTCCCTTTACCATCTCTCTCTGTCTCTGCCATCTCTCTCTCTCTCTCCCCCCCCTCTTTTCTTTTCAGGCCATTCGCATTGTTTCTCTCTCCTCCTCTCCCCCACGCTCTCGTCCCCTGTTTTACTGTCTCTCCCTTGCCTCTGTGCTCGAGGAGGAGGCGTGATTCTTCCCCAGGACCGGGCTGGGAACCTTCCCCCCTCCTCTGGTTGCAGATTGAAATGTCACTCGGAAAGGGGAAAAGTCCTGAACTATAAATATAAATAGCTGAGCGTTTATGATAAGAGACACAAGATCCCGCTGTCCAGACAGGCATGGGCCGTGACTGAGCAAGGCGTCTGCTGCCGTCTGATAGCGGCCCATCGGCTGGCTGGGGACGCGATGCATGCGGCAGGTGGCAGATGATTGCCTCTTGGAGAAAAGGTTGCCTAAGGTGACCAGAGGTCGGAGCAGTTCGCGTTTCCCGGTGGCCTGCCCTCTCCCCTCCTTGCACTACGTCCTCATGATCGATGGATGCTTGCCCCTTTCGGAAATTAATCTGTCTGGGTTCTGCAGGACCTTACATTTCTGTGATTATATGTAGCAAGTCCCAAGATCTTCCGTTTAGCAGCCGTTTCCACTCAGTCGATCGCTTGCACTTAATACTACTCCAGTTTTGTTACTGTGTAAGGGAGAAATTACTAAGTAGTTCAAAGACTGGTCACTAATCAATCTTAGTTTTCTTCAGTTTTGCCACCACGTGTTTTGGATTAGCAGATCTTCCCTGCAGAATTGCTTGAAATTTCTTTTAAAAATATTTTGAAATAGAATATGTATAGTGAAAATAGAGAAAGGAAGTATTTTTGTGTGGTCATGGAACTTATTACACTGCTTTCCTTAGATCTATTTCTGATTTGGTCTGAATACTAAATATAGTTCTAAGAGGCTCAAAACAGACTTCTTTAGTATAAGCTAAAGAATGTGGACATATTGTATCCAATATACATACTTTTAATTACTTAAAGATAGTCAAAGCATGAATCATGAAAGTGCTTATGCAAATATAGTTACAATGCTTATTTGAGGAAGACCTCTGTATAGATGGAAAGCTTGTCTCTGGCTCAATAAGAGCTAGTACCTCACCCATCTTGTCTCTTATCTATTAACTGTTATAACCATTTCTATAAATTTTATTCTAATTGTATTCATACAAGTTTAGCTCAGTTAACTGGTTATATGAACTGTTTGTTTTAAAATGCACAAGGGCAAGCAGTGAAAAGTATTGATATCCTTGAAACTGAGAACCCCAAGGACATTTCCTAATTAAATATGTTAAGTAAATAAACTTTGACACAAGTTAAATATTAAGAATATGGGTAAAGTATTTTCAGTTGGCATGGATCTTGAATCCCCTTGGCAGGTTTTCTCTACAAATGGAGACTAATGAATGTGCATTCATATGCCTATACTTAAGGTTCCTCCACAATTTTCTGTGTCAACTTTCATAGGCAGCAGTATATACCCTGGTTTTAGAAACACTTTAGGAGACTGGGGCAGGGAATTGGCTTGCAAAGGTTAAAACTGGATCCGGACACACTTTATTTAGGCCCTAATCCTGCAAATTTATAAGCATGTGCTTAATTTTACTACCATCAGTAGTACCACCGCAGATGGTAATAAAGTTAAGCACAGTGTATATGTGGCTGGAGGATTTGGGTCTTAATGGGTGGTGGTTGAGGGAAGACTTTAATCATTTTGAAGGGAAAAATAAAATTAGAATAGCAATTTTTTATATTTGAGTGGCAAAATGTAGAAGTAGACATCTTAAGGTTTTAATTTAAAAGTGGTCTTTTTCCAAATAAGATATTTGAAGTGCTAATCTGGATTATAAATTTGCTATTTAGAGGACAACATTTTAAAAAATTCTGTCAACTTAACCATATTGTGAATAAATCATTGGAGCTTGTGTTACTAGTAACAGTATAGATTATTAAAATGGAAAGAATTTTAAAAATGTTTAATTTTGACCATCTTGTTTCTTTACTATTTGCATGTCTCCTCATTGAGAATGAAAATCAAAGTAGTCTTTCACTTGTTTATAGTCAGTTTCACATTCAAGGAGACAGTTTTGTGAACATATAAGCATGTGTTTAACTTAAGCAATTCCCTCTGAATTCTCATGAGTTATGGCAGTAAAATTATACACGTTTAAGTGTTTGCAGAGTCAGAGCCCAAGTTCTCAGTATAGCAATGTTTGATTTTCAGGCTCTGGGTATAGACAATTGGGACTTGGATTGTTCAGGATTGCATTAGTAAATAAAGCAAATACTGAATTTGGAACAGAAGTTCATTAAATGTGTTTATTTGTAATAAACAGAGATAAGTTATGGCACAAAATGCTCATTAAAGTGATAGTCAGCTTGTTGTATATTATTGTTGTTTAACTTTAACCCCCTCCCAATAGAAAAAAGCTGCTTACTTCCCTGACTGCAGAGGAATGTTTATTTCTTTTAAACCAGTTGTTTCTGCTGGAATCAAATCTTTAAGTCATGGGAACATATTTTCTGGTCTAAGGTTTGTAAAGTATTTTCCTTTTAAGAGAATTTAAATTTGGGGCCAAACTTTTTTCAGGATCCCCTTTAAAATAATTTAAAAAAATTAATGTGGATTCCAACTGGAATTTTTAGTATGTGGATTTATTAATGCAAAATCTGAGACAATCCAGATTCTCACAGGTCTCAGCCAGGGAAATAAAGCAGAAGTCACAAGGACTAAATTAAAAGTGGAAAGCAGGGATAGTCAGGAACTCTGGAGGTCAGCTGGAGAACATCTAGGATCTTCTTCCCCATATCCATGTGGGAAGTCTACAGTCACCCGGGTAGAAAAATCTGATTGTGCATTGGCCAGCTGGATTCTGCAATTCTGGCTGTGTTTGCAATATTAAATTTTGAAGGAATGGCGGATTCCCAAACTTTTTTGGTCACATTGTTTCAGGTGAGTTTTTTTTTTTTTAAAATGCATACTTAAGGTATCTGCCCTGTAATTTCCTCAGTTTTACAGCAAACAGAGCTCAAAACTTTAGCTTTAAAAAAAATGAAATTTTAGGATAAATCCTGATCCAATTGAAGTTAGTAACAAACTTCCAATGAAGTTAATAGGGCCAGGATTTAATCCCTGTAGTTCACAGAATACAGCAAAATAAATCCTTGCTAGTATCTTCTAGTTCAGCAATTACTTGTACTTCTATAAAGATGAACGTATGTTACCTAGCTATAATCATGGACAATTCTACAGGCATGTTTTCAATCTCCATTAATTAAAATGCCTGCCAGATATGAGCAAATCTTTTATATGCAAACCCACAGAAACAAGCTCAAAAATAGCATTTTATGTGCAAATAAGTTTAATGACCCCAACTACAATTAGCTTTGTGTAAGCATACAAGTGGGATTACATACACATTCAGAAACCTGGATTTGTGTATTAGAGGTGGGCAACAGAAAATTTGGCCCCACAAATTTTAACTCAAAGCAAAATTCAGAAATAAGAATGGCCATACTGGATCAGACCAAAGGTCATCTAGCCCAGTATCCTGTCTTCCAACAGTGGCCAATGCCAGGTGCCCCAGAGGGAATGACTGGAACAGGTAAGTGATCCATCCCCTGTCACCCATTCCCAGCTTTTGGTGAACAGAGGCTAGGGATGCCATCTTACCCATCCTGGCTACTAGTCATTGATGGACCTATCCTCCATGAATTTATCTAGTTCTTTTTTGAACTTTGTTGTAGTCTTGGCCTTCACAACATTCTCTGGCAAGAAGTTCCACAGATTGACAGTGCATTGTGTGGAAAAAACTGTTTTAAACCTGCTGCCTATTAATTTCATTTGGTGGCCCCTAGTCCTTGTGTTATGTGAAGGAGTAAACACTTCCTTATTTACTTTCTCCACACCAGTCATGATTTTATAGACCTCTATCTTATCCCCCCTTAGTAGTCTCTTTTGCAAGCTGAAAGGTCCCCATCTGATTAATCTTTCCTCATCTGGCAACTGTTCCATACCCCTAATCATTTTTGCTGACCTTTTCTGAACCTTTTCCAATTCTAGTACAATTTTTTAAGATGGGGCAACCACATCTGCACACAGTATTAAAGATGTGGGCATATCATAAATTTATATCTTGGCAATATGCTATTGTCTGTCTTATCTGTTTCTTAATGATTCCCAACATTCTATTTTGTTTTTTTTGACTGCCACTGCACATTGAGTGGATGTTTTCAGAGAACTATCCACAAGGACTCCAAGATCTTTCTTGAGTGGTAACAGCAAATTTAGACCCCATCATTTTATATGTATAGTTGGGATTATGTTTTCAAATGTGCATTACTTTGCATTTATAAATATTGCATTTCATCTGCCATTTTGTTGCCTAGTCACCCTGTTTTCTGGGAGCCCTTTGTAGCCTGTGGAAAAGTGGGCTAATGTTGGCTTTTTCTGTCTAAGAATGGTAGCACCCACAATATAAAATACTGTGCATTGATCTTGGCTCCCTGCAGTAACTACACAGGGTGGAATAAATTAAGGGTTTAGCTGAAAATGTATGATCTTTAGTAAAAAAAAAAAACTTTAAAGTGCAGGTGAGTTTTTTGGGGCATGTCAGGCTTTTGACTAATAGGGTATCAGGCATAAATGATAAAGTTCATTGATTTTTAGCCTTCACCACGTTGCAAGATGCAGCACCTAAGGGTAGGTTTCTTGTGTAAAAACATTTTAAATAGTTTGGATACTCTGCAGCAGTGGCTCTCAAACTTTCCAGACTACTGTACCCCTTTGAGTACAATTTGTCTTGAATACCCCCTAAGTTTCAGCTCACTTAAACTACTGGATTACAAAAATGACATAATACAAAAGTGTCACAGCACACTATTACTGAAAAATTGCTTTCTTTTACCATACATTATAAAATAATTCAAATCTAAATATGGTAGTTACATTTCAGTATATAGAGCAGTATGAACAGTCATTGTCCATATGAAATTTTAGTTTATAGTGACTTAGCTAGTGCTTTTTTACATAGACTGTTGTAAAACTAGGCAAATAGCTAAATGAGTTGAGTACCCTCTGGAAGACTTCTGTGCACCCCCAAGGGTACATTTACCCCTAGTTAAGAACCACAGCTCTGCAATCATATTAAGAATGACAGAAGTTCTCTAATGCCATGGTTACCAAACTGCTGTTCATGGAGAATCTTTGTGGTATGCAGTGAGCTGAATAGTTACATGATGCTGGCTCTCTTCCTTGTTTTCAGGAGCTAAATTTAAAAGAAGCTAACAATACGCAAGACTTCTAAAATTTTCCTTTTTATACATAGTTGCCACAGGGATGTTGCAAGATCTTGAACGGGAGAGGGTGTGCTTTGTACCATCTTGGATGGGAAGAAGTTTGAGAGACTCTTGTAGTATGTGTTTTCATACTGAAAATGTTCATGAACTCCAGCTGTGATGCAGAATGTGCAATTAGAGCTGTCAAATCATTTGACATTTTTCCCAACCAAAAAAGATTGTCAAAATAGAAGTTTCCTCAGTCATTTTCTGATTTTAGGTTTTACTTTGAAAAACTAAAAAGGGTTTTGATTTTCAGTTGCCAAAAACTCAACCTTTTCTAATGTTTTCAAATTTCAGCAAACAATTTTGCCAGATCCACTGAAATGTTTATGAACTTTGTTTTTTACAACCTGTAGAAAAAAGTTGACAAAACAATTCCATCAACATTTTTCATGGAGAAGGAAAATGAGTTGTTATAAGAAGGGCTACATTGCTGATAAATCCTTCATGTGGTCCTCTTAACAGTCAGTAAATGTAATGGATTTTGTGGAACAGACTGATTAGAGTAGCAAAGTATTGCTATACAGCATTTATGCACCTCCCTCATTTCAGTCTGAAAGAGGTATAACATTGATTCAACAATAGTGACTAGTCCAATAAGGTAATAAGATTAAAGAGTCAATCCTCTATTTGAGGCTGTTGTTCCCCTGTCACAGGTCATGCATGCCCTGTTCCCTTTTGGGATGGGGTACAGGTTGTTATAGGCTCACAGGCATATCTGCACAACCCCTCTGGGTTCCAGAGTAATGTGGTCAAACAGCCAATCTACCTGCCTTCACAATCAGGGCTGCACAGCCCAGGTAAGTAGAGCAGCCCTCACAATCAGGGCCCAAGTCAGCAGAGCTGGTGGGGCAGGCTGCCACCCCAGGGTGGGCAGCAGCCAGGATAGGGGGATCCAGGCCCCCACTCTCCATCAGGTCCCAACTCAGTGGCAGTGTTGCCCACCACCAGCTCAGCAGGGATCCAGCCAAAATACATCCAGGTCTCCCAACACCTCCTCACAAAGCCTCCCTGAGTTACTTCCTACCCACTTCTCTGCAGCTTGTGGTCTCATGGTTTCCCCAGTCTCTCCTCCTTCCATGGCACCTGGAGTTAGTGGGTAACTACCATCTAGCTGGCCTCTGCATCATGGAGTGTCAACAGCCCTTCAACAGGAACCTGCAGCAAACCTCCTTCCTCATCTGCAGTCAGTCTCAAATGAACTGGGCTGCTCCCTTTATACCTGGCCTCCAGTCAGAGCATGCCCAGCAGGGCTGAGGGGGCATGGCCTCCTCAGTCCAAAGAGAGGAATTAACCCCTGCAGTCCCAGTGCGGGGCATGCACGCCCTGTCACACCATCCCATCCATGCCAAACAGTGGACTTATGAGATCAATGACATTTCTAGCTTCCGGATGTCTGGAAACAAGGACTCTTAAAGGATTCCTGAAAAATACAACCTGACAGATCATGTCAAAATTCTTTTAGGAATGGGAAGTAGAGATGGAACTCCAGTTTAGTGGAGGTGGCTGCTGTAAGAGTTAGCCCAGTTCCATAAGCAGTGGGGAAAAGTTTGCAAAAATCTATGGCTTACAAAAATCTACCATCAGGGCAAGTGCTATCTATTATTAGTTGTTCTCTGGATATATAGGAAAACTGTAGAGAAATCACCTTGTGATGTTATTAATATATATAGATCATTGTTGCAACCACGGTCATATAGTGGCACCAAATCTTGTGCATCAAATAGTGGCATCATTATACACCTGTATCCAAGTTGGATTATTTTCCAATTAGGAATTGTCTCAGCTTTACAATTAAAGGAATGTCAGGCATGGATAGAAAGAGATAAAAATCATGGGTGATATTAGTGACGAAGGCAAAGTGCTGTACTTTAAACAGATAATGTAAATCCCGTAATCTCTTGTTATTTCTCAGTTGTGACCCAGCAGTTTACAAACTCCTTTGTACAGAAGAGGTTATGAATAGCATATTAAAATAAAATGTATCAGATGTTATCAAGTGAGGTGTTGAAAGGTTATCAAATAAGAAAATCTAGGGGAGAGACTGGGATTCAGATGGAAGTGTAAAGACTAGCAGGACTTGAACCCAGCATCCTCACACTGCCAACAGCTATAACCTGGCTACTCCCTGTAGTCCACAATCCACAGATGTTTGATGCCACAGGAAGTTACACCTCAAGGGGTCTGATTGACAATTGTCTTAGCCATTCCTGATTGGCTCCTTGTCCCTATATAAGCCCATGGAGCATCCCAAGAAGTGTCCAAGTAACAGTATGGATCCTTTACTAGTTACCCTGCTTCTCTGTTCCTGATCTCCTGGTATTGACCTTGGCTCTGACTTGGATTCTGACTCCTGATTGACCCCTGGAATTACCAACACAGACTCTGAGACCTGGTATTGACTCTCAGCCTGATTCCTGACTCTGTTTCTGACCCTCAGCTTACCTCCTGACTCTGACTCTAGCTTTGCCCTCAGCTTGACTCTTGACATTGATACTGGCTGTGACCCTTGACTTCAGTTCCAGAATCCTAAACTCCTGCCTTCCTTTGCCCAGGATCCTGATGGCTTGCCTGGACCATCCTAACCTGTGGAGAAGGCTGTCCCTGTTGGACAGTGAGGCAGGGAGTTGCCCCCTTCCCAACATGTCCCAAGGGACCCTAGACCCAGCTGAATGGGGTGACAGCCTGCAGGAGGAACTCCCCATATTGCAGACACAAGTGGTCCAGCTCTTGTCTGTGAACCAGACCCTGTAAGTGCAGACCACCCAGCTACTTGATGAAAATGCCATGATACGGGCCCAACTGACACAGCATGACACAAGAACCAGATACTGTGAAAGCAGGCTGCCTTGTTGTGGGATGAGAACACTGTGCTAAAGTCATGTGCTGCAACAGCATACCTGGGCCAACAATCCCTTTCCCAGAGCATTTTAGCAGACTACCAAAATTTCAACCAGTGCTGCCTCTGTTCCTGCTCTGCTCCCAGTTCTTCTCCACTGACCAGGCCAAAGTCTCCTGATGGGAGTGGTACTGCAATAGGCTTCACCCTAGTACAACGACGGAGCCCAATATTGCCAAACTGGGACACCTTCCTCCAGGCTTCTCCTCTATTTTTGATGACCCCATCACGTTTGTTTGGTGGAAGGAGCCCTGTGAAAACTATGGCCAGAACAGGGACGGACTGGTCCTCCATCACCCACTTTTGGCAATTCATCTCCAATATAGAATGGAATGAAGCAGCCCAGCTCTACCAATTCCAGGGGAAATTATGTGAAGAGATCTAGGATGAGCTAGCTCATGTGGAAATGCCAATCCACATAGGTGCCTTCATCAGTCTTGTCATATGAATTGATAACAGGCTGCGCAAGCGAAGAGAAGAGAGGAAGTGCACAGCCACCCAGCGGCGTATTAACCCCTAGGCCAACAAGGCGTAGGACGAGGGTGGCAAAATTGCAGGGCGGCAAATTTGTAATAGCAGCCAGAGGCTGCTTTCCCTGGCGCCAGTTCGCGGCCCCCGGCCCCGCCCCAACTCCACCCATTTCCTGCCCCCTCTCTGGCCCTATTGGTCCTCTTTCCCAAATCCCTGCTCCGGCCCCGCCTCCTCTCCTGAGCGTGCCGCATTCCCCCCTCCTTTGCAAACCTGTTTCGCACACAAGCACTGGCAGGGAGAAGCAGGACCTGGCGGCATGCTCGGAGAGGAGGCGGAGCAGAGGTGAGCTGGGGCGGGAGCTCAGGGGGGGGGGGCGGGCGGCAATTATTTCAGGGCCTAGGGGCGGCAAAATCATTAATCCGCCACTGCTGCCACCTCGCTGATGTACCCCAGTAGGCTTACATTGCTACTAAAACCCATGAAGGAGGAGATGCCATCTTCTCTTAGCACTTGTTTCTATAGCTAGCCACTAAAGGAATTTAAACTTTGTGTAAAGAATGGCACACTATAAAAATTTAAAATTCATTCTTTTAGCAGTTTTGGTGCTTGTGGTGATACCCACTCTAAGTCATATTTTCATAGCAGCAATAAATATATATCAGATCAGATCATTTTTGATTTAGAACAACATGGTGACACAGCTATTTTAAACTTATGCCTCTCCTTTGGGTACCAATGAGATCATTTCAGGACCACCTGGATTATAAATACAGAACAAGAACGTCAGGTTTAAAGTTACCAAAGCTTCCTAAGAAAACAAGCCTAATTTCCAGTATCATCTATAAAATCTACTAAATGTATTTATCCAATATAAGCATTAGAAGAAAACAGCTGAAAATTAAGATCAGGTGACATCTGTTTTGTTTCATTTGTTGTGTGACTGGCTAGCCATTTACAGACTTATTTACAGATATCAGAAAAGCAATGTTCATGTCCTTAGGTCATGTTACTCCCCCCAGGAACATCATTACACTTCTGCAGAAGAGACGGGTTAAAGATGAGCAAACATCTTATGCTGTTCTGGTTTTAATTCCTCGGTTCTGGTGTTCTGCTCATTTTCATTAGGATGTCTACTTATCCTGTTTAGGATTTTGAGTGAATGGGCTGTAACCAACTTTGAATATGTTGCTTTCTTCCCATCTTCTGCAGCCCAGTTTTGGGGTTTTGTTCCAGGGGAAGAGGGATTCTATTTACAACTAAGAGTTATTTAACCTTACTCGTATGAAGTATGAAATACAGAGCTGCAATTAAGGATATTAACTTTAGAAATATTTTGTATGTTCTTTCACAGGTCAGAAGCTTTGCTCAGGTCTCGAGCTGTGTGTATTTGTATTTATTTATCATACTAATGATGAGCTCATTAGGCTTTAGAAGATTGAAACATTTTGTTCTGATTTCAACATCTTACAATTTAAAAAAATATATAAAAGTAGGGGGTTGCACACCTCATAGGTTCTGTAGGCCAAGCTCATTGCATGCACCAGGGCTCCTAGCATCCTTCTGTTCCATCCCACACGCTCCCTATGTGTGGCCTCCCATCCCCTTCTGTTTAGAGACTCCCTGCAATCCACTCACATGCCAGGGGCTCTCTGTGTGCCCCCCATCTCTCCCTCCCCCATCATTCTTTCCCCAGAAATTGAGGCGCTCTCTATGTGCCCCCCATCTCTCCCTCCCCCACATTCCTCCATGCTAATATCCCCCATGCTGGGGGCTCAGTGTGCATCCCTTTTTCCCTCCATGCCAGCCAGGGGCTCTATATGTCCTACCCATGCCAGGGTCCCCATTATTCCTGCATGCCAGGGGCTCCATGTACCCACATTTCCCCATGCTCTGTATGCCTCCTCCACTTCCCCATTTCCCTCTTTTCCCCAAACCAGGAGCTCTGCGTGTACCTCCTTTCCCCACATGCCACGTGCCTTTTTATGCACCGCCATTCTCTTTTTCCTCCTCCATCATGCTTTCCTATCCCCCCACCCCCACATTCTCCTTTTTCCTTCCTTCTTTCTTTCTTTCTTTGTCAATATTTTAAAACTGTATTGGGAGGATGAGAAGAGCTAATGTGAGGCATGTTGTTGAACTGGAAATAGCAGAGCTGGTTGAAGCTTGACATGGGAATACAATATCACAGATAGGCCTAAACTCCAAAATCTTTAAAACTGGAAAAGTTTTAAATAAAATGATGTATTGAAGAAGGCAACAAGTTTTATGAGGTAACCCAAGAGACTTCTTATACTGTGTCCTTTGCAACCTAGGCACTACAAGGATGGGTGTTTGGTAATATATTGTAAAAAAAAAATCTATTTATCAATGTATGCATTCTTTTAACGGAAGCCTCACCATGCAGGGACTCTTGTGCAATTGGTAGAATGCAGCAGTCCCAAGGAATTCCCCTTGTTTAAAATGAGAAAGTTAGGCTTATCTACACTTAAAAGTGATGTCAGCCTAGCTCCATTGGTCAGGGGTATGAAAAACCACACCTCTGATTGAGGGCTTGTCTACACTTAAAACACTGCAGTGACGCACTGCACTGCAGTAGCACTTCAGTGAAGATGCTGCCTACACTGATGGGAGAGGTTCTCCCATTGACGTAGCTCTGTCTACACCGGGGGGTTAGGTAAGTTTAACTCTCACCCCTGAGAAACATAGCTATCCCAACCTAATTTCCTAGTGTAGACCAGCCTCAGATATAATGGAAGAGGGCTTCTGTCAATGTAGCTAACATTGTTTAGGGGGTGGAGTTCCTGTACCATCAGAAAAACTGGAGCCCTGTTGGTGTGGACTACGTCTATCTTAGTGGGCTGTCCTGGCATAGCTCTACGGATATAGGCTCCATAGTGTAGACTTATTCTCACTTAGTGCAACTTCCCCCCTTAATGTACACTAAAATCTGTTTTTGAGCCTGGAATATGACATGCATCTCAGGCTGCACTAAATTTAGACCACATTGTTGGAAAGGGTTTTAATGATTTAGAAGAAAGACGGTATGATTTTAAAACAGCACAGGAACGTAGAAAAGTTAAATAGAGCAGCCTTTTTCAATGAAGCTTGATACAGGAATACAATATCACAGATAGGCCTAAACTCCAAAATAGAGCAGCCAATTTATTGAAATTCCACATAACATACAAATGAAAACAAGTAACATAACAGTAACATTATGTACATACTAATGTACATAAAGCTTATGCTCTAATAAATTTGTTAGTCTCTAAGGTGCCACAAGTACTCCTTTTCTTTTTGCGGATATCCTGTTCTAGGTGCCTGACTTAGATTTGAGGAGTTTATCACCTACAAGATCTCTATCAAACATTCTTACAACTACAATACCCACCTGCTGAAGTGAAGAAACAGATTGACAGAGCCAGAAGGGTACCCAGAAGTCACCTACTACAGGACAGGCCCAACAAAGAAAATAACAGAACGCCGCTAGCCATCACCTTCAGTCCCCAACTAAAACCTCTCCAACGCATCATCAAGGATCTACAACCTATCCTGAAGGATGACCCATCACTCTCACAGATCTTGGGAGACAGGCCAGTCCTTGCTTACAGACAGCCCCCCAACCTGAAGCAAATACTCACCAGCAACCGCACACCAGAACCACTAACCCAGGAACCTATCCTTGCAACAAAGCCTGTTGCCAACTGTGTCCACATATCTATTCAGGGGACACCATCATAGGGCCTGATCACATCAGCCACACTATCAGAGGCTCATTCACTTGCGCAGCTACCAATGTGATATATGCCATCATGTGCCAGCACTGCCCCTCTGCCATGTACATTGGTCAAACTGGACAGTCTCTACGTAAAAGAATAAATGGACACAAATCAGACGTCAAGAATTATAACATTCAAAAACCAGTCGGAGAACACTTCAATCTCTTTGGTTACTCGATTACAGACCTAAAAGTTGCAATTCTTCAACAAAAAAACTTCAAAAACAGACTCCAATGAGAGACTGCTGAATTGGAATTAATTTGCAAACTGGATACAATTAATTTAGGCTTGAATAAAGACTGGGAGTGGATTACACAAAGTAAAACTATTTCCCCATGTTTATTTTCCCTCCCCACCCCCAACTGTTCCTCAGACGTTCTTGTCAACTGCTGGTAATGGCCCACCTTGATTATCACTACAAAAGGTTCACCCTCCCCGCCCCGCTCTCCTGCGGATAATAGCTCACCTTAAGTGATCACTCTCCTTACAGTGTGTATGGTAACACCCATTGTTTCATGTTCACTATGTATATAAATCTCCCCACTGTATTTTCCACTGAATGCATCTGAGGAAGTGAGCTGTAGCTCACTAAAGCTTATGCTCAAATAAATTTGTTAGTCTCTAAGGTGCCACAAGTACTCCTTTTCTTTTTGTGGATACAGACTAACATGGCTGCTACTTTGAAACCTGTAATTAATTAAGATAAGCTATTATCAGCAGGAGAGAAAAACTTTTGTAGTGCTAATCAGGATGGCCCAATTAGACTGTTGACAAGAAGGTGTGAGGATACTTATCTCACACCTTCTTGTCAACTGTCTAAATAGGCCATCTTGATTATCACTACAAAAGTTTTTTTTTCTCCTGCTGATAATAGCTCATCTTAATTAATTAGCCTCTTTCAGTTTGTATGGCAACTTCCACCTTCTCTGTATGTGTGTATATCTATATATATCTATATATATATCTTCTTACTATATGTTCCATTCTATGCATCTGATGAAGTGGGCTGTAGCACACGAAAACTTATGCTCTAATAAATTTGTTAGTCTCTAAGGTGACAAAAGTACTCCTGTTCTTTTTGCGGATACAGACTAACACGGCTGCTACTCTGAAACCAATCAGACTATAGTTCTTGAGAAAGCTGGGAAAAACTCAAAAACTAAAATAAGGTGGAAAACATGGGGACCTGACCAAGACATGGATGCAGAAATAATAAAGATCAAACTGCCAAATCTTTAGCTGCAATAGTAGAGAGACATAATAATGTCCTTAATCATCAGTTTGTGTCTTTCTTTTGCAGGGTGGGAATAATGCAGGCCACACTGTCGTTGTTGATGGGAAGGAATATGATTTTCACCTCTTTCCTAGTGGCATAATTAATCCAAAGGCAATTTCTTTCATTGGTAAGATAAACATCTTGTCCTGTTCAAAAGTTAATGTTGCATGGAAGGCAATCATAATCAGGGTTTTATACAACTAATAAACAAAAACTTGAAAGGTTGTGAGTAAGGATTCTTTTGGTTTCAGCTGTTTTATTTTTATTACTACAAGCTGTAAGATTATTTGCCACATTTCACACCGTTATTTCTTATTCAATGTTATTTTAATATCCATTATTAGAGAAACTGTGAAAATATAAATCTTCCTTTCTGTATCCTTGCTTTTTTTTATGATATTTGGGAGTTCAACTCTTGTCTTCCAAATGTGCATGTACAAAATTGCATATGCATATACATTTGCCTGATATACATTAGCAGATGCAAACACCTCTTCATACACTAACTGATCCTTTCACTTTTCTCTAGCCTCTCCTCTTTCCCCAAATTTCAGAAATAGGTCCCAAGATTCAGTGCTTTACTTGGCAGAATATCTTCCAGGCAGTCTTTTGCCATCCATACTTCTTGAAATGTGTGCTCTTCTGGGTTGATGTCACATCGCAGCGTTATGATTTTTGGGTTACAAGTGTCATTGCAACACTGATTGCATTCATTGGGTTTGTCGAACATGGTAGCTGGAATGCAAACCAGAAGCTGGATTTCTAAGAATGTATCTAGCCCCATTTCCTACATACTGACCATCACTAGCATGAACTGCATTGCATGAATAATTTTTCAACAGGATATTTACTATAGCTGAACTAAACTAATGGGCCATTTAAAAAAAAATAGAGGCCAATGGTCAGATTTTAAAAGAAGTTAGTGCTTGAGCCAACCCAAGTGGTAACTCTGTAATTGTTTGCAAATTGGTTGTTTTACATGAACAGCCTGGGTTTTCTTGGCACAATTTATGCATCTGAGTTTGACTATTTGGTCCTAGGAAATAAACAAAGTTTTGGATAGTTTGTATCTTGCTTATTGTCCCTAATTATACCACTTGTCAGCAACATAGATATTACAGGGAATATGTAAGACTTGACAAATGTAATTAAAGCTTTTAGAAAGAGTAGATGTCACAGTACACTCCTTATATGAAGTATACCTTACTCTGAGATTTTAAAATGTTGTACTAATCAAAATAGCTGCAATTTTCCTTTAGCATTACACCAAACTCATAAAAGCAACACTAACATACTGTTATAAGTACTCTAAAGGTTGGCCTGAGTCAGATTACTTAGGTTTGGTCTACACCGGGAACTTACATCAGCGTAGCTACGTCACTCAGGGATGTAAAAAATCCACCCCCCTGAACGACATAGTTAAGTCAACCTAACCCCCGATGTAGACATCAAGTCAACAGAAGAATTCTGCCATTGACCTAGCGACCGCTTCTCATGGAGGTGGATTACCTAGGCTAATGGGAGAATCCCTCCTGTTGACAAAGGTAGTGTCTGCACTTGAAATGCTACAGCAGCACAGCCCTTAGATCCAATCCCATATTTTAAATCTTTTCCCTCTCCAAATTTTGGAGACGCTCAGATTTGTGGTACTGGTTCCAGCCTATTTCTAGTTTCAATACTAAAATATATCAACTAAAACTTCTGTTTTTCTGGTGAAAAATATGGTTGGTTCTATTTCCAGTTAGTATGGAAAATAATTAATAACCAATCTAGATTTATGCAGAGAAGCAGGTACTGCATATATTTCTGGTGCTTCCAGGAAGAAGCAAATAGCAGCTGTTTCCAGCCCATGATGTCTCTAATCCTTCCTCATCTCCAGTACACACTGTATTGTTTGTGGAACTTAATTTCCAGCTTTAAAGGAAAAAAAACATTGCTCATGTATCACAGTAGCTATTTTGAGCTCAGTGTAATGATATAAGAACATAAGAGCGGCCATATTGGGTCAGACCAAAGGTCTGTTTAGGCCAGTATCCTGTCTTCCAACAGTGGCCAATGCCAGGTGCCCCAAAGGGAATGAACAGAACAGGTAATCATCAAGTGATCCATCCCCTGTCGCCCATTCCCAAATGCATTTGATAGATGAAGACTTAAGTAATATCAGCCATATATGTCCCTGGTGTAAGTCCACTGACTTCTTTGAGCTTACACCAACGTGGAATTGAGGTCCAAAAGCCATTTCAATTAAAAGACTCCATTGACTTCAATTGGCTTTGAATCAGACCCCAAATTCAGATCTGATGTAAGCAGGTACAATTCTATTGACTTTAGTGGACTTAGCATCTGTTTATACCAAATGTGAATTTGGCTCCAATGGTTCCTAAAACCAATTAATGAAGAGCACAGGGTAATCTTCAGTACTAGGGAAGTTTTAATGAGATTTTTTTCAGTACAAAATATGATGTTTACATGAGTCATTTTGAAGGATGGATATTCTATCTTCTGCTTTTTAAAATAAATCTTTTGTGTTTTCCCAAAGGTAATGGGGTGGTTATACATTTACCAGGCTTGTTTGAAGAAGCTGAAAAAAATGAAACGAAAGGTTTGTGTCAACTAATCTTGTAAATAATTTTTTTATAATGGTAGGTAAATCAAAGTACATTTCAGACCCAGATTTTGACCACTTGCCATAAATAGTCTGTATAGCAATTTTCCAATTTAAAATAATTTAGAGAGAAGTCCTGACCAAATACAGTGTGTAAGTGTCTTATGGACAAGTTTTAAAGAACAGTCTCTGAATTTTATGGGGGCAGTTATTTACTGCAACAAAAGATAAGGTGAAATCCTGGTTCCACTGAAGTCAGTGGCAAAAATCCCTTTGACTTCAATAGGCCCAGGATTTCTGTGTCCCAGCTTCTGTGCAGAAATGTTTGTAACTGCAAATTCTGTGCTTTGGTGGGAACAAATTGTGGGTACAATTTTAAATATTTAGTTAAAGCTTTTTTTCATAGACAGGCAGCACTTTGGAAAAAAAAATTAAAGTATCATCATTAGCAACACAGTCAATAGCTTTTGACTTAATTTATAACATAAATTTATACATTTATAATGGGATTATGAAGAATACCTGATACCTTTATCCATACCAAAATCAGAAAGTATTGTCCAGTTGAAAACAGTTGATTGATTAATAGAAAATGGTAACATAGCCAGCTATGTGTTAACCAAGGTGACTTCTACTCCATTTAAAGTAAACTGTACATCTGGATTTGCAATACATTTAACACGAAAGAGAATTAGAGGAAAGATACAGTAAAACTAAAAGTAAATGCCCAAGTCTGACAACCTCAGTGGAATATATATCTTAAGTCTTTAATGTATATCTTCTGACAGGTTTAAAGGATTGGGAGAAAAGACTCATCATATCAGATAGAGCACACATTGGTAAGTATTTATCAAAGTGAAGATTAAAGCATAGAAAGGACTGATAAGAAAGGCAAATGATAGGCCCAACATATGCATTCAAAACCTACTATTTTACCTTGAAAAGGAATCATGTATTTGTATCTAATATTGTTTCTTCCCATGCTATAGAGAATGAATAAACTTTACCAGTAAGATATTAATAGAATTTATAGTTCCTAATGTGTAGTTCTGTATATTGTTTTCATAATATTCTGTAATACTTCATGTGAGAACAGTGCACATTCAACAATCGCAAAGGCTTTTGGATTTAGCATTTAAATTGTAGATACCAGTGTGTTTTGTTTTTAAAATGTTTTTTTCTCCTTTGGTATCTCATCTTGTTCCTGTGATTTTCCTTTGCTGTGCAGTGTTTGACTTTCACCAGGCAGTTGATGGACTTCAAGAAGTACAGCGTCAAGCACAAGAGGGAAAAAAGTGATTATATATCAAAACCTTTATTACACAATCACACCCCTCCCGCCCTGGGGGTTCTTAGCTGAGTTGAGCCAGACCCAAGGATTGAGGCCTTTTCGGCACACCGCGCATAGTAGCAATTATTATGCGTGTATACTGAAGCAGGAAAACTTCAATATCTGTAATAATAAAAAGTTAGAGCTTTATTCATAAAATATTCATCTCCATTTTGGAACAGTTCCCTAATATGTAGTATAATGAAAAGTTTTGATAAAATTCAGTAGCATAAAATATATTTTTATACACACCTTTAGACACACTTTTTTTTCTTTATTTAATTAGTATTGGTACAACAAAAAAAGGAATTGGACCAACCTATTCTTCCAAAGCTGCACGAACAGGCCTTCGTATTTGTGACCTCCTTTCAGACTTTGATGAATTTTCTTCAAGGTACAATTATTAATAATTCTAAAATAGTCCATCAAGGAATGGTACGTTTTGGATGACAAGTTGGCTTTATAAGGGGACATTTTTAAACTAGTGTGTATGAGTTTGTGTGCAAATCCTTTAAATAAAAAAAAATAAGAGTAAATATTTATTGTGTGTGTGCACAGCTTCCAGTCACTTTAAATGACCAGGGCATGGATAAACGTTGTTTATACTCATATGTGAGTCATATGTATTTTCACTGGAGAACCTTTACTATACTTATTTTATGATACAAACTGAATTGTTGCCAAAGATTTTTAAAACAGAAACTACTGCAACTTCTGCATATACAAGTTTTTGATATTTTGCAGGTTCAAGAATCTGGCACATCAATACAAGTCAATGTTTCCCACTTTGGAAATAGACACAGAAGGGCAACTGAAAAAACTAAAGGTAAAGATTTAATATTGGGGAAGATTCATATAGTCATAGAGTCTAAGGCCAGAAAGGAACACTGTGATTATATATAAAGATGTAAAAAGAACCAAGGTAGAAAAACGTTAAAATCTAAATCCAGCTGAAAATGTCTCTGAATTATTTCTTATAAAAACTGTAAAACTACAAAAATTATATAAGAAATTAAAGCATATTGAGGAAATACATACATACATACATACATACATACATACATCATCATACAACTGATGAATCACAGTCAAAAATATATTTTATAATAGAATGCTCTCAGATAAGGAATATTAAAAATAAGTCCTAATAAAAAGAGATGTTTAAAACATAGTTATTATTCTAATGTAATGTGTATCAAGATAAAATGATCATGCTTTACTAAAGAGATCTGGGCAATACAGACTTGCGGTCACTTTTCTTATCCTTCTGCCCATGACTTAATTCTAGGCTATCTAAGAGACTTCCAGGCCTATTGCAGAACTATTTTTAGCAATTAGTTGTTGAACAGAGCATCTCTGTCTCATCCATATATTAGTATGGTTAGATTATGTTCTATTTAAAATAAGATGTAGCTGTACATCATTGCTGCTACGCAATATAGAAATGGTATACAACATTCTAACAGTAATCGTCTTTTTTTGTGTCTGTGAGTGATTAGGCACAGTTTTTTTATGGCATGATAATGAATTGTTTTGTTTTCCAGGTAAAATGTAGTTTTGAGGTTGGCATTTTAGAGTCATTTGTGAATTTTCACAGCTGACCATATTGTTCATTGCTCCAGCCATTCTGGTAGCATTGTTTGGTGAAATGTACACTTATATTGAAACTTTCAGGGATATGCTGAAAAAATAAGACCAATGGTCCGAGATGGTGTTTATTTTATGTATGAAGCTCTTCACGGCTCCCCAAAGAAAATTCTTATTGAAGGTGCCAATGCAGCACTACTTGACATTGACTTTGGTAAGTTACCCTGTAAAGTACATTTAACTCCTGAGAGATGGCTTGTTTTCATTTGTCTTTGCTAACAGTAGGAAATCAGAAAAAAATCCTTTTATTATATCATTTGGGGATTATTTGGAGAATGGCCAGAACATTATTTCACTTTTCATAATTCTGAACTAAACATTACTGTTCAGGCAAATAGCAGCAGTGCACAAATGCAGTGGCTGATGATTTTACAAGATATGCTAACGGAAGGGCTTTGCCTCTGTGGGCCCTTACACCAAATTCTGTTATCCTAAATCCAACCGAAGTGAAAGCTTTATCAGGTTCAATGTATGTATACTAGCCTGGTGGATAGGGGGAAGTGGTAGATATGGTATATCTTGACTTTAGTAAGGCTTTTGATACTGTCTTACGTGACTTTCTCATAAACAATCTAGGGAAATACAGCCTAGGTGGAGCTACTATAAGGTGGGTGCGTAACTGGTTGGAAAATCCTTCCCAGATAGTAATCATCAGTGCTTCACAGTCAAGCTGGAAGAGCATATCAGGTGGAGTCCCGCAGGGATCAGTCTTGGGTCCAGTTCTGTTCAATGTCTTCATCAATGATATAGATAATAGCATAGAGAGTACGCTTTTAAAGTTTGTGGATGATACCAAGCTGGGAGGGGTTGCAAGTGCTTTGGAGGATAGGATTACAATTCAAAATGGTCTGGACAAACTGGAAAAATGGTCCGAAGTAAAGAGGATAAAATTCAATAATGACAAATACAAAGTACTCCACTAAAGAAGGAACAATCAGTTGTACACATACAAAATGGGAAATTACTGTCTAGAAGGAGTGTTGTGGAAACGGATCTGGGGGTTACAGTGTATCGTAAACTAAATATGAGTCAACAGTGCAACGCTGTTACAAAAATAGCAAACATCATTCTAGGATGTATTAGCAGGAGGGCAAGCAAGACACTAGAAGTGATTCTTCTGCTCTACTCCATGCTGATAAGGTCTCAACTGGAGTAATGTGTTCAGTTCTGGGCACCATATTTCAGGAAAGTCATGGACGAATTGGAGACAGTCCAGAGGAGAGTAATAAAAATAATTAAAGATCTAGAAAATGGGTCTATGAGGAAATATGAAAAAAATGGGTTTGTTTAGTCAGGAGAAGAGAAGATGGAGCAGGGACATAACAGTTTTCAAATACATAAAAGGGTGTTAGAAGGAGGAGGGAGAAAAATTGTTCTCGTTAACCTCTGAGGACAGGACAAGAAGCAACGGGATTAAACTGCAGTAAGGGAGGTTTAGGTTGGACATTAGGAAAAACTTAGGGTAGTTAGCACTGGAATAAATTGCCTAGGGAAGTTGTGGAATCTCCGTTATTGGAGGTTTTTAAAAGCGGGTTAGAAAAACACTTTTTCAGGGAGATCTAGATAATACTTAGTCTTACCTTTAGTGCAGGGGATTGAACTAGAAGACCTCCAAGGTCCCTTCCAGTCCTATGACTCTACTTCTGAGGACAAAAGATTGGTGCACTACAGCTAACAAAGAGAGATCTACTTATGTGTATACTTATGTGTATCACCTATATTTCTATTGGTAGAAATGTGACAAAGTAAGCTTTAGCAATGAGGAACATGAAATGGGCACTCCCTGGAGAATATCATTCTGCTGGCTATGAAATCTGAGTTGGATACTTGCAACGGGTACAAAACTGGCTCCTATAAGTCTCATGCTTGAGCACAGGAAAAAACACCCATGCTTCTTACTCTGGTATTCTGAAATGTCAAGGTATTCCTCTCAGCAGGAAGATGTGTAGAAACCCGGAAGAAATGTATCTGATATCATCCCTTCAAAATGCATGTCCAGCTGAGGAGCCAAATGGAGAGAGTAGTCTTCACAACTGTCAAATACTATGTATGAGGGAGCCATATATAATGATACTTCCAAAACCTAACCTTTAATCTGGTGTGGTGACTGCATGATTAAACCTGTGACAGCTGGCAGCGCTGCAGGTTGGCCTAACTGACTGCAATGATGTTTTGTCTTCAGACTATCGAATCATGGAAATGTAGGGCTGGAAAGACCTCAAGAGGTCATGAAGTACAGACCCCTGCACTGAGGCAGGACTAAATAAATCTAGACCATCCCTGACAGGTCTGTCGAACATCTTCTTAAAAACTTCCTTTGATGGTGATTCCATAACCTCCCATGGAAGACTGTTCCAAAGCCTAAATACCCTTAGAATTAGAAAGTTTTTCCTAATATCTAACCTAAATCTCCTTCGCTGCAGATTAAGCCCATTGCTTCTTGTCCTACCTTCAGTGGACATGGAGAACAACTGATTACTGTCCTCTTTATAATAGCCCTTAATATATTCGAAGACTGTTATCAGGTCCCCTCTTTAGTTGTCTTTTCTCAAGACTAAACATGCCCAGTTTTTTTTTTTAACCTTTCTTCATAGGTCAGGTACTGTTATAGCTCTATATACTTAGCAATCCATTAGATGGCAGAATCGTAAGTCTGTGTTTAATGTAGTAATATTGTATGTGTGGACTGCAGATGGCCATGTCCTCTTTTCATCTTTTATGTTTTGTGCTCTATGGCTGAAACTAGAAGATTCCAAGTGAGATATTCTGCCCTGTTGGTGCACAGAGATCTGCATGCAATGAGGAGGATACATACCATGCATGGGGCAAACCTTCCCTCCTCTTCAAGCTTGCACAGGGGTTACTACTGTCCTTGTACTGTGGAATTGTACTCTGTGAGGGGTTTCTGGTACCCCAGTGTAGAGAGGATTGGGGGTGATCAGCCAATGGTCAGACAGCAACAAAAAATTATCCTTCCCTTGACCTATGCTGATCTGCCAGGTGTATAGCATTGTCATTCAGGCAGTGCACCAGTAACAGAATTTGCCTTAAGAGGCTAGAGGTGAAATCCTGGCCTCCATTTCAGTCAATGGCAGTTTTGTGTGTGTGCATGCATACATACACACACACAGAGGTCTCACTAAAATGCTATTGAGAGTAATTCATGTTCATTGGGAATGAAATTCATCCCAGTGCAGGCAGCCTGTACACTACTCTGTGCACCTGTTATGTTCTAAGATTGATATCCATTGCATCTACATAAAGCCTCTGAGTACTTGGGCTCCATGAGGTTGAAGTGCAGAACAGCAGGGAGGTGAAATCCATGCTCCATTCTAGGGCCAAGGTGTAAGGCAGCTGAATAGCATCCTGTAGACTGGGAAAGAAGCTGAAGCCCTCTGACAGTTGTATAGGACTGTCTGATCCACATGAATGTGACTATGCAGTCCCTGCTCTTTTGTGGCCTTACAGGCCAGACTGAGGGGGCTGATATAGACACATGCAGCTGTTTCCCCAGCAATTCCACATTACAGCCCCTAGGCCTGACTTTGAATGTTATCCTGACAGCCAGTCTTAAATGGGATGCAAGAGATGTATGCATATGACCTTGTGTGGGCCTTCTGCATTGGGATAAATTTCACTGTGAAAGAACTGTGGTTTTCTTAATTTGGAAGAGTTAACATTTTGGGCACTCTGAAAGCCGCCTTATATCACATGGAAGCATCAGTCAGTAAAGTTATCTTAATTTGAACAAAGTCACCTTTAAATTTCTAATGAAACTTTAGAGAAAAAAATTATACAACTGAAGCTACTCTGATCACCAAGTGGGAGTGTTAGGGGAACAGAGCTCAGCTTTCTCTGCTAAATTGCTACCCCTCCTCACCTTGGGGTAAACAGCACTTCTCCCTCCTCCTTGATTGGTGTGGTGAGAGCTTCTCCTAGAGTGTCAATCTAATTTAGCTACCGGTGGTAACCATGTGAAGTTACAAATGTAAGCCCATCTTAGATTAATACAAGGAAAGGTAGCCTTTGTTTTCCATCACCATGGAAACAAGGTTGTGCTGTTTTGTTTTGTTTTTTGGCAGGCACGTACCCATTTGTGACATCATCAAACTGTACTGTGGGTGGTGTATGCACTGGACTTGGTGTTCCTCCTCAGAACATTGGTGAAGTATATGGTGTGGTGAAGGCATACACTACTAGAGTGGGAATTGGAGCCTTTCCCACTGAGCAGATAAACGTAGGTTTAACATTACATTACAGTAACCGAGAAATAAGGTCAATGGGATAGAATGTTGTAACAGGATAATGGTCTCCTGCTGACACATAAATGCCAAGACAATGCCAAGGGACCACATTCATCCCTAGTGTAACTCAGTTGAAGGCAGCCTGAGATGTTTTTTGCAAAGCAGACAACACTGATGTGTTGACATTCTATTACAATCTCTGTACCTGTCATAACAAATTACAGATATAAATGTCTTCCATTGTTGTATGCTGTGTTGTTGTAGCCATGTTGCTCCCAGAATATTAGAGAGACAAGGTGGGTGAGGTAATAGCTTTTATTGGACCAACTTTTGCTGGTGAGAGAGACAAGCTTTCAAACTTACACAACGCTCTTCTTCAGGTCTGGGAAATGTACTCAGAGTGTCACAGCTAAATAAAAGGTGGAACAGATTTTTTTTTTAGCACACCAATACCGGGCATCATCAAACAACTACAACCCATACCCAATGGGGACCCCATCTGGAAAGAAATCTTTCCTGAAACCCCTCTTCTGGCCTTCAGACAACCCCTCAACCTCTTCAAGCTCATCATCAGAAGCAAGCTCCCCATAGACCAGGACACACCAACTCAAAGCGGCACCAGACCCTGCCAGAACAACAGATGCAAAACCTGCAGACATTTCTCCACTGCTACAATGATCAACAGCCCCCACAACACATCTTTCAAGAACAATGGGTCCTACACGTGCCTATCACAATATGTGGTGTATCTTAACTGCCCAAATAGAAACTATGCACATGAAACTAGGCAATCACTACACTCTCAGATGAGCTAACATAGGAAAATGATAAAAGACAAGAATACCACATCACCTGTTTGATGAACACTTTTCACAAAGCAATCATTCTATATCTGACCTTTCAGTGCTTATCCTCAAAGGAACACTCAAAAGACGAGCCTTTTGGAAGCTTAAATTCATAATTTTGCTAGACACTAAAAAACATTGACTGGATAGAGACACTAGATATGGCTTATTACAACAGTCTATAAACCCCTAACAGCCCCTCCCTCCTTTCTTCCGTATGACTGGAGGGGTATTAATGGGCCACTTCATCTTGAGTGGTCCCTTGCAATATGGGTTAGCTACTTATGCTAAATCATCTTGTACTTAGTTGTGACACTCTGCTGAAGTTTCCCAGACCTGAAGCTTGTAAACTTGCGAGCTTGTCCTCTCACCAACAAAAGTAGATACAATAAAAGATATTACCTCACCCACCTTATCTCTCCAGTATAAATGTCATCATTTTATCTCCTGGCTATTGGTGCAGTTTCACTGGCAATTGTTTGTTGTTGGCCAGAATCTCAGCCTTCACTCAGGCAAAATTCGTTGCTTCACTAGGAATTTTGTCTATATAAGAACTTGGGAACTGCAGGTTATAGTCTTGTGTTATTAACAATATGATGTATTCTGAATGATTTATAGAATAGACCAGTTTGTGCTTCAGCCAATCATGCAAAAACTTCTTGATTAAAAATGGAGGGTGGGTAGGGTTTTTAAGTGTATATTGTACCTTTGTTATCAGTAAACTGGATGGCTCAGGAGAATAATAATGAAATATGCATCCATAAACTTCTAGGTCTCTGGTCTGAATCCTCTTTAATGTTATAGTGACTAAATCTAATGGATGCAATGAAATGAATTGGTGGTCTAATTCAGTTCCTCATGGGAAGGTTTTTCTCTTCTTTTTGTTCACATAACAAAAATTGCCATCCCAATTATTATAATGACACTTTTTATTAATATTTATTATTTGTATTATCATAAAGCCCAGGAGCCCCAGTCATGGACCAGGACCCCATTGTGCTAGGCTCTGTGAAATACAGAACAAAAAGATTGTTGCTGCCCCAAAGAGCTTACAGTCTAAGACAAAAAAGGCACAACCCCTTCTGCAAACCACCAGATGGAAACAGACATACTGATGGGGGGAGTGCAAGGAAATAACAAACTCTTAACAGAGAAATCGGGCTGAATTGCTAAGAAGATTTTCTTATCATATGAAGGGAAAATAGGGGCTCCTACAAAATAAGAACCAGTCATACTGAAACATATTGAGGCATATTGTGGGAAAAGTCAAACTGTTGATGCTGTGCTGTACCAGTTTCTGTGGATAGGGACATTAGTTTCAACTGAAGTCCCCTTTTAAGAGAACTAAGCTTTACTTTAAAAAAAATTGATTAGACAGGCTGAGTTTTGTTACCTCTGTTGTTGAAACACCATTGATGTCTCTTTATCTTCCTGTAGGAAATTGGAGACCTCTTGCAGTCCCGAGGCCATGAATGGGGAGTAACCACAGGCAGGAAAAGGCGCTGTGGCTGGTTAGACCTTGTCATTTTGAGATACGCTCACATGATCAATGGATTCACTGCGTAAGCATCACAAATTTTGCGCTACATATGGAACAGATAATTTTGTTCTTCACAGAATAAAATATGTAGGTAACGTTAATATCAGTGCAGTTAAGTGTTACATTTTAAGCAATTTAAAAATTCAATAAAATATTGTCATAGGGAAAATAATCTCAGACTGCTACCTAAATGCCCCTGCAATGCGAATATGTTTATTCTTAGAGCTAGAGACTTTGTGTGATATGATGACATTCTGATACAAATACTCATTTGCTCTGCACCAAATGAATGATGTCGAACATATCAGTGTATCAGAGTTTGCTGCAGCAGTTCTTCAGTCTGTCATTCTTTACCTAGTGCATTCAAGAAAGACTCCCATTGACTCCAGCAAACATTGGATTGGTCCATTAGAGTGCCTGGCAAAGATCCACAGGATCTGTGCGATGTCCCAGCTTTCAAACAGTCTCTTGGCCATCAGTGCACCAGGCCCCCAAAGGTCACACTTTTCCTTAAGGTTAGGCCACGCAGACTCAGCATCTCTAAGACGGAGCCTCTGGGCTGCAGCATTCTTTCTTCTCACTGAGAGCTCTGCCCATTGAGCCCAACTCAGAGAAGCTCCTGTTCAGGGACGTGTACCCTCTTCAGGGGTCAATGCATGAGAATTTGCAGTGTCACCAGGTAGCATTTTCAAAACAGAATAGGATTTATTAGTGAACTGGAACACAGCATTGGGAAATCTTGAGGTTTGCACAGAGAAGCAAATGTTAAGGCATAGTTCAAACTGGCCAATTCCAGGATTCCCTCTTAAGCCATACAACTGTAGGAACCATCTCTGTTTCCTTTCCCTATCTTGGTCCCTTTTTCATAGGCTATATCTACACTAGCAGTTTTATTGGTCAGGGGTGTGAAAAAACACTCCCTGACTGACATAAGTTTCACTGAAAGAAGTGCCGGTGTGGACAGCGCTATTTGGCAGGAGGTGCTCTCCCCCAAACATAGCTACCACCGCTCCTTGGGGTGGTTTAATTATGCCGATGGGAGTGCTCTCTCCAGTCGGCATAGAGCGGCTACATGGGAGACCTTACAGTGGTGTGGCTGCAGTGGTATAGCTGTGCCACTGTAAGGTCTGTAGTGTAGGCATAGCCTTGGTCCCAGGTAGGAGCTCTGAATCTCTCTGTGACCCCAGTTCCTATCATCCCCTCTGGTCACCACCCCGCATTGTCTTCCTGCTGAGTTCATGTGTGCTCCAACCAGTCAAGCTAGGAGCCTCCTGTTAAGTGTCAGTTGTTCAGTCCTTGGGGTTTCCATTCTCTCTGTAGGGCATTCCATTGATATGGGTTGGTCCCAGCCAGTCCTTAATGCGGGACTTTCCAAACTTTTTGCTGGCACAACCCCATTTTAATGAAGTATTTCCTGCTGAGACCCCAGACAGCATGGACAATGCCATTTTGAAAAGCAAAATGGCATCCTCCATACACTAGGGATCACCGCAACCCCATCTGCTGATGATGCAACCCCATTTGGGGTCGTGACCCACAGTTTGGGAACCACTGCCTTAACGATCCATTCATATTATCCCAGACAGCTATACCACTGTAGTGCTGTAGTGTAGACACTTGCTACAGTTAAAAAGGTCATTCTTCCATTGCTGTAGTAAATCCCATCCCCTACCCCCAAGAGGCAGTAGCTCTGTTGACAGAAGAGTTCTTCTTTTGACCTAGCGGTGCCTATATTGGGGCTTAGGTCAGCTTTACTATGTCTCTAAGTGGTGTGAAAACATAGATTTTTATCAGTCATGAAACAAACATGAAACAATCTTTCTGCAGTAACTTATCTGAATGTTTTGTAAAATTAGCGTTTACCCAAGGCCCTATGTTGTTTTCACTTATGCATCTCCATTCTTTGTAGAAGTGACATTGAAGAGCTATAGTCTGTTTCCTTTTCAGTTCCATGGAATTACTGTTTTCCCCATCAGCAAAACTATGTTAATCCTGGGGACTTTGGCTCAGATCCTCAAAGAAACTTAGACTTCTAATTTCCATTGATTTCAGTGGAAGTAAAGAGCCTAAATACTTTTGATGATTTGGGCCCTTGACACCTAAGCAACAATGGGAGGTGTATGCCAGTGGCTCTCAACCTATCCAGACAACTGTACCCCTTTTCGGGAATCTGATTTGTCTTGCATACCCCAAGTTTCACCTCATTTAAAAACTACTTGTTTACAAAATCAGACATAAAAACACGTACGTGTCACAGCACACTATTACTGAAAAATGACTTACTTTTTCCTCTTTACCATATAATTATAAAATAACTCAATTGGAATATAAATATTGTACTTATATTTCATAGTATATAGAGCAGTATAAACAAGTCATATGAAATTTTAGTTTGTATTTACTGCATTAGTCCTTTTTACATATCCTGTTGTAAAACTATGCAAATATCTAGATGAGTTGATGTACCCCCAGAAGACTGCTGTGTATTCCTGGTTGAGAAGTTGGAACCACTGATATATGCCATGAATGAGGCAAAGAACAACAGCCCTGTGCATTTCTTTCCAAATTTTTAATGTCTCCTTCATCCTCCCAAAGTCAATCTAACATTGAAAACATGCGTATGTCTGGCCAGATGATTAGATGATTGATGCAAATATCAGTGGAGCTACACCGATAGCTACCTGCTGAGGATCAGGCATGTTGTTTTTAGAGATATTTGGGTACTATTTTCAAGTGCAGTTCTACTTTGAAAAGTGACTCTGCAAAAACAGCACCTTAAGATTCCACTATTCATCCCTTTATGATTTCTACATGAAATGTATTTTGTAAAAGATAACTAGGCTGTCAATTAAATAAACTAACTCACCTAGGGATCTGAAAGTCAAGCTGGGATCTTTCCTGACTGCATATCATCATCAGTAATAAAGGTTCTGTAGGCCAAATTATGCCACCAGTGGTTTACACAGGGGTAAGTGCTTGGCCCTGTAACTGGAACTTATTAAACAATTCTGTTGAGGCAGAAGAAAAAATAGAACTGAGCTCTTTTTCTCTTAGCCTTGTTAGTTCTGCAAGGATAATGTGAGTAAATAGTAGTACGACTAAGGTAAGAAGATGTGCATCTTAATACAGTGACTATGCCTGATAGTTAAAAATGCCGTTTCACATAATCACTTTTCAGTGCATAATTGCATTTTAAAGGATGTAATTGAACACACTGTTGTTCACCTATATAAGCAGGCAAATGTGTGGAAGTAAAACATGGTAATCTGGTCATCACAGAGGCATGAATTCAATTAACAAAGTTCATATTCTAATATGTCTGAATTTTCCTTTATACTGGGTTGGCTGAGCTTGGTCTATGAGTACAAGAGTAGAAAAAGCAGGTGGAAGGGATTAAAGAAGACGATGATGGAAGGATTCAATTTATGTGTAACTTTATCCAATGTTTTTCTGGACAGTCTGGCATTAACAAAACTGGATATTCTGGATGTCCTTGATGAGATTAAAATCGGTGTTGCTTATAAACTGTCTGGAAAAAGAATTCCATATTTTCCAGGTATGTTTTTTAAAAAAATTCTTGGTGATCACTTCTCTCTTTCTGTTAAGTATTTTGTACTTAAAAGCCAGACCTGATTCTCTGTTGCCCAGCACTTTGTAAGAACTTACACCGAAGCAAAGTGGTGTAAAACGCTTCCACCAAATCAGAATAGTAGAGTTTTACTGTCACTTCGTACAGGTGTAAATGTCTCTAAGGTATAGGACAATGGAGAATCAGGCTGTATATATACATTGTTATTGGATTTTTTGTTTTTGTTTTGGGGTGTGTGTTTGTTACATTTTAATCTCTGATGAATGAGGGCTGCAGTCTCAGGAGCATGTCAATGAAATCATGCTTCGCAAAGGAAAAGTAAAGGGAGTATTGTTATGTTGTAAAAGCTGAGACATGGACACAAACAGCGTTGCTCTCTTTGCAGAGTGCCAGTTTAATTAGCAGCAATTGACATTTTAGTTCATAAAAAGATACAGTCCATTTCAATACATGTTAAAACTTTTTTGACTTTTGTTTAAAATAACATAGGATTTGAGATGTTAGGACTCTTACTGGACTAATGATAGCCTACCCCATAATGCTTTGCAGCTTTTCATGCTCTGATTTTCTTACCCAAATGGTGTTCTCCAAGCCTGAGGATCCCTCCTATTTTTTCACTTTTACTACTCCCTCTCCGAGGTCCTGCATTGTGCCAAAGTATCCTTGGGTAGGGATTTCAAGGCAGCTTAAGGGAGTTAGATGCTCAGCTCTCATTGAATTTTAAGCTGGAGGGCTTCCTCTGGAGGCTCTCTGTTTAACTTCTAAGTTGATTAGAATGGCTACAGTAAGTAGACTCCTTTCCCCCATGAGCTATGTTTACTGTTCCCAAGGGTGGCCAACCTGAGCATGAGAAGGAGCTAGAATTTACCAGTGTACATTGCCAAAGAGCCACAGTAATACATCAGCAGCCCCCTGCCCCCGCTCCCAGCACCTCCTGCCCACCAGGAGCCCTGCTGATCAGCGCCTCCCCCTCCCTCTCCGAACCTCCCAATCAGCTGTTTTGCGGCATGCAGGAGGCTCTGGGGGGGAGGGGAAGGAGCGAGGGCACCACAGGCTCAGGAGAGGAGGTGGGAAGGAGTGGAGTGGGGGCAGGGCCTGTGGCAGAGCCAGAGGTTGAGCAGTGAGCACCACCTGGCACATCGGAAAAATGGCACCTGTAGCTCCAGTCCCCCCACCCAGAGTTGATGCCTATACAAGGAGTCGCATATTAACTTCTGAAGAGCTGCATTTGGCTCCGGAGCCACACGTTGGCCACCCCTGACTGTTCCCATGCCCTGCTGATGTCATGCCTGAGAATAGACAAGACTCACTTGTAGTCAATAGGAACTTGCTATTTTTATTCAGACTGCTGCACACAGTGACCCTGTAGCTCCCCCTGGCTCTCTAGTTGCCAAACTAAGGACTTGGCTACACTTGCAAGTTAGAGCGCATTAAAGCAGCCCTAACTCATGACCTGTCCAGACTGGAAGGCACTTAGAGCGCCTGGAATCTGCAGCTGGAGTGCTCCTGGTAATCCACCTCCACGAGAAGCATAATGCTTGCTGCGCCTTGGCTGAAACGCCCCAGTGTCAGTGTGAACAAGGTGTTGCATTACTGCGCTCTGATCGGCCTCCAGAAAGGTCCCATAATCCCCTTACGTCAAGTGGCCACTCTTGTCATTGTTTTGGAATCAGCTGTAGGAATGCGGATATGCCCTTTCAAAGCTCCGTTTCTGACAGCTGGCTGCTTATCTGCTCCAGGTCAAAGCAACCATTGGTGTAGAATGTTGCTTGCTGTGAGAGAGAGAGGTGGAGGAGAGGGGGGGTCTGCTGCTGTCTGAACTTACAAGACAGCATGCTGTTATGCTCTCAGCCCCCGCAAAACCCATTCTCTCTTCCCCCACATATACACAACACACTCCCTGTCACACTCCCCCCCACCCCCATTTGAAAAGCACGTTGCAGCCACTTGCATGCTGGGATAGTTGCCACAATGCACTGCTCTCTGTGTGTTGCAAGAGCTGCTAATGTGGCCACGCCAGTGCTCTTGAATCTGACAATGTGGACACATGGCAGCGTTTTCCCTACTGCACTTTCCAAGGGCTGGTTTAACTCACAAAGCTCTACATCTGCAAGTGTAGCCATGCCCTAACTAAACAGCCTATGCCTAATGACACAACACATGGTTTCCCTAACTTACGCAAGGTCTCTTACTGCTCTGACTGCTTGCCTACACTGAGCGGTCCTGGAAGAGTCCACTGACCAAACCACAATGGCCTAAGGCTCTGGCAGTGCTAGACCTTTGGGTCAAAAATTTCCCACCATTTCAATTAGTTCAGCTCCATGGGTGGTAGTGATGGAGAGAGTTCTGTGTGGAAGGGGCTGCCTGCAGCTGCCAGCATTTTAACCACTGGGCTATTTAACTCTGTCCTAGAGATGAGACACTGATTAATGTGCTGGTTCCCATTTTTGCTACCACTTGTATAGTTGAACTGATTAAAAAAAACAAACAGACAAAGCTTCTGTAGATAAGGCCTAAAATAATTGTTTCCTTATCTTCCTAGAAATATTAGTCTCATTAGTATAGCTCTATATATAGCATCACAGGGTACTGAGGAAATGAAACCAAAGGAACTGGATCCTTTTAATCAGTCTGTAAGACTGAGGCTTGGTCTACACTACAGACCTAGATTGACATAAGCTGCTAACTATGTCAGTGTCTACATTGCAGCCTTGCTTCCACCGCTGTAAGTGCACTACTACACCGACATTACTCCACCTCTGCGAGGGATGTAGGGCTTATGTTGGTCTAGTTAGGCAATGCAGTGTCTGTGTAGACACTGCGTTCCTTACATCAGCTGTTGGCTGTCCCCAGCCAGGCTGTTACCCGTCTCCGCTCCAAACCGGGCTGCCACCCAAGTTGCTGGCTTGGGCTACAGCCCAGGCTCCCCACTAGGAGCCCTGCTGCCCCACCTCACCGCCCCTGGGTCCCAGCTCCCCGCTGGGGACATGGCAGTCGACCTAACTCTGGGTGGCAATATCCCTGCCAGAGGCGATAAGCCCCAGGCGCTGCCCCCCGTTCTCGGCTGAGAGCGGGGAGGCGAGAAGCCCAGGAGGCAGCTGGGCTCCTGGCGGGGAGCTGAGCTGAGTGCCCTGGCTCTTAGCCCCCCCCCCACACGTTGCCCCTCTTCACTCGGTGGAAGCGCTTCTGGTGAGGAAGGAGGGTAGTGTGGACATCAGCCACCGCATTAATTACTGCTGTGGCTGTAAGTCAATCTAATGTGGGTCAACTTAAGTTTGTAGTGTAGACATGCTCTCAGTTTGTCTTTGGATATACAGTCAACAATATACTAGTAAATAGAGTGAACTGATGGCTCAACGTTATAAATGTTCCTGTTTCATGTCATTATTTTCATTTTTTTAAACATTCATTAAAATTTTCCAGCTCAAGATCTATAGATATCATCTTTTAAAGTGGAGCTATTGTATTCTTACATGTTGCTAACTGTGCTTTCACAGCTAATCAGGAGATATTGCAGAAGGTGGAAGTAGAGTATGAAACAATGCCTGGGTGGAAGACTGACACGACTGGGGCGAGGAAATGGGAGGATCTCCCACCCAAGGCACAGAATTATATTCGATGTGTGGAAAACCATGTTGGAGTGCCAGGTACATGTCTCTTCACCTGTGCTCATGGAGAGGCCATGGGATATACATGAGGCTGTGAATGAATACTCAACTTGCTAGCCAATATAGGGCTTTGATGGGGCCCAAAGCAGTGGAAACACCAGAACTGGGGGGCAAGTGGGAGATCTCAACCAGGAGCAGCTCGGGCAGCATGCTGTGTTCTTGCTCTCTCTGCTCCCCCCTTCCTCCCACTTGTCTTCAGCTTATGCGTGTGAGGGGAGGTTGCTTTTCTTTCCCTTCCCTCCAACTCCCTTCCTTGTGCTTCAGGGTGTGTGTGTGAGAGGGAAGGGTTTCACATACTGAGTCAGGTATTAGAGATTGTCCCACCCATTGCTGCTGCTAATGGTAGTGGGGATGGTAATGGGACCATGGGATTGGCTCCTGGCTGCAGGAGCTGGAGGGGGAGGCAGTTTGCTGTCATCTGCTGCCTAGCCAAGTAGCTATGCTGGGCTACCTGTTTCAGCCCCACCATTCCCACCTTTGATATAGTTGATGGATCTCTTTTGACTCCAGGACTAGGCTGATCGCCAGTTTTGGGGTCTGGAAGAGTTTTTTCCCTATATGTCAAAAGTGGCAAATTACCATATGGGTTTTCACCTTCCAGCCAGCATCCAGGAGGTCGGATTTAATGGGTGTCAATTACTTGTCACAACTTTAGCAGATTCCAGTGCAGTTGTGGGGTGGGTTAGAAGATGTTCATGGAGGTCCCTATAACTCAGTGCGCTGTCTGGACACTGGTTCTGAGAGCAGCAATGCATGGTGAGCAGATATGTCTCCATGGCTCATGCAGATGTGACTCCCCTTCATCTTATATCTTCTACCTCTGACATGGAGGAGGGGAATGTGTTTGGGACGTTAACTTCAAGTCAGGGTCCCTTGGCAACCCTTAGGGTGTAGAGAGGGCATGGCCTTCACACCGACTCTCACGTTTGTAGTACCCAGGGCCATTGGTGCCAGTGGAGAGCTTCACTGGGTGAACTCTACCAGTTGGACGATTACCAGGGCCGCCCAGAGGATTCAGGGGCCTGGGGTCTTCGGCGGCGGGGGTTCTTCCGCTTCGGGTCTTTGGGGCACTTCGCCGAAGACATAAAGCAGAAGGATCCCTTTCGCCGCAGAAGACCCGAAGCGGTGGCGGGTCTTCGGCGGCGGGTCCTTCGCTCCAGGTGTGTTCGGTGGCACTGAAGGACGTGCCACCGAAGTGCCGCCGAAAACTCTCGTGGGGGCCCCTGTGGGGCCTGGGACCTGGGGCAAATTGCCCCACTTGCCCCCTTCTGGGCGGTCCTGATGATTACCCCATCTGTGTAATCATTTTAAAGTAAAGTGACAACCTCCATATTTAACCATGCTATGGTGTTTGTCTCGTGGTTTTCACGTCTACATTGAGAAGACTATGAATTCTTGCTTTAGATTGCATGGGTTTAGCTAGACATCCATCACCCAAGATAATGACAGTTGACCATGCAACTGATGTGCCTCACCCTTCTGTTAGGCTTTCAAACCGCAATGCTTTGTGTTTATGGCATAATTACTCCATGCTTTCAGTGCTCCAGTATACTCTGTGTTGGTGATACAGCAGGAGAAACTATTTAACAGAGACACTTTTTCAGCACTTTGTTTCAGGTTTGGAGTTTGTTGGCGATTTTGTACCAAAACTTCATATTAAAAAACTAAAATGATTAAAATTAATTCATGATACTATTTACTCCCAGTCAGTGTTCTAATGGTTGTTTCTCTCCCCCTTCTCTCCCTCACCAGTAAAATGGGTTGGAGTTGGAAAATCAAGAGAATCAGTGATCCAGCTATTTTAAACAAAGAACTTCAGTGATGAGAAGCACAATTTAATGTTCATCCTTTCCTTACTACTCCCAAGTTAAAATGGAGCTGCTGTTTAAAACCAAAATGTTCTTCTAGGAAATTATTAGAAAGAAATATATATTGTATACTTTACTATTTTCATTTACCAGTAAATGCAAATTGTCAGTGATAAAAATCTGCTTGATAGCTACCATCTTTTTCTCCGACACATATATGCAAAAGCATAAAGAATTCAGTAACTGAATAAGAACTGGAATGAAAAAACAAGTAGTTTTCTTCCTTTTTCTCTGACTTGAGCCATGTTGCTATTCAGAAGTGTTTTACGTCCATATGGAGTTATTTCTTCGGGCTGATGACAATACTGAACATTTTCCCGTAGTTACTGAACGACTGGAAAAGCTGAAGTTATTCTTCAAAGGGAAAAGTTATAATTCCTGTTTCTATGGGTTGGCAGCAATAAGACATATATATTGCATTTAAAATTGTCCTGGTTATGTAGCTCTTCAGTCCCTAAAACACAGTAAAATTAGGTAGGCATTTCTGATTACATAAAGCAAGGCAAATGCGATTAGCTTGAAGCCTGAGATTTTTTTTTACAACCTACTAAAATAAATGGGAGAGAAGCTACAGTGATTGTATAACAAAGTGATGCAAGCCAGTAACTGAGGTAACTTCTGCGGATGAGCCAGACTGGAGATAGCTGAGCTGCCTATGTATTTCCTTCAAATCTCCTGTTTACCAACAGGCACCCCACATGGAGGCTGGCAGAGCAGTTTTCCTCCCCTCTTGTGCAAAATAAAGGAAATCAGAGGAGTGGTGAAGGGTATAAAGGGCCGCAAAGCTACAGAAATGGTGTGTGGGGGAGGGAGGAATTAGAGCCAATGCAGCATGATGCATCTTCTCCCTGAATCTGAGATGTGTCTCCATGCAAACACTACTTCTGGAGCAATCTGGATTTTGTTGGGCATAGGTGGTGAGGCACTGGAAAGTACCAGCTGTATGTTGACATGCTGTCCTCCAAATCTGGTGCATTTTCAAGGATAAATCTATGCATGATTTAATGCTGCTAGTTGCAGCCTTAACTCCCTTTCCCAGCTTTTGACCCCATGCACCAAACTGTAGGGGATGATACCTAGTGCTAAAGGAGGGAGCGTATGACAGCACAGCTCCTGATAGGGCTGAGCTGTTTGGGATAGTGAGGTGCAGCACAGAGGTTCCAAGGTTTCCAGGGATGGATCTGGAATTCCTCATGGATCCTCTGGTTCTGCATGGTTAGAAGGACATGCTCTCTGCCCCCTCTGCATGGCCCAAGCCCCTCTTTTAGAGAGGAGAATGCTGCGGAAACTGAGTTATTCCAAAAGTTATGGAATTTTCAGAGCACATGGACGTTTCTGTGAGTTTTTCCCCAGGTGGGGAGAATATAGCCCAGTATTTTTATGACATTCCCAGATGCCTTGGCACACATCTAGGAATGGCATCACCGGCTCTGCTGGTTCCCAGTGCATTAATGCCATGATTTCCTTTGTGGAAAAAAACCCTTTTTGGGACAGTACTTCCATGAGCGATGGCATCCAAAATGGTGGTACCCTTGGGTACAGAATGGGGAAAAATAAGACCTGTCCATTGACCTGCAAACACTTCCAGATCCAGTTACCTCATGTGCACTCCCCCATGTTGTCCCATCTCTAACAATTATCTAGATATCTTTTAACATTTAAGACCTGTTGTATTTTTTAAAGTAAACATAACATATGAGCAGCCATGGCTTCTATAATCACAAGGTAGTAAAGAAGTTTATATTACCGTACAAAGATGCATTGAGGCTTGTAGTACAGTCCCTCTGCACCCTCCGCTGGTAGCAGTGCAGTCTCTTCACACACCCCTCGAGCACAGCCTGAGGCTTTGTGGATAGGTGCTAGGTTTGTAAAAATTGTGTAGGGGGCCAGGAGTTAGAGCTTGAGGGTGAAACATTCAGTAGGGGTATAAGGAGCAGAACCCCCTATACTTGGTAAGGCATGGCAGAGGGGCAGCTGGGCCAAATTTGAGTGTCATTGTGACCCTCTGCACCAGATCTCAGTGCCACTCAAATTTGGTCCAGTCAGGCAGGTAACCACAGCTGGGGATGGGCCCGCTTTCCCCATGAGTCCTTGTAATCTGGCTCTTATGGCTTTATGCCATCGTCTAGTCCTTTATGTTTAGTGATTTAAGCACAAGAACTCCTGAGTCCTAAACCTGACTTATTCTGTAGCCTAGGGCAAGTTATTTAACCTGTGTGCCTCAGTTTTGCCATCTGTAAAATGGCAGATAATAATACTTACTTACCTACCTCATATAGGTTTTGTGAGGATTAATTAATATGGGCCAAATCCTGTAGTACTTACCCTTCTCTTTTATTAGGCAAAACCCCCATTGATAGTCAATGGGAGTTCTGCCAGTGTAAGGACTGTAGGATTTAGACCTTATGTAATGTTTATAAAGCACTTTTGAAAGGTGCTCTGTAAGTGCTAAGTATTATTATTATTATTATTAGCACTGTAAAATGTAGCTCATTTTATGAGGTATCTTAAGCACAAGCACTCTTGGCAATGCACTACTAATCAAGTTTCATTTCCAATGGGCTCAGTCTCATGTCAGTCATCAATTAGATGGTTCAGATTGATTCCTTCCCTCAGCCCACTCTCCTCAGCACATTTTCATTAGCACAAAGCCATTTTATTTGGGCTTTGTTCAGTTTTATAGGATTAGGTCTGAAGTGAGTAACAATTACTCACAATGTATCAACAGCCATCGGATTAAGTGATCAACCCTAAATAAATTATTTTGGTACATTAAAAATGAAGTTATTACAAATTAATTGTCACGGGATCAATGTCTCTTGCTTGACCTTGATCTTTATTTTCCATGAAGTGCCTTTCCATTTTGCCTTTGCTTTAGGGCCTCATCCCAGCCCACTGAGACCCTTGATTTGCACCACATCAGGAGACCATTATCCTGTGACACTGTTATGTTCCTTGCGTTTAATTTAATTGCGTAGGTTTTTTTAAATTAGATTTCTTCCCCTCCTGAATTCTGGGAATTTTGCCACTGTGTTCAGTGTGAACAGGTTCAGGCCTTTATTTTTAGAAGTTCTTTACAGGCTATGTGATGACACAAACTTTTAAAAGGAACACGTTCGATGTAAACCATACGTTCATCTTGACTGTTTCCTGTGGCAGACTAGTTTAGATTGGAACCTTTGCTTGGAATTTCATTGTAATAATAACCACTGTGGCTAATTTAATTTTTCTTTGTACACAAGTTGAATGTAATTATTATTGAAATTTGTTCATGTATCATATTGTTAGATGTACTGATGGAAGAATAAGGGAAATATCTACTAATATGGTATATTATATTGTGATGGATTACAGTAAAAAAAAATTACTAAACCATTCAGGTAAAACATGTATTTGACAGATTTTTGTCAGACTTGCCATCACATTGCGGCCTTCATAATCCTTCACTTCCTAACATATGCTAGTTTTTTGGGTCGTTTCCCTGTAATTTTTAACTGACCTGTATATGCTCTTACAGCACTAGCCAGCTGCATTTTATAAATTGAAACAAATAAAACAAAGAGTTTTCAAAGTAATGTGCAAAATGTATATACATTTACCCATGCACCCATGTAGATTTTGCAGAAAAACTTTGAAATCTCATCTCATTCTTTTACCCTTAAAGACACATTTAGATTCATTTTAAAACAAATGTTTCTGAGAGTTTGGGGATAAAATTCCTATTTTCAAATCCAGAAACATAGTCAAGTGTTTCCTAAAGCTTTTAAAATAATTATCAAGAAGCTTTGCGTAAGAAATGGATATTTTCTTCCTAGCTATGAGTGGCAGATATTTACAATTGGCATTTCATTCGTATATTCTTAGGAATGGATAGGGTGAGTCTTGGCTAGCAATTCCTGGCAGAAACACTTACTTCACTCATGAAGCAGAACTTTTCCCTTTGAACATTTCGTGACTGACTCCAGTGAGTTCTTTCCATGATAAATTGCTTAAAGAAACTTGAACAATTAACTCTTTACAGTTCTTTATCATTACAAATTCATCCATAACACACCATTGGGGAAAGGAAGGAAAAAATGATCTCACCTAACATAACTAAGGCCAACCCCTACGATATGGCAGGCCTTCAGAGTGGTGGGGGTGGGGACTTTCGGGATCCTATTTTACAGGTAGGAAAATCTCCACTTCTCATTATCTCCTGAAATCAATCTGGAACAACAGGCCTTTTACTTCAGTGTCCATATCCAATGAGCGAGAGACCAGGTCAGTACATCTACTGAAGGAGATGTCTGAAAAGGGACTGGGGAGACTTTTGTGTTGCCAGTTGATAGATCTTGTCTACAAAGGTTGACTCATTTTCTTCCAGTCACATGAAGACACCCTTAGTGGAATGAGCTTTGACTGGTAACTGGCCTCCAAAGCAGTTTCATCACACCACATAAGTAGGGACTTGTGTAAATCACAATTTATTTATTTTTAGAAAAGTAATGACAATGCAAATGGCAAAGTATTGAATTTCACTGAGTTTGCACGGAATGAATTTTACAAGTTAACAGGCAATTCAAAGGATGAAATGAATTTTACAAGTTAATTTAATCAGTTTTACAACTAAAATGTATTCCATCCTGGAAATTGACTAACGTTAGCTTGTAGAATTCATTCCATCCTTCGAATTGACTAACATTCACAGTTTGGGGGCATTTTCATGATTTCTGTATCCTCCATGAAATTGTGGTTTACACAGGGCCCAATCCATAAGGCACTGGTGTGTCTGGAGCTGCCAAAGACAGAATGGATTGTCTGCTGAAGCTATCAATCAGGAGCCCCTCCGTGGGATAAATTCTGCTTTATGATCAATCCAGATGGGCAGTGGAGAATGCTCCCACCCCACTCCAGGTTCAGGCTCGGGAAGAAGGTTAGGCCTGATGAGAAATATCATGTGGAAACTGGATAACCATTTTTACTTTGTAGAAACATACTAAATGGCATTCCTGGTCCTAACCATTTTCTAACAGTAATGATTGTTTATGGGGCCAAATCTCACAGGTTCTACTTACTCCTTACAGAGGGTCTGATCCACAGACATGTGGCCCTGTATGCATGGATCACACTCCCTCTCCTGAGGGAGTATGTGGGGGGGTTCTCATCCCAAACCAACCTCTGCCCCTCTATCTCCCCCCCTCTGCCACCCACAAGCCTTTCAGAGAGCACTCTGTGCATCTGGGAATCTACACAGTGGGTGGGCTGGCGCATCATCTGTCCCTCCCCCACCCCCTCCCAGTGAATCCTGTAGGAATCAGGGCAGAAAGAAAAGACAACTCCCAATTGTTATCATTCTAAAAGTTCCTTCTCTATGGTGTAGGCCCCCATTAAAGAAGTTCCCCAGACAATCATCAGATGCAGAAGTGCTAGCTGTATGGCGCCAGTAAAGCTATACCGCCAAAAAACAGGGGTGCCAAAGACAGTCAGCCAAAAAAAACGAGGAGTCTTTGTGGCATCTTAGAGACTAACAAATTTATTTGGGCATAAGATTTTGTGGGCTATAACCAGAGGTGAAAGTAAGCCGGTCCGGTATGACGTACCGGCAAGAGCCAGTACGCCGTGCTGAAGTGGACCGGCTTCCACAGGCTGGCACTTTAAATACCTTGCCAATATCTTCAAAAGATGAGCCTGGGAGCACAATTTCATAACTTTCTTAGACACTAAAAATCATGGACTCAATAAACACACTGGATTTATGGTTCATTAAAACAATCTATAGTCCATTAACCCTCCTTCCTCCTAGACTGCAAAGGCGTTAACTACCCACTTCACTTTGAATGGTCTCTTAGAATATGTTAATTGCTTATGCTAAACAAACTGTTCCACCTTGTCATCTCTAAGAAAAGGAGTACTTGTGGCACCTTAGAGACTAACAAATTTATTAGAGCATAAGCTTTCGTGAGCTACAGCTCACTTCATCGGATGCATTTGGTGGAAAAAACAGAGTAGAGATTTATATACACACACACAGAGAACATGAAACAATGGGTTTATCATACACACTGTAAGGAGAGTGATCACTTAAGATAAGCCATCACCAACAGCAGGGGGGGGAAGGAGGAAAACCTTTCATGGTGACAAGCAGGTAGGCTAATTCCAGCAGTTAACAAGAATATCAGAGGAACAGTGGGGGGTGGGGTGGGAGGGAGAAATACCATGGGGAAATAGTTTTACTTTGTGTAATGACTCATCCATTCCCAGTCTCTATTCAAGCCTAAGTTAATTGTATCCAGTTTGCAAATTAATTCCAATTCAGCAGTCTCTCGTTGGAGTCTGTTTTTGAAGCTTTTTTGTTGAAGTATAGCCACTCTTAGGTCTGTGATCGAGTGACCAGAGAGATTGAAGTGTTCTCCAACTGGTTTTTGAATGTTATAATTCTTGACGTCTGATTTGTGTCCATTCATTCTTTTACGTAGAGACTGTCCAGTTTGGCCAATGTACATGGCAGAGGGGCATTGCTGGCACATGATGGCATATATCACATTGGTAGATGCGCAGGTGAAGGAGCCTCTGATAGTGTGGCTGATGTGATTAGGCCCTATGATGGTATCCCCTGAATAGATATGTGGACAGAGTTGGCAACGGGCTTTGTTGCAAGGATAGGTTCCTGGGTTAGTGGTTCTGTTGTGTGGTGTGTGGTTGCTGGTGAGTATTTGCTTCAGATTGGGGGGCTGTCTGTAAGCAAGGACTGGTCTATCTCCCAAGATCTGAGAGAGCGATGGCTCGTCCTTCAGGATAGGTTGTAGATCCTTGATGATGCGTTGGAGGGGTTTTAGTTGGGGGCTGAAGGTGATGGCTAGTGGCGTTCTGTTGTTTTCTTTGTTGGGCCTGTCCTGTAGTAGGTGACTTCTGGGTACTCTTCTGGCTCTGTCAATCTGTTTCTTCACTTCAGCAGGTGGGTACTGTAGTTGTAGGAATGCATGATAGAGATCTTGTAGGTGTTTGTCTCTGTCTGAGGGGTTGGAGCAAATGCGGTTATATCGTAGCGCTTGGCTGTAGACAATGGATCGAGTGGTATGATCTGGATGAAAGCTAGAGGCATGTAGGTAGGAATAGCGGTCAGTAGGTTTCCGATATAGGGTGGTGTTTATGTGACCATCGCTTATTAGCACCGTAGTGTCCAGGAAGTGGATCTCTTGTGTGGACTGGTCCAGGCTGAGGTTGATGGTGGGATGGAAATTGTTGAAATCATGGTGGAATTCCTCAAGAGCTTCTTTTCCATGGGTCCAGATGATGAAGATGTCATCAATGTAGCGCAAGTAGAGTAGGGGCATTAGGGAACGAGAGCTGAGGAAGCGTTGTTCTAAGTCAGCCATAAAAATGTTGGCATACTGTGGGGCCATGCGGGTACCCATCGCAGTGCCGCTGATTTGAAGGTATACATTGTCACCAAATGTGAAATAGTTATGGGTCAGGACAAAGTCACAAAGTTCTGCCACCAGGTTAGCCGTGACAGTATCGGGGATACTGTTCCTGACGGCTTGTAGTCCATCTTTGTGTGGAATATTGGTGTAGAGGGAAACTACAGTCCATTGGTGATCTTCCTAAAAACACCATCCTAGCCACTATGGATGTAGAAGCCCTCTACACCAATATTCCACACAAAGATGGACTACAAGCCGTCAGGAACAGTATCCCCGATACTGTCACGGCTAACCTGGTGGCAGAACTTTGTGACTTTGTCCTGACCCATAACTATTTCACATTTGGTGACAATGTATACCTTCAAATCAGCGGCACTGCGATGGGTACCCGCATGGCCCCACAGTATGCCAACATTTTTATGGCTGACTTAGAACAACGCTTCCTCAGCTCTCGTTCCCTAATGCCCCTACTCTACTTGCGCTACATTGATGACATCTTCATCATCTGGACCCATGGAAAAGAAGCTCTTGAGGAATTCCACCATGATTTCAACAATTTCCATCCCACCATCAACCTCAGCCTGGACCAGTCCACACAAGAGATCCACTTCCTGGACACTACGGTGCTAATAAGCGATGGTCACATAAACACCACCCTATATCGGAAACCTACTGACCGCTATTCCTACCTACATGCCTCTAGCTTTCATCCAGATCATACCACTCGATCCATTGTCTACAGCCAAGCGCTACGATATAACCGCATTTGCTCCAACCCCTCAGACAGAGACAAACACCTACAAGATCTCTATCATGCATTCCTACAACTACAGTACCCACCTGCTGAAGTGAAGAAACAGATTGACAGAGCCAGAAGAGTACCCAGAAGTCACCTACTACAGGACAGGCCCAACAAAGAAAACAACAGAACGCCACTAGCCATCACCTTCAGCCCCCAACTAAAACCCCTCCAACGCATCATCAAGGATCTACAACCTATCCTGAAGGACGAGCCATCGCTCTCTCAGATCTTGGGAGATAGACCAGTCCTTGCTTACAGACAGCCCCCCAATCTGAAGCAAATACTCACCAGCAACCACACACCACACAACAGAACCACTAACCCAGGAACCTATCCTTGCAACAAAGCCCGTTGCCAACTCTGTCCACATATCTATTCAGGGGATACCATCATAGGGCCTAATCACATCAGCCACACTATCAGAGGCTCCTTCACCTGCGCATCTACCAATGTGATATATGCCATCATGTGCCAGCAATGCCCCTCTGCCATGTACATTGGCCAAACTGGACAGTCTCTACGTAAAAGAATGAATGGACACAAATCAGACGTCAAGAATTATAACATTCAAAAACCAGTTGGAGAACACTTCAATCTCTCTGGTCACTCGATCACAGACCTAAGAGTGGCTATACTTCAACAAAAAAGCTTCAAAAACAGACTCCAACGAGAGACTGCTGAATTGGAATTAATTTGCAAACTGGATACAATTAACTTAGGCTTGAATAGAGACTGGGAATGGATGAGTCATTACACAAAGTAAAACTATTTCCCCATGGTATTTCTCCCTCCCACCCCACCCCCCACTGTTCCTCTGATATTCTTGTTAACTGCTGGAATTAGCCTACCTGCTTGTCACCATGAAAGGTTTTCCTCCTTCCCCCCCCTGCTGTTGGTGATGGCTTATCTTAAGTGATCACTCTCCTTACAGTGTGTATGATAAACCCATTGTTTCATGTTCTCTGTGTGTGTGTATATAAATCTCTACTCTGTTTTTTCCACCAAATGCATCCGATGAAGTGAGCTGTAGCTCACGAAAGCTTATGCTCTAATAAATTTGTTAGTCTCTAAGGTGCCACAAGTACTCCTTTTCTTTTTGAGAATACAGACTAACACGGCTGCTACTCTGAAACTTGTCATCTCTGTGTCACTGAGTACCTTTCCCACCCTGAAGAAGAGCTGTGTGTAAGCTTGAAAGATTGTCTCTTTCACCACCATAAGTTGATCCAATAAAAGATATTACCTAACCCATACTGTCTCTAGCATTTATTCAGGTATGAAAACATATATTTAAACCAGACACATTTTGTGGTTCATTTCTGTATAATCCTGTATTAAACACTGAACACAGGACCAGATGCTTAGCTGAGACAAAATGACATTGTTCTGCTTACACCAGTTGAGGTTCTGGCTCAGGATGTGAACAAAGGGGAAATATTTAGTACAGAATGTATCATGTTGTCCCATAACAAATACCCATTACATAGCAAAATGATAATAAAAATATATTTTTGCTTTCCTATTATCAATCACTTACTCAATATGTGGCAAAACTGATTGCCAAAGCAAATCATTTTTAAATCTAGGTGTAACAGGTGCACCTGCAAAAATATGCATGACCATAGAGCTAGCATAACCCCATATTTGTATGCATAAACCAGAATTTGTGCACAAAAAGTAGCTGTGGATAAAAATAGTTGACTAAATACCTATTATGTGGACAAAATGGGTTCATTATACATATTTAGTGCATTTGTGCTCACATATTTGCATGCACAACTGCATAGCTAAATTCCCTCTAAGCTGCATGGCCATGCAGCAGCCTATTTAGTGGCGCACAGGTGTTCAGGGCTGTGGTGGGGAGAGATTCCTTTCTCCCAACCCTGGCCCCAAGCCAGCCCAGCCACGGACCTGCTGTGGCCGGAGAAGAGGTGCCTCTCCCGCAGCCCCAACCCAGCTCCAGCACGGACCTGCTGCGGCCGTGGGAGAGGCGCCTCTCCCACAGCCTGAACCCATCCCCGTCCCGGACCTGCCGCAGCTGTGGGAGAGGTACCCCTCTCCTGGCCTCAACCCAGCCGCGGCCTGGACCTGCTATGACCATAGGAGAGGCACCTCTCCCGTGGCCCCAACCCAGCTCCGGCCCAGACCTGCTGCGGCAGTGAGAGGTGCCTCTCCCCCAGCCCAGGTGCTGCTGTAGGGAAGGAGTGCTGGGGGGACTTCTTGCTCCCCATCGCAGCCCCAGGGCATTCTGCATCCCATCCCCTCATCCCTGGCTCCACCCCAGAGCCTGCACCCCCAGCCAGAGCCCTCAACCTCCTCACACCCTGTCATAAATATAAAGGGAAGGGTAAACACCTTTAAAATCCCTCCTGGCCAAAGGAAAAACTCTTTCACCTGTAAAGGGTTAAGAAGCTAGGATAACCTTGCTGGCACCTGACCACAATGACCAATGAGGAGACAAGATACTTTCAAAGCTGGAGGGGAGGAAAAACAAAGGGTCTGGGTTTGTCTAGGTGATACTTTTGCCAGGGACAGAACAGGAATGGAGTATTAGAACTTAGTAAGTAATCTAGCTAGATATGTGTTAGATTATGATTTCTTTAAATGGCTGAGAAAATAAGCTGTGCTGAATGGAATGGATATTCCTGTTTTTGTGTCTTTTTGTAACGTAAGGTTTTGCCTAGAGGGATTCTCTATGTTTTGAATCTAATTACTCTAAGGTATTTATCATCCTGATTTTACAGAGGTGATTCTTTTTACTTTTTCTTCTATTAAAATTCTTCTTTTAAGAAACTGAATGCTTTTTCCATTGTTCTTAAGATCCAAGGCTTTGGGTCTGTGGTCACCTATGCAAATTGGTGAGGTTTTTTACCAAACCTTCCCTAGGAAGGGGGGTGCAAGGTTTTGGTGAGATTTTGGGGGGAAAGACGTTTCCAAACGGCTCTTTCCTAATAAAAAACCCGGTTAGAGGTTTGGTGGTGGCAGCAAAAGTCCAAGGGCAAAAGGTAAAATAGTTTGTACCTTGGGGAAGTTTTAACCTAAGCTGGTAAAAGTAAGCTTATGAGGTTTTCATGCAGGTCCCCACATCTGTACCCTAGAGTTCAGAGTGGGGAAGGAACCTTGACGCACCCCAACCCTCTGGCCCAGCCCTGAGCTCCCTCCCACACTCTGAACCCCTTGGCCCAACCCCCGCCACATGAATATTGTTATGTGTACCAATACGGAGGTGATGTGTTGCACCTCACCTCCATACTGGTGCACATAACAAAATTCATTCTGCACATGGGTGGGAAAAATTAGAAGGATCGCTGCTGCATAGTTCTCTTTTATTAGTTCTACAGCTAGATTAAAATAATCTGGAAGAAAACAAAAGGAAACCACTGTCCATAGTAAAACCTTAAGGGAGACATGTAGAATGTGTAGAAAAACTAAATAAAAAGGCCTCTTTGTAACACCTGTACTTATCCAGCTGCAAAAATCAATGACAGATCTGCAATAGAGTATAAAACCACAATACTGGAAATACCCTGCAGCAGTAGTGAAGGAAAGCACGAATGTTGTTGGTATAGCATAGCTAATAGACTAGTAGCACTCTATGAAATTTGTCCAAGCCATGCTAATTTAAGAGCAAGTGCTGGCTGTCACCTAGACTGCAGCATCTTGGCATAAAACAGCATAGTCTCTAAGTCTGCACTTATTCTTGGTTTATCAAACTTTATTTGATGCATATATTTATTTATCAAGATTAGAACCATGATGTCCGCTGCTAAAATATAAATATTCATTATAAAATAATAATATACAACTTTGTTTTGGCACTTACTATCAGATAATTGCTGAATATATGTAGCACCTTTCATGGAGTTTGTAAACATGTTGACTTGTTAAGGTTGACAGGCTATAATTAGGCTTGAGACAATTCAATTTTTTCTTAAAAATTTTGATGGATAATATTGATGTCTATTTTTAATCATTTTCCAACTTTTATCAATTTAAATATTCACAGTTGTACAAAATTATGGGGTTTAAATTTCTTTTTATTTGTATCCATTTACATTTTCACAGTTGTTGGAAACTATACAGGGGTTTCAGACAATATGGGGGGTCAGGAAAGTAATTATTTAATGACAGTAGATGTTGAGATTCAAAAAATTAAAGCTTATAAACATTAAAACACAAACTGTCAACATCCCATGTCAAAATATATAAACTAAGTATCCTTAAATCAAACTAATACATTCTCAAGCAGCATTTTTCTTACTTGCCTATCTGTCTTTCCTAGATGGAAATTTTTTCTTATTGGTTTGTGTCATAAAGTAAAATTTATGTTTACCAGCTGTGACATTGTCTAATTAAAATATAACCATGCAAATTGTTATTGCTACCCCTGTTATATAATTGCAACAAATCTTGTACAAAATGCAACACATGGCCAGAAAGGGTTAAGCACCCTGCAGGCTAAATGACCCAAAGCCAACCATTAAAGACATGTTAGAAAGTATCTGAATGGTAGTTAGGGCCATTCCCTGCTAGATAGGCCAGAACTTTGAAGTGCAAACCTATATTAAGAAAAGGAGTACTTGTGGCACCTTAGAGACTAACAAATTTATTTGAACATAAGCTTTCGTGAGCTACAGCTCACTTTGAGGTGATACTAATTGTGTGTGTTGACTTATACGTTGTTTAATAATTACCCATGTAAACAGACAGTTCCTGTCTGTCACTATAGCTATTGATTCAGAGATCAAAAGGGAATATTAACACTTAGCTGAATCTTAAGGCAATAATGTCATTGTCTATATGTCTCTTTAAAGTTTGTGATAGACTGCCTAATGGATAAATTATCTTATGTTAATCCATGAAGTTAATTACTGGTGAGGTTTAGGAAACAGAAAGTTACATCAAAAGCCTATTGTTCACCCAGCACTGAATGGTCAGGTGGCTGCTAGAAAACTGCATAAAAGACCCTTGGGTCCTGATCCTGTCATCTCAGATTCTGCTTGAGGCTTCATGCAGTGGAAGCTTAAGCCATAAGGACTGAGATCCCATCCTGACTGGACCACCTTGAATATAAACATTAGACTATAACCTATGAACTAATTCTGAAAGAACTCTTTGCAACTCCTCAGCTCACTACCTCTGTTATGTTTCAGAGTAGCAGCCATGTTAGTCTGTATCTGCAAAAAGGAAAGGAGTACTTATGGCACCTTAGAGACTAACAAACTTATTTGAGCATAAGTGTTCATGAGCTACATCGGATGCATCCGTTAAAGTGAGCTGTAGATCACGAAAGTTTATGCTCAAATAAATTTGTTAGTCTCTAAGGTGCCACAAGTACTCCTTTCCTTTTTATTTCTGTTATGAATCTGAATCTCAAGAATTGTACTCATGACTGTATGTATACTGATCTTTTAACCAATTCTCTCTCTCTTTTCTTTTTTAACAAATTTTAGTTTAGTTAGTAAGAATTGGCTGTAAGCGTGTATTTGGGTAAGATCTGGAATATTCATTAACCTGGGAAGTAATGTGTCTAATACTTTGGGATTGGTAGAACTTTTTTTATATGATAAGTTTTTCAATAATCTTCATCATATTTGACTTGGGTGTCTGGGTGGAGGCCTGAGGCTGGGTTACTTTAAGTGAACTGTGTTGTTGGTTTCTGGATAACCAGTGTGGGATTATTTAAATATTGGAATATCCACCAGCTTTGGGGATTGTCTGCCCTGTTCTTTGCAGTTCACCCTAATTGATGACCTCAGTTGGCTCCCCTGAACTCCGGTCACACCAACATTTACTGATAAAAGAAATGAACAGTTGGTCAAATTTTGCTTTCATTTACACTATTGTAAATCCAAATCAAATATTTAAAGGAATTTGAGATTTATACTGGTTTAAATAAAAATGTATCCCCCATCTTTTAGCAGTTTTTAAAGCTGTCCTGCAAGTGAGAGGGGGAATAAATAATGAATATTTATTACACATATAAGGGGGAAAATATTGAATGAAGAAAAAACTTTTTAGGGAGGTGGAGTTTGGGGTGGATGAAACTGGAAAGAGAGCTTGAATATTTTAAAGGCCCCAATGTTCATGGGAGTCCAATATTTATGATCTTGGAACAGTTCAGAAATCTCGTATAACCTCAAGGATTACAATTTATTAGCCAATTGCAACAAAAATGGAACAAAAATATTTTATAAAGTAGTAACACTTTATACTTTAGGTGGTTGATGGCATTTATGTTGAAGGCATAGCTGAGGTATGCCAGCATTTATAAACGTGTTGTTTGTATTATAGGTGGAGCAGAACCAAAATCATAGATATGAACACCTTTGAATTTTGAGGTGTTCATAATCCCCACCTATGCACAAATGTTGTAAATGACCTTTATTTTCATAATGAACAGAATCAGAACACCAGATCAAACATGCTCACAATTTGGGGGTGTTTGAAAGCTGGAATGTAAATTGTGTGGCATGGGCCTGAATGTGGCTTGCATATTAGATACTGAAACGGTAAAAATAAATAAATAAAAAAAATAAATTGCTTTGTTTTAGGAGTTAGAAAGTTTTCAGTCAACCATTTTTTTCATAATACACTAGATGATTCTTGGAAGAAGAGCACATTGAAAATGGGATTGTCTAATTTTCCTTCTTGCTTCCTAGCTTTCTTTCACAAACATGTTTTCAAAAATAAACCAAATTAGCATATTCCCAATTACTATTGGTAGTCTCTTTTGTTTTTTTCATATTCAGAAGTAGAATAACATAACACAGACTCTCAATTAACTGGGAAATTGTCACCATTAATTTTTGTGAATGTTAGATGCTAGCAAGCTTCGCCAGATCAGATCACAGTATTCTCTTCTGTTTCCAAGTCACCAGTGGATCTTCCTCAAGGCATATTGCAGTGAGATTAATAAAAGTACTCCTGGATCATTCTATTGGGTGAAGAGTCAACAGACGCGCAGATGAATCAACTCTCTCCCTACAGGACACCAAGCCACGTTGAGGCACATGAGACAGAATTATTTTGCCTTTTAGCCTACAAACTGAGGATGCCTGATCACTAGCAGATGTTGTCAAGGATGAGGCTTGTGAAGCAATTAAAGAAGAGATGTCAGCACCTGAGGCAGAATCTAATGGTTGCAACAGAAGAATTCTGTGTTTGCCCTGGAGTGGGGTGATGGCAGCATATTGCAAAGATAATAATAACAGAACATCTTGACAAGATCATATGTCAGCCTCTAGGCAAAATACCCTAAATTCTGCCCTTAAATGAAAGATCCTGCTGTGCAGTTGTAGCACATGCTGCTCACTTTCAACCCTATTTCTAAGATCAGGAGTTTTAAAATCACCCTCCACTACCAGAACGTAACTCTTATTGTTTGATTTCTCATTTCATCTGATGTAGAGAATCCAAAACTCAAGCAGCATTTGACTGAATTATTACACCCTCATCCCAAGTATGCTATCTTAGCAGATGTGCAACAGGCCACAGGTGGCGTGTGACTAAAATTCATCACTGAATTTGGTCCACTGGTTGGACCATTAGCTTACCTGGCCTGAGTATTGGTGGGGAGTGCGATAGGAATGATGATCACACTCCCATTGATCTCATATTTACCCACCTTTGTAAAGCATAGAGACAGCCTAAGAAAGGTGCTACACAAAGGCTCAAGACTGTAAGGTGCTGAATGCCTTCCACGGACCTAGGATCTTATCATGAACTCCCTTTACGTACCCAGCACCTGGCAGGTAGGGGCCCTTACCAACGGGTATTATTAGAAAAGAGAGAAGAAAGAAATGTGTTTACATTTTCAGCAGAATACTGTACCTGACTGGGGAGGAGGGTGTCTATAGGATTCTATGCCCTCCTAGGGAGCAGAGGGCTGGTGGGGGTTATGTTTCTATAGTATTGATTGACCTGTGGATCTCAAAATGCTTCAGGGACATTAAAGTTCTCCCTTTCATCCCATTTTACAGATGGGTAACTGAGGCATTAAACCCAGCCTAGAAGCCCTGGACCACAGCTTTATCTTCTAGGCCCCTTGTCACCCAAAGAGGCAGAGCAGCACCAAGGAGTCTTAGCACCCAGCTCTACCCACTAGGCCCCCTGACTCCCCCAGACCCAGAGCAGAACCCAGGAGTCCTGGCACCCGGCTCTACCCACTAGGCCCCCTGACAACCTCAGACCAGAACCCAGGAGTCCTGGCACCCGGCTCTACCCACTAGGCCCCCTGACTCCCCCAGACCCAGAGCAGAACCCAGGAGTCCTGGCACCCGGCTCTACCCACTAGGCCCCCTGACTCCCCCAGACCCAGAGCAGACCCCAGGAGTCCTGGCACCCGGCTCTACCCATTAGGCCCCCTGACAGACACAGCACAGTACCGAGGAGTCCTGGCTCCCAGCCCCCACGCCCCTCAGGCTGCTCCTTCCCTTGCCCGTAGGCAAGGCCGGGCCAGGCCACGCCACCCAGCAGCCCAGGCCCCCTCCCCCGCCATTTCGCGGTTAACGTGCGAGCCCCGCCCCCTCCACTCTTCTGCCTGTCCGCCCCACTCCCACTCCCGCTCGCCCGCGCTCCGCCTTATTCCCTTCCCTTGATTGGTCGGGAGTTGGGTGACGTCAGCGATCAGGGCTGAAAGTGGGCGGGGCCGAGCTCGGGCCTTCAGGCTCGCTCGGCCGCCGGCGATTCCTCCGCAGCTCGTCCCTGCGGGGTGTCGGAGCGCGGCGGCGCCGGGATGCCGAAGCGCTCCTGCCCCTTCGGGGACACGGCCCCGCTCCAGCTGAAAACCCGCGTGGGGCTGCGGGAGCTGAGCCGCGGCGCCCTGGGCGAGAAGTACCGGCGGGAGCTCTTCGGTGAGGGGCCGGGCGCGGGGAAGCGGCAGGGACCGCGCGGCCCCGGGCGGGAGTCCCCGGAGGGCGCGGCGCGGCGCGGCGGGGCGGTCTTGTGTCGCTCCGGGCTCCCTCCGCGGGCAGACGGGGGTTGCGGTAGGTGCCCGCGAGCGGGGCCTGGGGCTGCTCGGGGTTGGTTTGTGAGGCTGGTGGACAGCGCCATGGGCGGGCGGGCGGGCGAGCTCTGGGGGCGTCGGGCAGCCCCTTCCTGAGGGCAGCCGAGCTTGAGCTTCAAAAAAGCTCCAGCGTTATAACCCCTGACCCACGAGCTGTCAGCGTCACCTGGCAAAATGTTCCCGGGAAGCGGCCTTAATGCCAACTCCTAGCCCTCAAACGGCGTGTTTCTTCCTCTGCCCGGCCCTAATTCCAGGGAAATGTCTAGGGAAGCGGTTTTTCTGTAGGTTTCCATGCTGCGGTGAAATGGACATTGACCCAGTTAAAAACTCATCGTTCCAGGCCTAGGATGAGTTCCTAGCGTGCCCCTCTATAGGGCTGTTCTTAACGTGACCCTCTTCTTCCCATCCCTGTTGCTGTCTCCTAGAAAAGACCAAGGAGCTACTCTTCCGAGGCGCCCAGGCCTACATGGATAGCATGTGGAAGGGCAACGCAGCAGGCACTTGCACGGTCCCCTGCTTTCCAGAGCCACTTAAAGATACACAGGAAACTTGTACTAAGTACAGTTGGAACAGACAAATGCTCATTGGGCAAGATGGAAAACTACTGAGGCATTCCCAAGCAATGGAAAAGAGTAAGTGGCATCTAGCTAATTATTTGTTATATCAGCAGGTATCTGCAATAGCTTTGGATCAGCAGCATAGGGAACATCCGATGAAGTGAGCTGTAGCTCACGAAAGCTTATGCTCTAATAAATTTGTTAGTCTCTAAGGTGCCACGGGTACTCCTTTTCTTTTTGAGAGTAGTCTGTATTCGTGTTAGTCTGTATTCACAAAAAGACAAGGAGTACTTGTGGCACTTAGTTGTACTTGGAGACTATAGACTACATAAACTTATGCTCAAATAAATTTGTTAGTCTCTAAGGTGCCACAAGTACTCCTTTTCTTTTTGCAACATAGGGAAGTGGACTTCATTAGTCTCCTTCAGTGAATGTACAGAACATAACCTTTTTCTACTAGAAGAAAAGGAGTACTTGTGGCACCTTGCTGTTGCTAATGACATGTTTAGTAGATGTCATGTGGCTCTCTTTTTGTTTAAAATATAATTGATTTAAAAGCTGAGATCCTCATAATCAGTTTATACATTTAGTTAAATATAATCTGCTTGATAAAGTAGGTGTGGCATGCCACAAAATTCTGTCTTCAATGAAACTTCATAGGTGGGCTATATTTTGTGCTGATGCCTGCAGTAATACACTTTTTAGCTGTCAAAATTTCCAACACCACTAATGTAATTGCAATCATAACATTGATATGGAGGTAATCTACTATCCTGAACCTTGTAGAACTTTAAACCGCTGATGTTCAAATCTTCTGTTCTGGTGTAAGAATCTAAAAACCTATTTCTAAAACAGCTCCACCAGTCGGAGTTTCTAAAGCCTGTTCCTCCTGCATAAGAACTGTTGACATCAAAGAAGCTTGCACACAGTGTGATCGTTTTGTATGCCAGAATTGCAGCAAACTCTGCAAGTGCTGTAATGCTGTTGCCTGTTCCTTGTGTTCGATTATCGAGTAAGTGCCTCATGCAACTTTTTAGACTATACTATTTCAATAAGGGAAAGGATGCAGTATGCACCCATTCATATGCTGTGCCTTCACATACTGTATCTTCATGTTGTACCCAAGTATTCCTGAAACTTTCAAGGGGCGTGTAGTTTTGTCATTAAACTATCTGAAACAGGAAAGGATATTGTGTATGAAGTAATCTACTCTTACTGTAAGTGACTCTGCTTTCTATCCAAATGTTCTGGGAGGTGAGAAAAGCATGTCTCATATCACAGCTCTGTAGAGCTGATAGAGGAAATACATACTTGTGAAGTAGCTGGAAAGAATTTACAGCACCATTAGTGTTTCTGTAATGCAGCCGTTCTCAAACTGAGGGTTGGGACCCAATTTTAATGCGGTTGCCAGGGCTGGCTTAGACTTGCTGGGGCCCAGGGCTGAAGGCCAAGCCTTAGCGCCCCGGGCCAAAGCCTGAGGGCTTCAGCCCTGGGTGGCAGGGCTCCGGTTACAGCCCCCCTAGATGGGGTTGGAGCCCTTGGACTTCAGGTTTGGCCCCCCTGCTTGGGTGGGCTCAGGCTTCTGTCTCCTCTTCTCTTCTTCTCCTCTTTTCCTCCCCCCCCCGGGTCGTGTAGCAACTTTTGTTGTCAGAAGGGGGTCTCAGTGCAATGAAGTCTGAGACACTATTTATCTACATTAGAGCAGGGGTTAAGTCTTATAGTTCTTGTTTATGGTGAGCTTTGAAGAAAGGAGGGGAAGCTTTATACTGTGTCCAAAATAGTGTACACTCATTTGACCTGTGATTTGTTTATCTTCTAGTTACAGTGATACTGGCGAGCAAGTTCTCTGCAATGACTGCTCAATGTTTGAAGCCTGAAACTCTTTATGAACTATCAACACCTCTTCATGGCTAAGGCATCAAGTGCCATGAACATGTTTATATCTGACCCTTCTAGTGTGTGGAATTGACAATGGGATTTCTATACATTTTATGTGATATTTTTTTAATACTGTAGCTAAATAAACTTTTTTATATGTTGAAGAGACTTCTGAATTACTGATGCTATTATCTGAGGCTACAGTTACCTTCAAGGACTATCTTGAGCTGGATTCTACTGGTATAGATGAGCATAGTTCCCAGCACTACAAATAACATTTAGAATACACATTTTGTTTCTGAAGGCTGTTCAGTGGCTGCTATATTTGGATACTGGTTTATGGGTCAAAATAGTATCAGTTCACGTAGTGCTTTTTCATAGGGGGGTGGCATTGTTCTAGACACACAACCTTTCATCTGTGAGGTCTAAGCTCAGGCACTTGTCCTAGGTCACATAGCTCAAAGCAGAGTAGAATTTGACTCCCAATATGATCTGACTTGTAAATGTTCTCTCCCAAACACATTATTGGCTGCCTGAATCTTCATGGTTCCTTCTAGCATAACCTTGATCTAGAAAAGATGCATACGTGGTACTCTCCTTCGGAGTACACATCAGAAATCTAATTATTCAATAAGCAGCTTTGTATGTAACTATATCTGGACATTTAAGTTTGATGTCTACTTCAACCAGAAACTGCAGACTGTCAGTGTGAATGAATATTTTAGGAAAAGTATCCTAACTTTTTTTTAAAGTAAATTTAAAGATCATAAAAAGTTATACCAAACACTTTTTTGAATGGTGATATCCGCTCTACAGCCTTCCTTCATCCTTCTGTTTTTGTTACAGTAAAATAGCTTAAGCCTGTATTTTGTGAATGTAAAACATTCTTTGGTAGATGTTACTGTGCTTAAATATCAGGGTTTTTTTAGAGAGATTTTAGGAAACAACTTTTGAGAACTTTTTGAACAGAAAACAGTGGTTTTGAGTTAAGTTTTTTCTACAAACTTGAACCTCTGATGTCTGCTTTTTTTTCCCCCTTTCCACTTAGGGTTACAGGCTGAAAATAATGACTCTCTTCCAGGCTCCTGGAGAGATCAGGCAGTATCTGTATTTGTATTTCAAAGTATTTGTATTTCAAAGTAGTTGACAGAAGCATTTTGGCTCCTTTATCCTTACATTTTATTTCATATGAGCTTATGGTCGAAGACCACTGATAGGGATTTTGAGCCATGAAATCCACATTAGTTAGTAATCATAGAATCATAGAATCTCAGGGTTGGAAGGGACCCCAGAAGGTCATCTAGTCCAACCCCCTGCTCAAAGCAGGACCAAGTCCCAGTTAAATCATCCCAGCTAGGGCTTTGTCAAGCCTGACCTTAAAAACCTCTAAGGAAGGAGATTCTACCACCTCCCTAGGTAACGCATTCCAGTGTTTCACCACCCTCTTAGTGAAAAAGTTTTTCCTAATATCCAATCTAAACCTCCCCCATTGCAACTTGAGACCATTACTCCTCGTTCTGTCATCTGCTACCATTGAGAACAGTCTAGAGCCATCCTCTTTGAAACCCCCTTTCAGGTAGTTGAAAGCAGCTATCAAATCCCCCCTCATTCTTCTCTTCTGCAGACTAAACAATCCCAGCTCCCTCAGCCTCTCCTCATAAGTCATGTGCTCTAGACCCCTAATCATTTTCGTTGCCCTTCGTTGTACTCTTTCCAATTTATCCACATCCTTCCTGTAGTGTGGGGCCCAAAACTGGACACAGTACTCCAGATGAGGCCTCACCAGTGTCGAATAGAGGGGAACGATCACGTCCCTCGATCTGCTCGCTATGCCCCTACTTATACAACCCAAAATGCCATTGGCCTTCTTGGCAACAAGGGCACACTGCTGACTCATATCCAGCTTCTCGTCCACTGTCACCCCTAGGTCCTTTTCCGCAGAACTGCTGCCGAGCCATTCGGTCCCTAGTCTGTAGCGGTGCATTGGATTCTTCCATCCTAAGTGCAGGACCCTGCATTTATCCTTATTGAACCTCATTAGATTTCTTTTGGCCCAATCCTCCAATTTGTCTAGGTCCTTCTGTATCCTATCCCTCCCCTCCAGCGTATCTACCACTCCTCCCAGTTTAGTATCATCCGCAAATTTGCTGAGAGTGCAATCCACACCATCCTCCAGATCATTTATGAAGATATTGAACAAAACGGGCCCCAGGACCGACCCCTGGGGCACTCCACTTGACACCGGCTGCCAACTAGACATGGAGCCATTGATCACTACCCGTTGAGCCCGACAATCTAGCCAGCTTTCTACCCACCTTATAGTGCATTCATCCAGCCCATACTTCCTTAACTTGCTGACAAGAATGCTGTGGGAGACCGTGTCAAAAGCTTTGCTAAAGTCAAGAAACAATACATCCACTGCTTTCCCTTCATCCACAGAACCAGTAATCTCATCATAAAAGGCGATTAGATTAGTCAGGCATGACCTTCCCTTGGTGAATCCATGCTGACTGTTCCTGATCACTTTCCTCTCCTCTAAGTGCTTCAGGATTGATTCTTTGAGGACCTGCTCCATGATTTTTCCAGGGAATCCTCAAGCCTGTCCCTTCGAAAGGTGGCTGTCATGATAGATGCCTTATGCAGACAATGTAGGTTTAGAAGGAAGGAGGGAGAGCTAGAAAGGGAAAAGGAGTGCTTGTCTGGGTTGCATGGATGGGAAGAAAAAGGATACCGAAAGCAGAGAAACAAATGGCGAAGAAAACTTGCCTGTAATGGAACGGTGTAATGTGCTCCAGAAATGTTGTTTAAAGGGCACCTGCCTTCTTTGTTTCTTCACAATCCAGTTGGAAAGTCTGAAAGGTTTTATTTTTTTGCCTCAGAAATATCCTTTTGGTGTAGCTGTATTTTAACTCTCAAAGCCTGACACGTTTTGTTTTTAGGGGAGGATTGGGGAACTGGAGCAAGAGCTTTTCAGCCCTCCATTAAATGTTTTAAATCTTTTAACGGACTTACTCCCCTATAGGCAATTCAGCAGGGAAAAGATTTTTAGTCCGAGTATCAGAATCTCTTTTGGCTTTATTAGCTGAGGTATAGGTACTAACGGTCCTTCCCGTGCCATAACAGGAAAGACCAATCACAAACACACTCTTTCTACATTTTCAAATGTAAAATGTGTTGCTGGACATCCTGGTTCCCTTGGTGCAGTTTACTATGGAGCAGTATAGAGTTTGCTCCTGGGATACTTACAGAGCTGCAGGCAGTGGTAACTGAATATGTTCCATTACTGGAATGGGAAATAGGCCTCACTTTGTTGCATTCAGCTGCATTTGAGTTTTCTTTGTGATCACAGTATTCCAACCGTGCAAGGTGGGCACTGAAAACTTTAAGCTGGGTGGCTGCAAGTATTGGAACAGTGTAATAATGCTAAAGGTTCAGACAAAGAATAAGTCTCTCTTCTAGCTGCTGAGTTGGCTGTAGTTCTAGAGTTAGCCGTGGTGTAAAAGCTATGAGAGTAGGGGTTTCCTTTAGGCTATGGATATAACAAAATAACTGCATGAGACCTTTCCATTCCATTGCTATACTTACATTGTTCTAAGGCTCTCTGTGGGTACAACTTACACTATGTGCTTTTTTTGGTAGTGAGTAGCGTATGTAACCAAGTAGCTTTCCCAGCATGGTATAATTGCAGTGTAGACAGTGGGGTACAGCTAGTAAAGACACGCATGAAAGGGGGTGGGTGGGGTGTGTGTGTGTGTGTACACATGGCTCTCAACTTCTCCAAGCACTGTAGTGTCCCACTACCAACTGGCTGCTGGAGTCCTTCCCCGACCACAGGGAAAGGCTCTGGTGGTGGAGGGGAGGCAGCAGTGCCTCCCCCCTGTCAGATTCTTTCCTTGCTGCAGTGAAAGGCTTTGGCAGTGGAGAGTTGCTGAAAGCCTTTCCATGCTGTGGAGTCTTTAGCTGACGCTTGTAGCTACATACGGCAGTGTGGGCGCAGCTTGCTTTTCACTGCAGACACTAGTGTGTAGTGTAGACGTAGCCTGTGTTGCCTTCTAGCTTCATTTCACCCCACTGAGTTGGCCTTGCAGAATTCACCTTTTCAAAACAAAAAAGTAGATGGTTAAGATAAGAGATAACACCCTTGGATTACTATAGTTTCTTGTCTCTGAGACCCTTAATATGCAGGAAAGAAAGAAAGGGTATCTGGGAGTAAGGCAAGAGATCTAAAGTGAAATGCTGACACTTTTCTGTGAAAGACAACTCATTCCCCTACAGTGTGATGTGGGAAAACTGTAATCTATTTTTAAAGTGCATGGGTAAGCTGGTGGGAACATGTGCTGTTTACCTGCTGGCCCCATGGAGCTCAGGGAGAACAAGTAATCCAGCCTTAGAGACTATTCTACTGTTGAGGACTGTCGCTGTCTGAGGAAACTGCAATGCAGCCTTACAGCTGAGGAATGGAGCAGAGCTGCTGCAAAGGCACAGAGCCTCAATGTAGCCAGCTTGGAATGCTTGTAGTACATAAGTGAACCCTGCATCCTCTTTGGCAGGGGCAAACCCATCCTAGAATGAGTGGAGAACTCCTTGGAGATTTTCTTTCCTACAGGCCCCTTATGCAGGTTTTCACATGGAAGTGGCTAATCAAGTCCTATCTCAGTAAAAATGGTGTATAAAGGGGAAAAATCTGGTTATGCTGTACATTGATATCTTTGGGATTGTTCAGCAAGTTTGCAGGGCACAGTATGCTTTGGATATTGTTAATTGCTTCTCACTTATGGTGAAGCAAATCAGTTATCCTACTATAAACAATTACAAGCACAGTCCAAAGGCTTTATAAAATTTTAACATGGTTCATTGGATAGTAAATAAAAGATCCATAATTAAAATGGCAGTAGTGGTTTAGGATGGTTTCTGTGCTTTCTTGCAAGCTGTCCTTTGGATTTTATATTTTGTGTTATCAGAGATGGACTAAGTGACCTAACAGATCATTTATTTTTCTAGATTGACTACTTCTGTTGTGCAGCATTTTGTACCTTTTGCATTGTATAGAGGTCATTGTTTTTTAGTGGCTCAGATGTCATACAAACAAGCTGCATAGCACTTTAATTTCTGTATTGTAATGCCATTTGTGTTGCCAGCTCTAGCAATTTTAACATGAGTTTTGCAATATATTGGTGTTTTTTCTTAGCACTCCAGTCCTGGTGTCAGATGATTATGTGAGAACCTCAGCTTTCCTTTTTTTTTAAATTTCTTGCCCACATGATTTCAGAGAAAAACTTAAGGTGAAAGTTAAAGGCTTAAAAACCTGAAGACAAATTAAGACTGAAATTTATTGTTTTTAAAATATCATTTTGGGGGGGCATTTTTGAATGTTAATTCTTGAGGTTGGAAATAGTGATTTTAAATGTATTTCATTTGTTCTTCAGTTCAGTTATTTTTTTTTCTGTTCTGCACTTAGTGTAAATTTTTCATCCCTACCCAATGTCAATTTAAACTGGTGGTATAGGTAGTGCAGGTTGCTTTAAGGTTTTACATAGTGGTAATTACTTTGTATATGGATTTGTGCATTTGCTTTCAGCTATTTCCATAATTTTGTTCTTATTAAAATGTAATGGTTGGAACTAGAAACGTATTACTACTGATTGGGGTTTGTACATATTTTTGTAATCTTTTAATTTCTTCCTTTTATTCATTCTCTCGGAGGAATACCAATGTAGGTGGTAGGCCAGATCCTCAGCTGGTAAAATAGCATAGCTACATTAAAATCAGTGGAGTTATGCCAATTTATACCAGATGAAAATCTGGTCCACTGTGAATGGAATAGACTTTTTTTTTTTTTCACTGAAATATTAACCTGTTCAAATACACCTGTTGATCTGTCATAAATAAATAGACTATTTCAACAACATTTGGTAACAGTAAGATGTTTAAAAATGCTCCCATTATTTGCAGACTACTTAATGACTTAGGCCCTGATTCTTTAATGTGATCTATGTGGATCCAACCTTGCACTTACCCCATTGATGGCAGCGGGGTTCCCTGCAAGCACAAAGGTCCAGGCACACTTATCTGATTAGAGGATTGGGGCCTATGATTTAAATTTTAAAAAGTTTTCCAATATTTGAATAAATTGAAGTGCATAATGGCGAATGTCCATTGTGCTAAAACTAGTTTTAGAATATAGCCACAAGGTGGCATTGCCTTGCAAGTTTTGCATAAATTCTTAATATTCTGTTTTTCCTCAAATCATGGCAGCTGGATAGAGGAATCAAGTCATGATTGGGTCAACAGTTTTAGTTTGTAAAAACATGCTTTTACAAAACCTACAGTAAGACCAATAGAATGTTTCCAGGAACTTTAAAAAAAAGTCAGGGGGGAGATAGTTATTTAGCAAACATTCCTCTGCCATATTAACTTTTGAGGGGACTACTCATGTAAAAACTTTAAGCACATGCTTAGGTATTTTGCTGGATGAGGCTCAAGTGCTCATGTTAAAATTTTAATATGTTGTTGTTTGTCCTAGCCCATGCTAGTTCCATTTTAAAAGTTTGATGTGCCTACTCTTTTACAAGCAGATTACTCGTGTGCTGAGATTTTGATTTCTTTCCATAATACTAAGATAGTTTAAGGCTACAAATTAGATTCACAAGTAGAGCTGGACAGGAAATGGTTTTCCCATTCTATGACCATCTTTGAGATTTCAATTCTTCCCCCAGCATGCACCCCCCCCTTCGTTGTTTGTATCAAGATAAAACTGAGACCTTGGGAAAATTTTCAGAACAGAAGAAAGAAATGATAGAGATAATTTCCCTTCCCTTCTCCCCCACCCCCCCGCCCAATCCCAGATAGTCAGAGCAGGGATTTAGATGCAAGTCTCCCATATTCCATCTGAGTGCCCTAACTACTAGGCTATGGGATATTCTGAGGAGAGAGGGGTGTGTGTGTGAGAGAGAGAGAGAGAGAGAGAGAGAAATTCCACCTGGTACCTAATTCATATTGGATTAATAATATAAGGAATTGAATCATAGGAAAAATGATTCTCTCTAGTGTGAATATCCTAGTGCACATTCAAACTGAGATATTGTGATCTTGTGCAAGATTTAAAAAAAATAATCTGGTCATTGTCCTATAAACCACCTTTGTTCTGAAGATGAGTAAACTTCTTTCCAGGTGGTGATAGTTGTCAGTGTTACGGCTTCTAGAACTGCATGAAGAAACCTATTCTATTCAGTATTGGACAGATTTTCACAAGAGCTCAGCACCCAACATGCAGAACTCTTCAAATCTGCTCATACCTGTCTCAATAGAAGCTATTGTGTACTGAGCTCTTGTGAAAATCTGGTCCTGACTGTAAGATTAAAAACTGAGGCAGATAATCACCATTTTTTTAAATACACACATGGACATAAATTTCTCTATTGTTCAGACAGCTTTAGAAATATCCAGCAGACATGTAGGAACTGGAATTAGCCAAAGAGCCTTAGATCTTTAGTAGTTTGGTGAAATGTGTGTGTTTGTTGAGGAGAAGAGGGTGTGTGCCTGTCTGTGTGGTTTTTTGTTTTTTAAACAAACCAAACCATTCAGAATGATGACTGTGGTATTTCATGTTACTGAGAGCGAGTTTGCACCAGCACTAGAACCTATCTTCATGTGCTCAGTCTATATTTAAACCTACCTCCAGCAGTCTTTAGTCTGGTTTGTTTAGCTGTGGGTACATTCTTGGTAGTGGCTTATGTCTACTGAGAAATTTGCTGTTACTTACGGTTCTTATAAAATAATACAAATTCTTACTTCATCCAGAATTTAGTGAGATACTCTTTTCAGTAATTAAATCGGCATTATTGTATTATAGTGCATCTTTTGTAGGCTGCATAGCAATTGAGAGCTCTGTAGCTGAACTGATGCTGGTACAAATCCAAAGGGCCAGATCTTCAGCTGCTGTAACTAAGTGCAAATACACACTGAGTCAATGGAGCTATGTTATTTTATACCAGCTGAGGCTCTGACTCTGTTTTGGCATAAAGCTGTGATGTCATCATTTGTTTAATGATAACAATAGGCTTGGCTGCCTACACATCACAAACCCTTAGCCTGAAGAGTTTACAGTCTGAAAGGTCAGACAGAAGAAGCTAGGCTACATTGGAAAATCCAGAGATAGGAATGACTGGATTTTTGAAGTGGTAAACTCACTTCTTCTATCAAAGATGGTTGGATGGTTAATTGTGCGCTGTGATGTTTTAAATATCCAGGGTAAAATCCTGGCCTCATTAAAGTCAATTGGAGTTTTGCTAGTGTCCTCCTGGGGTCAGGATAATCACCCCTAAAATGTATATACCAGAATTCTACAGGAACTTCATCTACCCAGAGTGTAGTTCTATATAGTTATTGTACAGCGCAAAGCAATGCTACACAACAGTTTGGGCCAGGCAGGAAAGAATACTGTACACAACTGCCATGGAAGGAGGAAGACTCACTATCCAAAATAGCCACGCTCTCTTGGTCAAATTCTAACACACCTGCTCCTGCAATAAAGTGCGCTGTGAACTTTTGTGACAGCAAGTGTGGAGACCTTCCATTGTACATGCTACTGAACAGTCAGTATCCTCATTGGCACCGTGCCCCCTTATTCAAGGGCACTGGCTCAATACAGACCCAAAGTGAAGGTTTATTGTGTTCACTCTCTAATAATTCTGCAGGGGCAGATTGACATCAGATCTGGATTTGACACCGTGAAGGGGTTTGCCCCCACTGGCATCACCAGTCTCTGCTGTGGGAGCACAGATCAGCACTCCACTAGCTCTGCCCCAAGGCAGGTAGGACTGACAGGCCTGATGACAGATGCATGCTATCTGGCCCAGCAAGCCAGGCCTGGTAGTGTTTCAACTGCTGAGCCTCTGGTTTACCTCTGTTCTCTCATTCATGGGGGAGGGCTGGAAGAAAACACAGCTCTTACTGCCTCCTTTCCCTGGGGGGTTGGAGGGCAGAAGTGGCTCCTCTATAAATAGCCACATGAATTGGGGAGCTGCACAGTGGGATTGGGAACAAAGTTAAGAGAATAGTAGTTGAGGTGGGGAGAGGAGAGAGCATGGACCAGAAAAGATGAAGCAATCTGGGTGCATCTGCCAGAGACACCAAATATATGTGGGGGGAAGTCAAGTTCCAATGAGAAATGCGTCCAAAGAAGAAAAAATACCAGTACAAAACATTGAATATTATAGAGAAAACTGGCAAAGATTGAGAGTTTTTATGCAACATTAATAAATAACAGTTGCCTGGTCCATGTTTCCCTTCCAGTTCTCTGTATACAGGCAACGCACAATGGGCCAGATCCGACTAAATGGCAGCAGGGAAAAGAGCTAATACAGGCAGGGGTAACTTTCATCTTCCAGTATGAGCTCCTTTCCCTGCTTCCCCAAGGGGGTTTCACTCTGTGGAGGGAAGGCAGATGGTGAGACCAATGCCCGCCCTCCTATGGGGTTGGTTGTGTGTTTTTTTGTTTTTGGCCAGATGGGGAGTTTGAAGTTACTTTGCACTGTCATAGCCTCTCTCCATGGCAGCTTTGAGCTGCTAGAGGCTTCCACCAGGGTCTGCACCAGCCGAAACCAGCCTAAATATGTTATATATACACACATGCTGCGAGTCTATACATCTGAATTCATGCTACTGTGGCTGTACTCTAGGAAAATATACCTGTGTATTTGGGACTGTTACTTTGGTGTATCTTTTTTCCCCCTTCCCTGGAGCCTGCGTGTACACTGTGTTATTATGGAAGGATTGCTTATGAGCACAGGGCTGTTGGCATCTGCTCTTTTTAAAGAAAACCTGAGTGACAAATTTTTAGATAGGAGAACCCCAGATAGTGCTATGGACATTGCAGCCAAGGAGGGTAGATCAAATCTGAGTGCTGTAGATTTCAAAAATGTCCTTTTTAAATAATGACCAGCCATGTTTTGACTTCTGCTCAATGAGGAAAAGGAGTGCTGAGTAGTCAAGCTTCAAGCAAGGTGGTTTTAGTCATAATTGTATTTTAAAAATACATATTAGATGCTGCACTGCTATTTTTTATTTAGGGATTGTCTGATACTATCATTACGGCGAATTTATTATGCCGGATTCCAAATCCATAGATTGAGCATTCAGCAGCTAAACTTCTATTACATCAAAGACCCTGGGGGAAAGAAGATGATGTTTCCAACAGCATCAAACTTCTTAGACATGTTGCTGTGTAAATGTACTATTTGGTTAGGACCAGATTTGGATACCTTCACTCTATTCATATGGAACAATAACTAGCCTCAGTGCATCTGGATTCCTTTGAAATCAGTGGGACTACTTATGGAATAAGGTGTGACTCCAGAATTGTCAGTTCAGGTTGGGTCACCTTTTCCTACAAAACTGTTTAGCAAAGGGAAAGTTTGACTTGGGACATAATTCATTTGTAAAATCTGAAATTACGGAAAAAAACTAAAGGTGGGCCAGGTTTTGATTCCTTTAGCTACATCTACACCACAAGCTGGCGATGCGATTCCCAGTTTCTACAGACATGCTTGCACTAGTGCTCTTTGAGCTACTGTACTAAAAAGCATTGTGTAGTCAAGGAAGCACAGGCAGGGGCAGCAGTGGCACAGGCTAGCTGCCTCAGTGCATACCCATAGCATCCAGGTGGGTTTGGACTCAGGGCAGCTAGCCCATGCTACACCAGCTACACTATTATTTTTAGTGTTCTTGTTCAACGAGAGCTAGTGTGAGCATGTCTCCTACAGCTGGGAAAATACACTCCCCGATTCAACTGTAGCCATAACTTGACTCTTAAATAGTCGTGCATCACATTGTGCCAACTCCACCTGCATAAATAAACCTATTATTCCTCTTCTCCGGCCCTAGCCTCTAATTTATTCTCATGCTTTTCCCCTCTGGTCGTCTTCTCCAGTTGCACCAAATGACGTTACAGATCTCCTTCAAATCCTCTGATACCTCACTCGGCTTGGACTCACCCTACCCTCCGCAGTGCCATCCATTCTTACTCTAGTGCCTACATTTTACTCCTCAAATTTTGCTAATTTTATATCTAAAAATGAATTAGTATTGTTTGTGGCAACTGAATCATGAGACAATTCCTGTAGCATCCTTCCCTTTCCTCCTTTTGCAGCAATATTGCTTTGCATTTTTATTATTCCAGTTTATAAAAATGCACCTGTTGTGATTTCTCTGCCCAAGTACGAGTGCTATGAAGCCATGTGTGGCAGCAACATTAACTAATGAACTTTGCTACCCTAAAAAGGCTTCCACCCTGAACCTCAAATCCTCAAAGCAAGAATGAAGAGAAAGGCCTTGCAACTGTACCTCAGCAGTCAAACTTACTCTGTTGGACCAAGGTCAGAAGCTAAATTTCAGAACATAGGGCTGTTCACTGAGAATACCTTGCCTCACACAGCTAGGCTCTGCTGAAATATGATGAAAAAAGTGGTCTTTTCAAGTATATGGAATCCAAAAAATGTTTCACTAAACTGATGGGTTAGTCACACCCATAAGACCAAAGACACAGCAGTCCATGGAGAAGAGTGAGGGAGTGGAGTATAGTAATGAAATGGGTTGGTTTGAAATGATTGCTCTCTGACAGAGCAACTAGTCATCATTTCATAAGAATGCAACACATATGCCATTAGACTGAGCTAAGAAATGTCTGCACTCAGCAACATTTGGGATAATAGGCTGCTTAATCGCTATATGCGCTGTGTGTCTTTTCCCGTTATTAAAGAAGTTGATCTAAAAGGGACAAACTTGCTTGTTTGCAATATACGCCACCCAGGAAAAAAAACAAGAAACAAAACCTTTCTTCACGGACTGATTTCCTCAAATGAGCTTTAGTGATACACTGCTGTGAAGCCTACAATGAGGTGGACCAGACCTTCATCCTAAATCCCTGCTTAGGAGGCAGAAAGTTGCTTAACATATGTTCCCAGTTCTTGTTAAGTTTGGCATGGGCAAACAAAGAGCAGGATCCTCAGTCAGAGAAAAATATTCAGAATTGTCAATAGTACAAGTCTCATAGTTACTACTTAAAATAAATACATGTAAGCAATTCAAAGTGGCAACAAACAGAAAATGGGTTCCAGGATAAAGCAGAGTCCCTAAAAGAGTTTAGGTAATCATGAGCTTTAGCCTGGAATGTTTAAAAGTCATGATATTCAATTGGGCAAGGAAGACATCTTGGATTCAGGTTCAAGCAGCAGGTGAGCTATTTCACTCTGGTTGGGAAAGGAGCAGTAGCTGTGAGATGTGTGGAACCTAAGTATTTGTAAGATGAAAATGTATTGTAGGGGGAGGAATGGGGCATTAAAGGGAGCTACTTTTCTCTGAGGTGCCAGTCGATAAAGTTTTGGGTGTTTGGAGACCTTCTAAATATTACAATTGCCTAGAGAACACAATGCTTTTTGCCCAAGTTTGAAGGGAATACACTTCGGCATACGCTAATGGAATATGCGGTGCTTTTCAGTTTGCCAGTAGGAGAGTACCAAATGTGGTTTGCGTGACCCACTGTTTTTTGTCTGATCTAAAATTTCTTCAACCCTGTGACAGGCAGAAGCAAGGACACTGCATGCCTACTTCCTTGTCAGCGTTCTGAAGACCTCGTCTTGCCCTGGCTGTTGGCCTCAGATAGATAGAGGCCTTGTGCTTCTCATTTGCAATTTTTCCTCTCCTGTTTTTACTAAGTGGTTCCCAGTCTGAGGTCTGTGAACCACTAGTGGTCTGAGGAGAGCTGTTTATTACTTGTATTACCATGGCACCTAAGTCACGTACCAGGACTATACCGCACAAACAACAAAAAGGCAGCCTCTAGCCCAAGTAGCTTACAATCGAAGACGAGACAACAGATGGATACAGACAGATCAAAGCTATAAGGAAACAATGAGACAGTATTGGTCAGCATGACAGGAAGTGGTCTCAACCCACCAACAGCTGAATTGTTGTCAAGTTTTTTGTAGGCATCACTTTAAAGGAGTTTTAAGAAGGGATTTGGAGGAGATAATACGTAAGTTTTGTAGATGTTTATGGCGAGTTCCTCCAAAGCATGTGGGGCAGCATGGGAGAAAGCCTGTTTGCAAATTTAACAAATGGGAGATGGAGGTTGGCCTCGTGCCGATTAGACGACATCCTGATTCTGAACGAAAGACAATAGATAGGGTGAGGATAGGCCATGAAGTGTCTTGTCTTGAAAGTGAAGACAAGTAGTTATGTCTGATGTGATAGAGAAGGGAAGTAAAGAGAGAGTGACATGGGCAAAGTGATGGGCTAGGAAAATCATCTTTGTGACAGCATTCTGAATAGATATGAGAATGGAAAGTAGCATTTGTAGAAGCCAAAGAGAAGGATGTTATGATAAAAGCCTGGATGAGAGTTTTAGCTGCGTGGAAGGATAGAGGAAGGCTGTATTTTAGGGCTGGTCTACACTATCGCTTAAGTCAATGTAACTTGCATCACTCGGGGTGGGGCCTTTTTCATACCCCTGAGCAATGCAAGTTACATTGACTTAAGCACTGTCCACACCAGCACTATGTCGGAGCGAGACGATCTCCCGCCAGCATAGCTTCTGTCTCTTGCAGAGGTGGAGTAATTATGCTGACTGGAGAGCATTCTCCTGGCAGCAGACTGTGTCTTCATCCAGATGTGCTACAGTGGCACAGCTGCATCAGTGCAGCTATGCCAATGTCGCGCTCTAGCATAGACTTGTCCTTAGAGACATTATGCAGAAAAAATCTGCAAGACTATCCTGGCTGTGGGGACCTAGAGAGAGGGCTGCATCAAAGATGAGCCTAACAGGTGGGATGGCAGGGTGTTGTTCACAGTGATTGACATGCAACTGACTCTCCTTGTCTTCATCTACTAAATCATAATGAAAGTTAAAAAGATGTTACATTTCCATGTAAGCAAGTGTAATTGCCATAGAGATATCATGCAATCAGAGCAAGATGGGTGGTATAATCGCAAATGGGAGGGGATATGACCCATGAGACACTCTATTAAGATGCGGACCATACTGTGAAACAGAATTGGTGACTGTTTTACTCTGTTAACACTGGCTTCATTAGTTGGTTCTTACTGATTTGCAGGGTTTTGTTGTTGTTCCGCTAAGTGGCATTTTGTGTGGTGGTATTGAGACAGAATCTATCACTGCAACAAACTGGCAAAACATCCCAGCGAGATATAATTTTCCTCTGGAGCATTTGAGATGGATTGTTTTGCTGACTCTGTTTTTCTGCATTTGGAAGGCAAGGTCGCTCTTTGAGAGGTTTAAACAAATAGGCAGAAGTTATTGCAACCTATATTAGAATGCCTTCTATATATGTTGGCTCAGAACTTGTCACAACTTGTAGAATCATAAAATTGTAGGACTGGAAAGGACCTTGAGAGGTCTTCTAGTCAAGTACCCTGCACTCAAGGCAGGAATAAGTTTCATCTAAACCCTCCCTGACAGGTGTTTGTCTAACTTGCTCTTAAAAATCACCAGTGATGGAGATTCCACAACCTCCCTAGGAAATTTATTCCGGTGCTAACTACCCTGACAGTTAGGAAGTTTTTCCTAATGTCTAACCTAAACCTCCCTTGCTGCAATTTAAGTCCATTGCTTCTTGTCCTATCCTCAGAAGTTAACTAGTAAATTTTTTTCTCCCTCCTCCTGGTAACAACATTTTATGAACTTGAAAATTGTTATGTTCACTCCCCTCCATCTTCTCCAGACTAAACAAACCCAATTTTTTCAATCTTCCTTCCTATGTCATGTTTTCTAGACCTTTAATCGTTTTTGTTGCTCTTCTCTGGACGTTTTCCAGTTTGTCCACATCTTTCCTGAAATGTGGCACCCAGAACTGGACACAATACTCCAGCTGAGACTGAATCAGTGAGGAGTAGAGCAGAATTACTTCTTATGTCATGCTTACAACACTCCCGTTAATACAGCCCAGAACGATGTTTGATTTTTTTACAATATTGTTACACTGTTGACTCATATATAGCTTGTGATCCACTATGACCCCCAAATCCCTTTCTGCAGTACTCCTTCCTAGGCAGTCATTTCCCATTTTGTATGCGTGCAACTGACTCTTCCTTCCTAAGTGGTGGAGTACTTTGCATTTGTCCTTATTGAATTTCATCCTATTTTCTTCAGATCATTTCTCCAATTTGTCCAGATCATTTTGAATTTTAATTCTCTCCTCCAAAGCATTTGCAACCCCTAACTGCTCGGTATCATCTGCGTTTATAAGTGTACTCTCTATAGTATTATCTAAATCACTGATGAAGATATTGAACAGAACCAGACTCAGAACTAATCCTTGCAGGACCCCATGTGATATGCCCTTCCAGCTTGACTGTGAATCACTGATAACTACTCTGGGAACAATTTTCCAACCAGTTATGCACCCACCTTATAGTAGCTCCATCTAGGTTGTATTTCCCTAATTTGTTTATGAAAAGGTCTTGCAAGACAGTATCAAAAGCCTTACTGAAGTCAAGATATACCACATCTACTGCTTCCCCCACATCTGCAAGGCTTGTTACCTTGTCAAAGAAAGATATTAGGTTGGTTTGACATTTGTTCTTCACACATCCATGCTGAGTTACTTATCACCTTATTATCGTCTAGATGTTTGCAAATTGATTGCTTAATTATTTGTACCATTAGCTTTTCAGGTACTGAAGTTAAGCTGACTGGTCTGTAATTCCCCGGGTTGGCCTTATTCCCCTTTTTATATATTGGCATTATATTTGCCTTTTTTCAGTCCTCTGGCATCTCTTCCATCATCCATGACTTTTCAAAGATAATTGCTAATGGCTCAGATATCTCCTCAGTCAGCTCCTTGAGTATTTTAGGATGTATTTCATCAGGCCCTGGTGCCTTGAAGACAGCTAACTTGCTAAGTAATTTTTAACTTAGCCCTATTTGGTCTTGGTGTGCTGGTTGGCTCCATTTCTTAACCCAAATCTAGGCACAGGTTCAAGAGCAATAGGACTCAAGGGTATGTTATATCAGACAAAAGGGGCATGCTGTCTGGCACACATTGAAGGCATCCCTTTGCAAGGAAATAGACCCCACTCTGCCCCCCAAAAGTTCATGTGACCATACAGACACATGCTGATGCTCCTAGCCCACCATGATGCTTAATAATTATTGCTTGGTTGGGTGAAGAAGACTACAGAGAAAGGCTTACACTCCCTGGTAAGAACTTGAGCTTTGGTAGACAGTAAACTTTTTAGGAATTACAGCCCATTGCTTAAACCAAACAGATCTGGTTTGGGTGTTTTGTTGCTTATTGCACAGCTGAAGCATCCATGGTTAGCTTCAAATATATTGTGTTTAAACAACACAGTATTTTTTTCCAGCACCTACAAGGAGAGGGAACACTCTTTTTAACAGGAGCCCTTGGAGTCAATGAATACTGGCCTCCTGTGGCCCTGACTCAAGTGATTGGGGCAGGAAATAAAGATTTAGCAACACTCCTGCATGCCACACCTTAATTATACTCCTGCCCTTTCTTTTCTTACCTGATCCTGCAGACTTTTAATGATTAGTCCCATTGACGTTAGCGACAGCTCACAGACTAAACATGGCAAAGTGAGTCCCTTCCTTTTTCATCCCCCCAGAGAAGATCTTCCAGTGCAGAATGAATTATTTCTTTAACAATCTACTGCTGAAAACACCTGTTACTAAACCAGCAGCAAAAGGAAGGAGTGTAGGGAAGGCAAATTCCACTCACAGAGGTGAGAGCTTTAGAGTTTGGATCAGAGAACGATGGAGAGAAATATGAGAACAGTTTTCACATTTCTCTGAATCCATAAAGCTCCGATCAAAAAAAATAAGCACCTACCGTGTTTAAGCAATTTTTATTTAAGTATTTAGAGGGAAACTTCCATATCATAAGTAAAAATACTAGAGTCGAACCTTGTGTACAAAAAAAAAGTCACGGCAATGGGCTCTCTGTGTTGGACCACAATAGTTTCTCGTGGAAAGGGGAAGTGAGGATATTTGCAATACACTCTCTTCCAAATTAAAAAAATAAATGCTAACTAACTGCAGTACATTTCATCATTTTTATACAGTCAAGAGAATGAAAACAAAAAGCGATCTAAAAGAATGCAATCTACAAGGGAATAAAGTCATTTGGGCAGTAGAGGCAGAATAAGACCGTTTTTATGAAAGTTACAAAAAAACATGATACAACAACAAAAAAGGGAGTGCAGGAATTTCTCACTAAGATTAAAAACAAAATATATTCACTTGAACACCCTATTACTGAAACACAGAGGAAGTTTCAACCTACTTTTTTTTTTTTCTTATATATGGGAAACACTGTTAAAGTGCTTCTTCAAGAGTCAGAAGGCACCAATGACTGATACCTTGAATGCACACTGAAGAGTGAGGAAATTGTCTGGCATGATGCAAACAGTAATTGTTTATGTATCTTTATACAACTTCTCTTTAAAAAAAAAAAGCAGCGAGAAGTCATTACTTCAGTGCCATAATTTACTTCCATTTGGCTGATTCATTCATCAAGATGAATTTCTCCCTTAGACCTGTGTGTGTTTTTTTATACACTGTACGAAGTGGGGCAATTCTGCAGTATAGCATTTTAGATTAAATTGGTAATCAGACTGTTTTCTAAGTTTTGAGCAGCCAATCCTGTTAAATACTCCTAAACTCTAGACAAATGGAATAATTAAATGCACTATCTTGAAGGGAATACTCATCTGTGCGATGTAGAAATGGACTAGATTCCACAGAATTCAATTTGATACATAATGTCTTGTAGCAGATGTTATAACAAAATAACTTGCTTTTTGAACTACCTCACTGAGGCTATTAATGCTGTTCCTATAGTTGATTTTCTGGAGTAGGATGACACTTCATTGCTGTCCAAAGTGAGTTTGAACCTTTAACTCTCCAGAGTTTGTTCACTTTGTTGCTTATATTATTGCACTAGCTACTAAAGTTTTATAGCTTCCTAAATAAATCTAATTGTTCAGAGTGCAGATTCTATATTTAGATAATGACCTGTATGAAATAAATAAAATAAGGGGATTTTTCTGGTCAGAGTTGCTGATATGTTGAATATCTTAATTATTTCTAATGTAAACTGTTTTGGTACGTATTCTTAAAAACCTAGTCATTCAGCATAAAAGTTTGACTTAAACAAATCCATTCTTAAATGTTTTCTTCTCAAAAATGCATCAGAGAATTGTTTTAAATACAGAATCTGTGAGGCTTCCAACAAATTCATGTAAATTGTAGTACAAACATAGTTTGTAATTCAGATAATGTAGACAGTTTTCTAGTGTCCATTGAAGTAAGGTCCCCAAAATGTAGTCTGTTTTGTTTCTGAATGGGAAAAAAGGCAAAACATTAAGCGGTTCCACTGGCTGAATAGGAGAACTGAGGAAAATGAGGTCTTCTCTCATTATCTACACAATCCATACTGTCATCTGTAAAGAGAAAAATAAATTTTACCCACATTGAATAATGCCGCGTATATTTTGATTTTAAACAGAGCAGAGGTTAATGATTTTCATGTCTTGGAACAAATGCATTGTAACTTCCCCCCTACACCCCAAACTAAAAATATAGCTAAAGCTAGTAACAGAAAGGCATCAAACTTAAGACCTGCTTTGACTCTCTTTATTTAATGCAAGGCACAGAAGAAGTTAATTTTCAGCAAGAGATGTAGCTGAGTTGGTGTCCATTTAACATTGCTGGAAGTTGTATGGCTGAATCCATACTCACTGTACTGAATTTTCACCCCTCCGTGCCTAGTGGTACAAAGTGAATGCTAAGTTACCATGGAAATAGAGTATACTTAAATTAAAAAAGCACATTAGCCATTATGCAACAAGCGTTTGTTAATATACACTGTGTGTGTGTGTATGCATTTCTAAGCTTATGAATATTGGTGGTTGGAAATTTTCCAACGGAACGTTTTTCTGTTGGAAAATGCCAATTCGTTGAAAATCAAATATTTTGAAGAAACTTGTTAATTTGAACATTATTTCATTTGGAAAAGAGCCAGTGCAAAGTGTTCTGACATTTTCAGAATGAAGTATTTTGATTTATTATTTTTAAACAACTTATTAAAATTTTATTTTATATCAATTTTTGTAAAATGTCAAAATTAGAATGAAACTTTCTGATCTTACAAAATTAAACATTTCAACTGACCCGAAATGATTCTTTTTTTCAGAATTTCATTTTCTAAGATATTTCATATATTTTGTTTTAGTTCCATTTCAGAACAGAAACCAAATTTTGAACTCTCAGAACTCCCCACAACAAAAAATCCAGTTTCTCCTCAGTTCTGTTTATGATGTTCTATGCCTGTGAAAGGTACCAGACTGGAATTCTCTATTTAGCTGTGGAGTGGGTACAGTCATTTACACTTCCCCAAAACACTAGACTGGAGAGACCACCAGTAGGGGTTTAGAGGGCAATTCAGTTTCTATGCCCAGTCAATAGTTTGCTTCTCTGCTGAGGCTACTAATAATGGTGTTCAGTTATAGTATTGGTTTTTGAGGCATGTATGAGGATAGGGACTCAGACCACCAGATCGAATCACATAGCTCACTGAGCAGCCACTGGATAACAACTTTCTGGTACTATCAATTAGAGATGGGCTCAGGGTGCAAAATTCAGTTTCAGATTTCTAAACATCCCAAAGCTGGAGCTGGGAGTTTGGTATGGACTCATCTTTGCTGCCATCCCAGATCTGAATAGGCAAACTAACAGTGAAAAGCTCAATATCAGTTTACTAACACCATGATCAAGTATAATCATACAGTTTAATTACTGTATACGAAGAAATGCAGATGAATCTGAACGGACATTTCTTTGATATTTTCTATAAAGCCAGATAACACTACTGAATATTATCTTGGGGTGGGCCCAATAAAAAAAAGTGAGAAATATTTAGGAAACTTTACCTTGGTCAGGTGGAGTGATTGTAATCATCTGTGCTGTAAATTCTTCATCAAAATACCTTGTGTCTGTTTCAGATGTAACTTGTGGTTTAAATGGAGGTATAAGCTGAAAAACAAAAATACTGCAAGCTTATAGTTTATTGAAATACATTCTGTATAGGTTGGCTTTGAATATCAGCTATAAACCACAGTGACTTTTCCTATACTGCTAATAAAATCATGGCTCGTAGGAAAGAAACGTATACAATACAAAGTATTTAAATGTGCATTTGTTGTTTATGGGATGTGAACGGCTTTGTTTCTAAAGCGTGTTTGCAGTAGAAAGAGTTGTGAGCTCTTGATGCTACTTCAAGCAATACATAAATAGCTGATATTTACAGTTAAGAAATTAATAGTCTATTTTTTAAAAATAGTATACATACTATAGGTCTTATCACCTCTGCTTTAGGCATGGGAGAGGGGCAAAAGGAGCGGAAAGCCTGCCTAATTGCCCAAAATTGTTCAGAGAGAGGGGAGCTGTACTTCAGTGGCATCTCAGCTCCCTCCTATCCCATGGAAACAACTGGATATAAACTCTGCACTTCTGGAGCTCTGAAGGTTTAAGGGAAACTGACATGGTCAGTGGAGAGCTTCTTACATTGCATCCTTCTCTGGCTAAACCATGAGTAGCACTAATAAGACCCTACGCTGTGCTGTTAAACTCTCTTGGGTGTGAGGGGTGGAAGTCAGCCCCGTGTAAGCAGGGAGTCTGGCAGCAGGACTCTAGGTAAACAGAGCTGCTTGAGTTGGGTGCGGGAGGAGGGACTGTGGGAAGCAGCACGTCCACCATGCTGATCTTATGCAGATGCAACTTTCCAAAGGATTTTGTAATGTGCAGTTTTGGAAGGCAGCATATCTGGTAGGCAAACCTTGTTCTGTTTCCCACTGCATGATACAGCAGAAACTTGAGTGTGAAGTCACAGTCTGTAGCCCTTCCACAGAGGACATGATGCTGGGCATCAAATCACCCACCACTGGGGATAAATCTGGCAGTCGTAATAGCAACTACACTACACTAGGCAACACAACAATTGGGGAATGGGATCAAGGAAGCATACTGTATCCCACTGAAACTGCAGGGACTAGGTTAGCTAAGCAGAACATTAAATCACTCAGGCCTGGTCTACAATTAAAAGACAGATCTACGTAGCTATGGTGCTCAGAGGCATGAAAAATCCACACCGTGAGTGCTGTAGCTATGCTGACCTAGTCCCTGGTGTAGGCACAACAAGGTCAAATAACTTAAGGACGGCCATACTGGATCAGACCAATGGTTCATCTAGCCCAGTATCCTGTCTTCCGATGGTGGCCAATGCCATGTGCTTCAAAGGGAATGGACAGAACAGGCAATCATCAAATGGTCCATCTTCTGTCGTCCAGTCCCAGCATCTAGCAATCAGAGGCTTAGGACACCCACAGCATGGGGTTGTATCCCTGACCATCTTGGCTAATAGCCATTGATGGACTTATCCTCCATGAACTTGTCTAATTCTTTTTTGAACCCAGTTATACTTATGGCCTTCACAACATTCCCTAGCAATGACTCTGTTATGTAAAGTACTACTTCTTTTTGTTTGTTTTAAACCTGCTGCCTATTAACCTGCCCCTGGTTCCTGTGTTACGCAAAAGGGGAAACAACACTTCCTTGGTTGCTACTGCAGTACATACAATAAATAATACCATTAGACCCCTTTAATTTTATTTCAGATTAGATTTAAAATTAAAGACAAAAATATGATTCACAGACACAGAATCTGGTGATACTTCAAAGAAAAATCCTGTGAGGTTTAGAACCAACAATTCAACATTATGGGAAGTGAGAATACAACTGTTTTAAAAATGGCCCTTATTATAAATACCTAATACAATTACAAGACGCAAACAATATACATATTTTAAGCCTAAATTTTCAAAACTAACTAGTCATTTTGGGTGTCCAATGATACTTTGAAGGAGTCTGAGGATCAGATAAGTGCTCAGCACTTTCAGAAATTCAGGCCCCTTTAAGAGGTCTCAATCAAAGGACTGGAAGGGACCTTGAGAGGTCATCTAGTCCAATCCCCTGCACTCATGGCAGGACTAAGTATTATCTAGACCATCCCTGACAGGCGTTTGTCTAACCTGCTCTTAAAAATCTCCAATGATGGAGATGCCACAACCTCCCTAGGCAATTTATTCCAGTGCTTAACCACCCTGACAGGAAGTTTTTCCTAATGTCCAACCTAAACCTCCCTTGCTGCAATTTAAGCCCATTGCTTCTTGTCCTATCCTCAGAGGTTAAGAAGAACAATTTTTCTCCCTCCTCCTTGTAACAACCTTTTATGTACTTGAAAACTGTTATCACGTCCCCTCTCAGTCTTCTCTTTTCCAGACTAAACAAACCCAATTTTTTTTTCCAATCTTCCCTCATAGGTCATGTTTTCTAGACCTTTAAAATCATTTTTGTTGCTCTTCTCTGGACTTTCTCCAATTTGTCCACATCCTTCCTGAAATGTGATGCCCAGAACTGAACACAATACTCCAGCTTTTAATAGAACAGCACTATATTTGCCCTTTTCCAGTCATCTGGAATCTCTACCATCTTCCATGACTTTTCAAAGATAATCACAAATGGCTCAGATATCAATGTTAAGTACCCCAAATTATTGGACCTTATTGAAAATGAAGACTTTATAGTCTATATGTTATTAGAGGTACATTAGAAGATTTCATAAGATAACAATTTCATTTCATAAGATAACAATCCTATTCTCAAGTGAGTCCAACCAATGTATTTTTTTGTGAGGATAAACATCCTTTCTCCCCAGTATTAAACCCCCAATATTCAGATCATCCATAAGGCATCTAAGCAATAGCTTGGCCCTCTTTGTGTGTTTGTTCTATCCATAACCCATTTAGCTAATGGTGATTTTGGCACATGTGCTGCTCCCAGTCACTCTCTAAATTGTCTGCAGCGCTGAGTCTCAGAATGCATAAGTGATTAAGGACTCGGGCTCTGCAGCAGAAACCTAAACTCTACGCTAGAGAATGACTGGGAACCACAGAAGGAAACAGAAAACAAGTATAAGAGGTGTTTTAGATTGTATTTTACAAATATTTTGTAAAAAATAATCTAAGACAGGGTGAGCTGCACCTACAAAACGAGGAAAATATTTTTGCATATGGTCAGATTTGGATTATTGAACTATGAGGGGAAGTGGGAGAATGTAGCAAGGAGCGGTGAGGTTCGTTTTATTAAGTGGATTTATTAAGTGGATTGCAGCCCTCATTGCAATAGTTCAGCAAACTATGGTTGAGAGGTGCCACTTATAGCGTAATCCTGCTGCATGCCAGCATGAGATACGTGGACTTAAGTTGCTTACCTAGCCAAGAGAGATTACTAGCCAACTGGTGAGAAGATGCAATTAAAATATCAATATTTACATGGAGTTTGTGGAAGGATGAAGTATTGCACAGTTAAAATGCAGCCTTCTCCAAGGACAAATAGCAAAGATTTCAGCAGGGATCTTCTGATAAAGATTTTAAATTTCTGTGACTAGAAAAACTCAGTATCGCCAAACTCCCTGTTGTTCAAAGCAAGATCTTGTCTCCCAGGCTCAATTACACAGAAAATGTCCTTGTTCATACAAAACCTCAATTATGTAAACGTATTCAACATTTCCTGATGACACTGGGGAACCATGTCTGTCCCAGAGATTCATGTAGCATATTTCACTCACTATGGGGTGATATTCTATCACCTTCAGAAGGCCCTCCAGGCCACTTAAACCTGTCTCTTTGGCTTTCACAGAGTGTGTATTTCTACAGTGGATAATGTCTTAGATCCAATTTCTGATTTGCCTGCTTGCTAGAAATGGGCCAAAGAGGCTAGGTTTTGGTTTTGCAAAGACAATATCAGAGGTAGTCTTGGTCCAGGCACTCTTTTCTCCAAGGCAGCAAATGTCTGGAGGGACTGGGAAAAAAGATTGAAGTTTTTGGCCCATCACCACGCTCTATAAGCTTCATGAAGTTCATATTAAAAACAATATTCTTTACCCTGAACTGTGTAAACTCTGCAGTCAGAATGCTGGCACGCAGAAGTCCAAGACCTGATAAATTCACTGCAGACATTCTGCATGTGGCAGTCTCCTTTGATATCTGTTCTTAAAAGGGATATTGTCAAGGCTAGTAGACCTAAAATCAGACCTTCCAGACAGCTCTTTGTTTCCTGGCAGATGCACAAAAGGCAAATAAATGACTTGCTGTCCCTCCAATTTGTTTGGCTGCCTTAGTCTGGGGAGCAGACAGGGTATGGAATATACACAACTCCTATTCTCTCAAGAATTGAGATCCTTGTAAATTTCAGAACTCTGCTTTCTGACAAGAATAGAGCAGGCAGAATGAGAGGCGCCCAGTAAAACATGCATGTGTGAATTAACAATGCATCCGATGAAATGAGCTGTAGCTCACAAAAGCTTATGGTCAAATACATTTGTTAGTCTCTAAGATGCCACAAGTACTCCTTTTCTTTTTGCGAATACAGACCAACATGGCTGCTACTCTGAAACCTGTCACAGTTCTAGAGATTGTTTTCCACTTGCCCAGCAGAAGAATTTGACTTCTGTCAGTTACAGAGGAAACTGTTCTTTAGAGGAAATGACAGATTTTCCAGAAGCAGAAGGGCAGAGTTATATTGTAAATATTAAAATGTGTATATAAATACAACAGGTTAAAATTTTAGCCTGGCAACCTGGACAGCATCCTTTAAAAGGATCAATATATGCTGAATGATGCACAGCTATTCAAGTTTGAAACATACAATGCTGAAATATTTCATCAGGATTCAGATGCATCGCTCTCCCTTCTGTGAAATGATATAAAGGGGCAACAATCTTTCCTAATACAAGTGTCTTCTAGTATTAGGAATGTGCGTGTCATATTACACTTTGTTTGCTGTATCTTGTGTGTTCTCCAGGGGACTATTTAACATCTTCATAACTTTATCAGGAATACAAAGAGGGACACATTTCTGCAAGGAGAGAGGGAAGTTTTGGAAGGAGAAGATGGGTACCCTTTGTACTCCCAATACAATAGGAAAGCCAACAATATTAATCTCTATTGGTATGATATGGAAACTGCTAACATATTATTACGTTAGTTATACCAAAAGGAATCCAACAGCTAAAACCCTGAGCAGATCATACATTTCTATTAATTAATAAGAGACTTTCAGGTTAAAAATATATTATTATTGATGCCTATTGAGGCCCAAAGGTGGCTATAGCACTTTCCAAAACCAAGGGAAGATACCACTCTTGCCTCCTAATTAAATTAGCTCTGATATGATGCAGGGAAAACAAGACAGTACGGAGGGCGAAGTGGAATAACATGAATAAAATCACAGTTACTCAACAACGGCTAGTGCCTGGCATGATGAAGTAGTTTTTCTTTTTATCACTAAGAAGATGTCTGAGTTCCTGTGGGTGTCATGACAAAAGTGTTTGTGGGAGGGACTTGAATGAGTGGAGAGAAACACTCGGAAGAGGTAATGAGGGCAACGTGGAAGATGGCACTAAGATAATGGAGGAGGAAGTAATTGAGGCTGACATCACTGACAGAGTAGTGGTTATGCCAGTCACATGGCAGCAGGTCAGTCTCTCTGACTCTAAGGGCTCTTGTTAGAGAACATGGGGGCGGGGCTTCAGAAAAGTAGGCGACAAACCATAAATTCAGATACTTAAAATTGTCCTTCCCTTCTTTGTCACAAACCCCTTACTAGAACTGGACTAACTTTAAAAAATCCAAGTTTTACTTTGCTGTGTTTATGCTATTTGTCTGATCTAGTCTATTTGCATTATTCAAACAGAGAGAAATGCAAAAAGCAAAAAACAGTTTCACTATTATTTCTGACTAGTTTCATGTTCAGATTCTCAGGCACTGGTTCAATGAGCCAGTTTCTGGGCTTCAAGCATCTTAGGGGTATCATTGGTTATCAAAGAGAAAACTGTTTCAACTAGAATTAAAACAGAATTCATGGAAACTAGTTTTATAAAAGCTTGTGTTTACAAAAAATTAATATTTTGAGCCATTTTTGACCTAACAGATTCTCTTTTACTCCTGTTATTGATTTAGATATGTTTTCTTTAGCAGGAAATTTTTAGCTAGAAATAAAGAACTATATTGGTGTAAGAACTAGGTAACAATTCTGGCTTAGAAAAGCTGACTCAGAAACACAGCAAACCTTTTTTATGAAAAAAGAAAAGGAGTACTTGTGGCACCTTAGAGACTAACAAATTAGCTCACGAAAGCTTATGCTCAAACAAATTTGTCAGTCTCTAAGGTGCCACAAGTACTCCTTTTCTTTTTGCGAATACAGACTTTTGCGAATACAATTTTTTGATAAAATGCTACTCTGAAAACTTTTTTATGAAGTAATCTTCAATAACCAATATAGGGGACCATCTTACACATATTCAGTTTCTCCACAAACCCACTTTACATCAGAGGAATTATTATAAGTACCTTTTTCTCATATACGTCTTGCCAAACAATGCCAGAAAAAAATTTGTGTTGCATAATCTCCTTTGCGTCAAAAGAGCCACCACCTAACCTGTTTTGGGGGGGAAAAAAAAAAAAAAAAAAAAAAGAACACTTGAGCATATATAGCTTTCAAATAAGACTATTACTGAGAAGTGAGGAAGTCATGGGTTATATGGTTAAGTAAATAACAGATTATCAGTTTCAGGTCTGAGAACAAGCCTTTACCTTGATGCATTTGTTTCGTGTACTAAGACTCATGAATACTGTTTGATTGTCCATTTCAGACTTCAACATGCTTTCAAAAGCTCTAGTGGAACTATTTTAAAGAGACAAATTATTGATACAGAAAAAGGTGCATCTAAAATTTGTGCTTCAAAATATCTGACCTCAAAATGAAGTTCTATTATGTGACTTTAAAAGGGGGCTTCTCTTACTCAACATCTCTGCTCTAATTCATATTTGTTTTAGTGGCAGAAGTAAGTTATTACTTTTAGCATGCAGAACTTGTGCATGCCTATGGGAGAGTGAGCTGGATTCTAGTCCTTCTTGTGCATTAAGTTTTATTGTGTTCCAATTAGAGGTCCAATCAGTTACACCTAGCAACTAGGAAACGGGAATGAGGTTTGCTCAGGTATAAATTAAAGCTAAAATCTGAAGATAATGGGAGTTATACCATAGAAATGAAGATAGGCAGAATTTGACCCTAATCATTTGTTGGAAGCATAACTTACAGGCCATCAAAAAACTCTCTGTGGAAATACTTCATATGATTCATAGATTCCAAGGCCAGAAGGGTCCACTGTGATCATCTAATTTGACCTCCTGTATAATACAGGTCATAGAACTTCCCCAAAATAATTTCTAGATCAGATCTTTTACAAAACATCCAATCTTGATTTAAAAATTTCCAGTAATGGGGAATCCACCACAACCGTTGGTAAATTGTTCCAGTGATTAATTACTCTCACTGTTAAGAAGCTGTTATGGAAGATAATGAAACACAAACATAGAACCCCATGTTGCCATTTTAGTCAACTTTCAGAGAAGAGCTGAAGCTTAAAAATACATTTTGTAACAAGAGTTGAGTAAGCCCTGACTGAGCTAGCCAGACTTCCTTCTAACTCTGTTACAAGGAGTAGTCACTTCTCAGTCTGCTGGGATATTTTCTTGGAAGCCAAAATGATCTTAACGACCAACGGTGAAAGACACAGTTTTTAAAAGAAATGAATTATGCAACCTGATGTAAATGTAAATTAGAAGAAGACACTTGGTCCTATAACAACACAAATAAATAATATTATCATCAAGTTGTACACAAACATTACCCTCCTTCCTGGATTCAGGGAAACACAACGGGTTTTCTATTGATTTAAATTATATTGAGATAGGGCACTTTTATTACGATAGAGTCTTCACACACACATGACCCAACATAATTACAGGTATAAATTAAAACAATTTAGTTATTTTTGTTCCAGTTAACGTGTAGAGAAGCCCTGAGTCAACAGGAGTTTTAACTTTATTATATGGGTGAAATGCTTTCTCTCAAAGACTGAATCACATTATCCAAACAATACAAAAAGCATGTTCTTCTGGAACAAAACACACACAGAGATCAACAGGCTTCTAGTTCACCTATCACCTTCAGACAGAAGATAGATGAAATTCACAGATATGAAGGCTGGAAGGTACCATTACAACCATTATGATCATCTAGTCTGACATCCTGCATATGGTGCCCATCACCATAATTTCTGAGCACCTCATGAACTTTAATGTATTTATTCTCCCAAACACCCCTGTGTGGTAGGGAACTATTATTATCCCCATTTTACAGGTGAGAAGCTAAGTGACTTGCCCAATCACACAGGAAATAGGGTCGAGCTGGGAACTGAACTCACTACACCAAGTCCCCGCCTAGCACCTTACCACTGGGCCACACTTCCTCTTATAAAACAAGCCACAACACAATTTCACTCTGCAATTCTTGCAATCCTAACTATGGATATAAATAACACTATAAAAGCAATACGCCATTAAAAGTTTACAGTGAAATATTACAAAGATTAAATGAGAACCGAGACCCAGAAATTTCAGAAAAAACTATAGTCTAAATCAGGGAGGATAAAAATCAATGATTTAATAAAAAAAATCAGATTTTTTTTAAATTAAATTGGATTTTTTTTGATAAAATGCTTTTTGGGGAAAAAACCTAGCTAAAAATAGTTTTAATTAAGATACATTATAGCTCAAAGATATCTCAGAATAGAATAGAGATTATAAATTCGAATTCTATAATATGAGACAATATATTCATGTAATATTTAAGAAAAGTTTTGTAAATGAGTTCCAATAGTTCATGGATTAGGGACCCAATCTTATGGAGTTCCACAAGCTTCTGTATAGATTATTTAGGTTAGTCTTTCTATCTACCCAGTGGGACTCAGTGCTCAGTCTAGAAGATACCATCAGAGATGCTTAGTTTTGCAGTTCTCAAACTGTGGATTTGTGTCTTCAGAGGGAACATGCTTGTTAACAGCAAAAATGTTTTTAAATCAATCAATCAAATCAATAAATAATATACAGAGGTGAGAAATAACAGGCCTCAACCCTATTGTCCCTCTGCAAATTTGTGTACACAGAGTCAATTCCTTACCTCTCTCTAAAAGTTTCAAAAAGTTCAATGAATAGAAGATTGTTGGGAGCGGAACAGATCTGGACAAGGAGAAGAAGTCTGGAGATAAATGTGAGAAGGGAGGGACAGGCAGTAGAAACAAAAGTGAAACCATTTGAGCAACATATTCCAGGAGTCTTGAGGTCTTTCTGAGTGTAGCCTTCATTGATCTACTATACCATTCTCTCACTAGAAAGGAAAACCTATCATGGCAGCAGACCGTAAAAAGAGACCCAGTTTGGGAATATTTTAATGAAGTTCCTCTACCTTGGATAAGACAGGATGCGTGCAAAATGCAAACAGTGCATCAAAGAAATGCAAGGCCTGGTTGCCTGAATGAAACAACATCATGAGAAGTGTCCCTTCTCAGGAGGAAGCTGCATTGAAGATGATGAAAGGAACATGTCTGAACATGCAGGATCTTCAGGTTGGTAAACTTTTTATTTCATACTTCTTTCTTAAGGTCTGCCAGTCTTCCTTCTGGACTATTCTTGAATTCTCATGTTTGAGCCATTGGATAATGGATTGGAGAGTATGCTTATAAAATTTCCAGATGACACTGAGTGAGGAGGGGTTGCAAGCACTTTGGAATACAGGATTAGAATTCAGAACGACTGTAACAAATTGGAGAATTGGTCTGAAATCAACAAGATGAAATTCAATAAAGACAGGTGCAAATTCCTACACTTAGGAAGGAAAAAAAAAATCAAATGCACAAATACAAAATGGGGAAGAACTGGCTAGGTGGCAGTACTGCAGAAAATGATCTAGGGGTTATAATGGATCACAAATTGAATATGCAACTGCAAAAAAGGTGAATACTCTGGGGAGTATTAACAGAAGTATCATGCCGAAGACACAGGAGGTCTACTTAGTGGAGCCTCTGCTGGAGCAGCGTATCCAGTTCTAGGCACCACACTTTAGAAAAGATGTGGACAAACTGAAGACAGTCCAGAGGAGAGCAACACAAATGAGAAAAGGTTTAAAAAAGCTGACCTTTATTCAGTTCTCAGGTATATACTGGTCCTCCAAGCCCCAGCACCAGTTCAGTGTCTCTCCCCCTAGCTGTGGGGTTCCCAGCCCTTTTCCCCAGAGCTGGGCATAGTTCAGTCTCTGCAAGCGCCAATTTTGTTCCCTGCAGCTGTTGTTTGCTCAAGCCAGTTATAGCTTCTCAGGCTTCTGCTTCCTGAGCATCTCCCAGCTTACTGCAGCCAGCTGCTGCTCTCACACAGGTGTATCTCCTTTAGTAATCAGGTTTGGCTAGCCACAGGCCCTCCAGGCATTAAGGGGTAAGCCACTTTGTAACAGATACATAAAAAAAGAATCTTGAGTGGGAGTAAAGAGGAACTGCTATGACTGCTGCTGGAATACAGTGTCCAAATCTGGTGTCCACAATTCGAGAAGGATATTGATAAATTGGAGAGGGTTTGAAGAAGAGCCATGACACTGATTAATGGATTAGAAAACATGTCTTATAGTGAAAGACTCAAGGTGCTCAGTCTATTTAGTTTAACAAAGAGAAGGTTAATGGGTGACTTGATTACAGTCTAAGTCAGAGCCTCATAAACAGACTAAGCAATTGCTTAGGGCCGCCAGCAGCTCAAGGGGGTCACTTATTCAGTTTTTATTATAAGAACTTGCTCATTTTAGATAGGGGGAGACAAAAATATTCCTGCTTAGGGCCCCCAATGGGCTAGCACTGCCGACAAGTACACACAAGGGGAACAAATATTTACTAATGAGCTAGTCAGTATAGGAGAGAAAAATTAACAACATGATCCAATGGCTCAAAACTGAAGCTAGACAAATTCAGACTGGAAATATGGCATAATTTTTTAATGCTGAGAGTAATTAACCATTGGAACAAGGATCATGGTGGATTCTCCATCACTGGACATTTTTTCAAGATTGGATTTTTTCTAAAAGATCTGCTCTGGGAATTATTTTGGAGAAGTTCTACGGCCTGTGTTATGCAGGAGATCAGACCAGACCATCCCTTCTGGTCTTTGAATTTATGAAAAAAACAATTTTTTACTTGTATTGTTACTGTTGTTCTTAGAGATGAGGTGCAGACATGCATTCCACATAGGTATACACCCACCCAGGCTAGACTCTCGCTGGTTATATAAGGATAGCACTGACCAGACCCCCTCAGATGTCAAGAGTATAAAGTCTGATGTAGAGGCGACAGAGAATGGTTGTGGAATACACACCTGCAACTCAGCTCAAAGAACAGTTACAATATAGGAAAGTAACCATTTTTCTTCTTTGAAGAGATGCAGCTATGTTCCATGTAGGCAGCTCACAAGCAGTACCCTTGAATGACTTTACAGATGGAGCACTGTTCCTTAATGTACCGAGACACGAGCACCTTGGGTAGGGATCACTATTAGGGCTGGCCCCCACACACAACGACCAATGCTTGAGCCTTGGTTAGGGAATCACACAGGGCAGCCAACTACTCTAACTCTTAAACCTAAGGTACTACTAGCCATCATCTAGAGCAGTGGTTCCCAAACTTGTTCCTCTGCTTGTGCAGGGAAAGCCCCTGGCGGGCTGGGCCGGTTTGTTTACCTGCCGAGTCTGCAGGTTCGGCCGATCGCGGCTCCCACTGGCCACGGTTCGCTGCTCCAGGCCAATGGGAGCTGCTGGAAGCAGCACAGGCCGAGGGACATACTGGCCACCGCTTCAGGGGTCTGAAAGAAGACTATGTTCTGGAGGAGAAAGGGAGAGGAAGGATCCTGGACTCCTTTGAAGACTCTGACCATATTCCAAAGAACACTCAAGAGTGGTGAGGAAAATGAAGCAAGAAATAGCATATTGGTGTTTATTATTTTGCAGGGATCTGCATATCTCTTGTACAGTCTAAAGTAAATTGATTCGTTTTAAATATCCTTCTGCAAAGTCTGTGTCTACTGGCTTCACTGTCACATGTCCCTGAAGGGATAAACTATAAACCAGCATGCACGTAAGAGGAGTAAGGCTTTGCTTAAGCCACTGGGAGACCTGGAAGGTTCAGCACTGGTCTTGGGGTCTCACCTAGGGCAGCTGGGCCATGGGGTCCCACTTCCAAAAAGGATACTTGACTGAGTCTGGGACCAGCAAGCATTCCAGAGGCCAGAGCCAGACATAATGTCTGAAGCCTACCGTGACTGGGCCTACCGTGACTCAAGGGAACTTGCAAGTACACAGGCCCAATGTGCGAGTCCAAACACAGCAGCCTGGTGAGTGTTTAGCAAAGGGCTGCTTGACCAGGGCTGTGACACCAGGTCTCAGAGGCCCAAATCTCAGCCACTTTTCCACACAAGTCTTTCAGGAGTAACACAGCAAATTACATGTTTCTGTAACCCACACTAATAGCATTATTCTGTGTCACCCTCTAGGAGCTGAACCACATATAGGAATGTACGACATGATACTGCTTTGATACTAAGAGACATGGCTCCTTTGCTCAAGTAATATAGGGCGATACTTCATCCACAGGTCCCAGATTCAGTTCCCTGTAGATTGCAGAAACAGAGTCATTGTTACATCTGCCTATTCTGTCTGTAACCACTAGGCCACAGTCTGATCCCAGAGCTGGGCAGAGAAACCAAGAATTCTGATGGTCATTGTTCCACAGCTGTCTCTCAAATATTTATGTCATGTATACTTCTGTAAAGTAACTAGCAGTGTGCATGTCATGCCTCCTGGTACAGGCTAGTCCACAGAGAACAACAGCATGCTTTCTGCCCCTCTGCTTATTCCTATAGCAGACACTGAAGATATCTATGCTCTATGGCAGAGGTTCTCAAACTGGTCCGCAGACCATAGTTCCTTTTAAGGCGCACCTGGGCAGCAGCACACAAGAGAATGAAGAGCCACCCACCTATTTAATGGAGCCATGGCAGGTGTGGCTCCACTTATTAGGTGCCTGGACCCTGGAGAAGATGCACATGTAAGGTGAGGTGGTGGCCTTGGGTGGAATACGGGATAAGTGGGGTGAGAAGAGGGGGTGGGGGGAATTTGGGGCATGCAGGGCTGCAGCAGCCATAGAAAGAGGCGACTTTCCCCAGCTCCAGGGCTGGGGAGAGACAGCCCTCCTTCCCAGCCCCAGCTCTGTGGCTGCTGTGGCCGGAGAGAAACTGCCCCTCCTTCCCAGCCCAAGCTCAGGGGCTGCTGTGAGAGGGGAGAGAGGGCACATCCATTGCATTAGAAGGTAAGACTACTGATATTAAAAAAAGAGTTGTGTGCTTTTATATGTAGAGCAAAAAAACGTTAATTATTAAGGGTTTTTTATATAGCGCTTTTATCCAAAGCGCTTTGCAATAGTTAGCTAATGGTGCAAACAACATTTGGAAAGATCATTAAGTGGTCCGCCGAGACCCTCAGCAATTTTAAAGTGGTACACATCTACCCCGATATAATGCATCCCTCGGGAACCAAAAAAATCTTACCGTCTTATAGGTGAGACCGCATTATATCGGGGTAGGGAGAGGAACCGCTCCCCACCTCAGTTCACCTCCACTCTCTCTCCAGCTCCTCCCCGAGTGCGCCGTTGCCGCTCCGCTTCTCCTCCCCTCCCTCCCTGCCAGGCTTGCTGCGCCAATCAGCTGTTTGGTGCGGGAAGCCTGGAAGGGAGCGGGGGAGAAGCGGAGCGGTGCGCTCAGGGGAGGAGGCGGAGCGGAGGTGAGCTGGAGTGGGGGGGCTGCAGCAATTGGGTGGGGAGCGCAGAGGAACTGCTTGCGGTAACACGAATTCGGATACAACGAGGTAAAGCAGCCCTGCTCCCCAGAGCACTGCTTTACTGCATTATATCCAAATTCACGTTATATCAGACTGCATTATATCGGGGTAGAAGTACGCAAAAAAAAGTTTGAGAACCACTATTCTATAGATCAGAAGGTTGTACATTCAAACCCTGCTGAGGATGATTCGTGTGGAAGTGAAAACATATACAACAGTAAAGTTAGCATACGAACCTTGAAGTAATAGTTGGAACTATTTTATATTGCAAAACATTGCATCTAGAAGTGAATTCGAATGCTGTATTAATATTTTATTGTTTGTATTTTGGTTAATAGGAGCTGCTCCGTTAAGGGTTTGTGGCAGACAGAGAAGCTTGAAGGAGATTTTGCCTGCGTTTCCAGAGATTGGAAGAGGCTGCTTGCATAAGCTACAAAAAGGTGATAACTTGATCTAAGATGCATACTTTTCTGGAAAGCAGCCTCATTCTCACAGTGCAATGTTAGTATTTAATAGCGATTGGATTCCTCAGAGTATTCCTAATAAACTATAGAACCTCTTCATTTGTAGGTTACCGGTTTGGATGCTACCCAGCTCAGAAAGGATTAAAAATTGTTCCCATCTGATGGATGTTTGGTAGCCCCTGCATGAGTATGGCAAGTCGCAGTTCCAGTTCCCAATATCACCATTACACTTTGAACTAGATTGATCCCTTGCGGGCAGGGCCTGGTTCTTACTAAGTGTTTGTACCTACCACTATAGGGCCCAAATCTAAGTGGGGTCCTCCAGCTAAACCTCCTGCAGTGGGGGCCAGTCACCTTGCTATACATTTGTGAGAGTTGGGAAGACTAATGTCACATGCACACAGGAGTCTGGGCATGGGGAGTTCAAAAAAAAAAAAAAAAAAATCAAAGGACAGACCAAAAAAACCAGGCCTTACATTTTTTTTTTTTTTTTAAAAAGTCTCAATTTCAGGGTCAATCTCAGTTTTTTGGGGACAAACATGTTATTTTTGTATGTGTGGGGTTGGCAGTGGTGCAATTGGTTGTAAGCAGGGACAGGTCACTGTGAGAAGGTCAAATGTCCTTTGTAATCCTGCAATATTGTACGGCTTGTTGTGTATGAAGTCTTTCACTTATCGTTATCACTAAAAAACCAACAAGAAGGGAGCAAAGAAAGAGGGCTAACTACACGGCACAGATAACACTAACCCACTAAGTTGCAGAGCAGCACTGCTAACAGCCCACTGATTCAACATGGAACTAAGAAACAGAAAACAAAATTTTAGATGTGAAAGCAGTCACTGCAGAGCATGCAAAAGTCATGTTCACTGTAATCTAGAATAGGTTATGTGGTTTGTTTGGGTTATAGCCTTCTGTACAATACAACGGCAACCAGGGTATTTTTCAGTTCTGCCCCTCTATTACTGCATTTGCTTCCTGTTGCCATTAAAAAAGAAAAAAAAATCACCACACTTTTATCTGAAATCCTGAAAGAAATTAGAGGGGAAAACACCTTTTACCTTTTCGTGTGTTTACTTAGGGCTTGTCTACACTGGCACTTTACAGCGCTGCAACTGTCTCACTCAGGGGTGTGAAAAAACATCCCCCTGAGTGAAGCAAGTTTCAGCACTGTAAAGCACCAGTATACACAGTGTACCAGTGCTGGAGGTGGGTTTTTTATGGCGTTGGGAGAGCTCTCTCCCAGCGCTGCGCCACGACCACACAAGGCAAGTTGAAGTGCAGATGCGGCAATGTTTTAACGTTGCCAGTGTAGATTAGCCCTTAGTGAAAGCGACCATTTACAAAGCGTGGTTGAATGCACAATTTGCTCTGATTGTGTCGGTTTTTCCAACAGCATTGGAGAGAAACTATTTTTAACTCATTTTCTGAAATCAACTGGTCAGGCATATGTTCTTTTTCGTTTAGTACCTCAGCTGATTGTGCCCCGTGTTTGTTTTGATGTGGTGGATCCAAAGAAGAAATGTGACCATAGCTATCATTCAGAAAACCGAAGAAATTAAAATGTTTGATTTTTAAAAATACGGTCTCACCTTTGCTTAGGATCCTTCTTCAGCAAACCTGATAGAAGAGATTTTGCTTCAGGTGACAAAGTGCGTGGAAACCTAATCTCCTCCATGAGGATAAGTTCAAAGAGCTTCTCATGGTCCTGATTGTAGAAAGGGAGCCGGCCACACATCATTTCATACATTACGACTCCTAAGCCCCACCAGTCTACGGCACGACCATAGTCATTATCTTCCAGCACCTGCAGAAATGTAGAGAACAGCTTTAGCACATATTCCTGTTCTGTGACCATGCAGGGAATTCAAGTGACAGGGACTTATACTATTACATTCGTTTTCATGCATTTCACAACTCTGCAGGCACAGCACACTTGCCGCAGCCGAGAAAGCCGATCCCATTGCAGACAACTGACACTAATGCACACCAATCATTTATCCACAGGGAACGCTCTAGGCAAGCAAGAGGGAAAAAAGGCTAGAGAGAGATGGCACTCCCCCCCCCGCGCGCGCGCGCACACACACACACACACACAGAGACACACACATTACTTCCATGATATGCATAACCTTCTAATGCCTAGAGGCTGAGAACCCAAGTCTGTTCTCAGATTACAAAACCAGCTGTTAAATCCTAACTTATTCATTAGAAACCATTCCAAATGGGGCCTCATTTTAAAAACAGGATGCCATTTGGGGGGGCAGGAGAGGATTGATTAACCTGTTGCTTCAAAGCTACAATCATATCTGTTCCCTCTCCATGTCAACTTGTACATTTTCTTTATCCTCATCAGAAAAGCTATACTGCAACCCAGGAAAGACTGCTTGCAAGTTTTAGAAGAATTGCTGAGCTGAATTAAACTGTAAGGGCCCAAGGTTCAAAATAGCTCGGTTCCCTTTTGCACTTCTGGCCTTTATGTTGCCCTAAATGGGAGCCAACTGCTTTTGAAAATCTGCCCCTAAATCTTTTCAATTTGCAGTCTCCTTACTATACACACAGATGTTCAGAAAAAAAATTGTTTCTCTCTCACAGTGCAGAAAATCTACTATTACAATTTTCTCTTACTTAATTGTATCCCCAGGTTTGGGTTGGGTTACATGATATTTGATAGCTTTACTCTCCTTACAGTTCTGCACTTTACTGCTTCTCACTGGTACAAGGTAAAAGCACTGTTTGTTCATTCTTTAGTGCCTTGCAGTGTCAGTGCCTACCCAATTTACAGAACTGCACTTCAGAACCATTTATGCTCAGAAATAAGAGTCTTCAGTAGGACTCAGGACCAAAGAGCCAACTGAAGCCAAAAGTAGTTTTGCCACTAACTTCCATGGGAGCAGAATCTGGCACTTTATGAATTAATTATTAAGATCCTGTGGATAAAGAGAAAGATCAAGATTTTCTTTGTAAAAAATTGTTTGTGTTCTCTCTCTCTCTCTCTATATATATTCACTAATTATTTAGTACTCTGCCTTAAAAATTATCTGAACCAGAAAAAAAGTCCTGCAGTAAAAATCCAAAGGCTGTCACGTATTAGATTACCCCGCACAGGTCTATTTACAGCATCTCTTGCTGTATGATTCACACCAAACGACAGCTGGTTCTACAGCTGCCCCATATATGTATAAGACCAACACAGCTGCTTGTCTGCCAGGATTCCAGGAGCCAGCCTCATCCTTTATGAGGAATCACAGTCTCTAACTTCATAGGAGATATTGTGTGATAATGCAGTTAGCCATATTTCTGAGCCACACCTTTTCACAAAGCACTTCCTATTCATTCTAAACCACTTAGGTTACTTAAAATAAAGTAGACACATTGCTGCTAGATACACAATAGGAATAATTTTTTTTTAAAAACCAAGATCAAGCCCTACAAAATTAGGCCTTCTAAAACGCAACGACGATAATTTGGCCAAGATACTAAAAGAACATTAGTTATAATTCAGATTACTAACTAGAACCTGAATTTCTTACCTCCATACAGCACGAAACAAGTACCAATCCTTATTTTTAAAGTAAAAAATACTTCTCACAAACCCCACAGAGCTTATATTAATGTTTATACAAAACAGGACAATTATTTAGTCTTACTTTAAGTATGTTCAAAACCGAGAAGAGAAAAAATAATATAGAAGTAGTATGAAAGGTACTTATATATCCATGATTTATTGCAATGTGCCTGGTAACTGGGAAGCAATAGGTAACAAGGTCATTTAACTTAAATTAAGCGGATGGTCAGTTCACAACAGTTCTTGGCAGCTGTGTAATGGAATTTACAAGAGAAGACAACAGCTGTAAACAGGATAGTCATCAATATATCTGACACATCAAAGCTGACGCAGTTCAGTCACTGCCATCCATGCACAAGATTCCAATACAAACCTAAAAACAACTATGCAACAACTGTATAAACACGCTCTTATGCTGGATTCAAGTTACAAATAGAGAGGAAAAGAAAGAGACCCCTACTTTTAAGGATACATGACCTTAAACATACAGAATACTCATTCACGCACAATTTCCAGATTTTTTGCGTGCTATCAGCCAGATGACAAAAGCCTTCAGAATTTAACACTCCAACTGATAGCTGGGATTTGCAATGAAAGGAGTGAGCTAAGTTAGTCAAAAGGATTTGTCCTTCTGTGTTATGGTTAAGCCAGATCATTATAAATATTAAAGGAAAATCTTACAGGTAAAATGATTGAGGGGTAATTCATATAGAGACATTCCATGGCTGCTTCAGACACATTCCGTGTCAGGAAAAAATTCAAAAGTTAAATAATCTCCAATGTGATTTGACCAGTCTTTCACTGTCCCACAAAATCCACAGTTATAATCAGAGACTAAAGTTTAACATTGCTTTTAAAAGGGATAATGGCAGATTTAAAGCCATATTTGTAAACAACAAACTGCCTTAGCTGTTTTACTGATAACTCTTTGTGTCAGTGGTTCGGAACCTATGGACCGCTGATGATTCACAAGGAGCTTCTGGTTGTCCATGAGAGCTGGCAGACATCATGGGGCTGGCTCCATCTCCTTGCTTCAAGCTACTTTGACAGGTGCCCAGGTTCTTCATTTCAATGAAGCAGCTGGATGCCTATACAAAGAGCTGGAAAAAATGAACACAGCTGCCTTCCCTGCCACTGTTGTGAAGGAGGAGAGTACAAACAGAAGCCTCCAGAAAGGACAAGAGCCATCAGTGGAACAAAACAAAAACAAAAGCAATGTTTCCCAAAGGTAACTTTTCCACGTAATCAACTCCTGTACTTGTGCCTTACGCTGCTATAACTGAAAGACTGTTTACTCGTGGCTCCATTTCACCCAACTTGGACAAAGAGTGAAATGGAGCCAAGGGTTCATTTTCATGCTATTGTGCACTAGCACAGTGCTCCACTGTCTGGATTGCAAACAGTTCAGGGGAAATGTTTAAAAACTTTTAAAGAGGAAAGTCGTGACAACATTTCTGCTAATTAAGTTCTGCAAAATGTCTTTAGTACAAAGAAATGTAAAATTCTGAACACAGATTACCTGTCCGTATTGTTCCTTCCAGAAAAGGATGGTATTCTATTCACTTTGGGGAAAATATATATATATATATATATAGCGCTCTATAATGGTACGTTCTAGCTGCACCTTTGTCCCCTACCTAGTCTCTCTGAGTGTACCCCCTCAGGTATCAAACCTTGTGCCTTTACCTATCCCAGGCCTGAATTCCACTTTTATACCTCTAATTAGACTGAGCCCTAGACCATCTACCCTGAGTATCAATCATGCTTACCCAGCAAGTCTGAGTGAGCTCTGACAACTTGTAGTTCTTCCCTTTGGGAGTCTCTGACCAGTGTTGTACAGTGACAAAACAGCTTTCCTAAAGGATGGTTTATTTTGCAGAAGGAATAAAGCATTTAGAACAAAAAAGAGGGTCACTCACCTTGTGCAGTAACTGAGGTTCTTCAAGATGTGTCCCCCTGTGAGTGCTCCACTTCAGGTGATTGGGCGCCCCATGCCTCTAGTCAGAGAACTTTGACAGCAGTACCTGGTTGGGCTGCACATGCGCTCTCCCTGTCTCACACCTGTAGCAGCGGTTAACTAGCACTATATGTGGCCAACCCCAACCTCAGTTCTTTCTCAACTGCAGAGGACCTTGCAAAAACTCCAAAGCAGAGGGGAGGAAGGTGGGTAGTGGAGCACCCACAGGGACATACATCTCGAAGAACCTCAGTTTCATAGATACTAAGGTCAGAAGGGACCATTCTGATCATCTAGTCCGACCTCCTGCACAGTGCAGGCCACAGAATCTCACCCATCCACTCCTACGAAAAACCTCACCTATGTCTGAGCTATTGAAGTCCTTAAATCATGGTTTAAAGACTTCAAGGAGCAGAGAAGCCTCCCTCAAGTCAACCATGCCCCATGCTACAGAGGAAGGCGAAAAACCTCCAGGGCCTCTCCAATCTGCCCTGGAGGAAAATTCCTTCCCGACCCCAAATATGACGATCAGCTAAACCCTAAGCATATGGGCAAGATTCACCAGCCAGATACTACAGAAAATTCTTTCCTGGGTAACTCAGATCCCATCCATCTAATATCCCATCTCAGGGGATTAGTCCTATTTACCCTGAATATTTAAAGATCAATTACTTACCAAAATCCCATTATCCCATCATACCATCTCCTCCATAAACTTATTGAGTAGAATCTTAAAACCAGATAGATCTTTTGCCCCCACTGCTTCCCTTGGAAGGCTATTCCAAAACTTCACTCCTCTGATGGTTAGAAACCTTCCTCTAATTTCAAGTCTAAACTTCCTGGTGGACAGTTTATATCCATTTGTTCTTGTGTCCACATTGGTGCTGAGCTGAAATAGTTCCTCTCCCTCTCCTGTATTTATCCCTCTGATATATTTATAGAGAGCAATCATATCTCCCCTCAACCTTCTTTTAGTTAGGCTAAACAAGCCAAGCTCCTTAAGTCTCCTTTCATAAGACAAGTTTTCCATTCCTCGGATCATCCTAGTAGTCCTTCTCTGTACCTGCTCCAGTTTGAATTCATCCTTTTTAAACATGGGAGACCAGAAATGCACATAGTATTCTAGGTGAGGTCTCACCAGTGCCTTTATAATGGTACCAAAACCTCCTTATCCCTACTGGAAATGCCTCTCCTGATGCATCCCAAAAATGCATTAGCTTTTTTCACAGCCATATCACATTGGCAGCTCATAGTCATCCTATGATCAACCAATACTCCAAGGTCCTTCTCCTCTTCCGTTACTTCTAATTGATGTGTCCCCAACTTATAACTAAAATTCTTGTTATTAATCCCTAAATGCATAACCTTACACTTCTCATTATTAAATTTCATCCTATTACTATTACTCCAGTTTACAAGGTCATCCAGATCCTCCTGTATAATATCCCGATCCTTCTCTGAATTGGCAATACCTCCCAGCTTTGTATCATCTGCAAACTTTATTAGCACACTCCCACTTTTTGTGCCAAGGTCAGTAATAAAAAGATTAAATAAGATTGGTCCCAAAACCGATCCTTGAGGAACTCCACTGGTAACCTCCCTCCAACCTGACAGTTCACCTTTCAGTAGGACCCGTTGCAGTCTCCCCTTTAATCAATTCCTTATCCACCTTTTGATGTTCATATTGATCCCCATCTTCTCCAATTTAACTAATAATTCCCCATGTGGCACGGTATCAAATGCCTTACTGAAATCTAGGTAAATTAGTTCCACTGCATTTCCTTTATCTAAAAAATCTGTTACTTTTTCAAAAAAGGAGATTAAGTTGGTTTGGCACGATTTACCTTTTGTAAAAGCATGTTGTATTTTGTCCCATTTACCATTGACTTCAATGTCCTTTACTAATTTCTCCTTCAAAATTTTTTCCAGGACCTTGCATACTACAGATGTCAAACTAACTGGCCTGTAGTTACCCGGATCACTTTTTTTTTCCCTTTCTTAAAAATAGGAACTATATTAGCAATTCTCCAATCATTCGATACTACTCCTGAGTTTACAGATTCATTAAAAATTCTTGCTAATGGGCTTGCAATTTCAGGTGCCAATTCCTTTAATATTCTTGGATGAAGATTATCCGGGCCCCCCGATTTAGCCCCATTAAGCTGTTTCAGTTTCGCTTCTACCTCAGATATGGTAATATCTACCTCCATATCCTCATTCCCATTTGTCATGCTACCATTATCCCTAAGATCCTCTTTAGCCTTATTAAAGACGGAGGCAAAGTATTTGTTTAGATATTGGGCCATGCCTAGATTATCTTTAACCTCCACTCCATCCTCAGTGTTTAGCGGCCCCACTTCTTTTTTTGTTTTCTTTTTATTTATATGGCTATAGAACCTTTTACTATTGGTTTTAATTCCCTTTGCAAGGTCCAACTCTACTCGACTTTTAGCCTGTCTCACTTTATCCCTACATGTTCTGACCTCAATTAGGTAGCTTTCCTTGCTGATCCCTCCCATCTTCCACTCCCTGTACTGCACCCTCTCTTCTTCTTCGAGTGATATCCCTGGGGTGCTGCACTTTAGGTGACTGTAGAGCAGTGCCCTGCAGTGGAAGGGATGGGCTTCAGAGTTGGATCTGTGACAGATGATAGGACTGTGAGTCCTAATAAAAAGTGTCAGATGTCAAATCTTGCTCGATTGTGTAGTGCTGAATGAATGTGTGGGCTGAGGACCAAGTGGCTGCTTTACATATGTCTAATAGTCACAGCATTAAGGAAGGCCACCAACAGGGAAAGCGACCTAGTAGAACGCGTTCTAATCCCCGGTGAGGGTTGCAGTTTGTCTTGGCATTAGCAGAGATGAATGCATGCTGAAATCCATTTGGAGAGTCTCTGCTTAGATATAGCTTCTCCTTTAGATCTCTCCGTAGTTGAGAGAAACAGTTTTTGTGGCTTCCTGAATAGTTTAATCCATTCGAGATAAAAGGCTAGTGCCCTTCTGACACCTAGAGGATGAAGTGCCGCTTTTTGTCTGTTGTTGTGAAGTTTAGGGAAGAATGCAGGAAGATTGATAGGTTGGTTGAGGTGAAACGAAGAGGGTACATTAGGTAGAAATTTAGGATGCACTCTTAGAGTGACCTTATTCTTGAAAAATATCGTATATGGGGGTATGCCAGGAGAGCCCCATATTCTCGTACATGTCTTACGGATGTGATGGCGACAAGGAAGGCTACTTTCACTGAAAGGCGTAATAGTGAACGGCAGCCAAGTGTTCAAACTGAAGTCTGGTAAGTGAATGAAGTACTAAATTAAGATGCTATGGAAGCATTGGGACTCTGAGTTCAGGATAGAAGCTCCAGAAACCTTGTAGGAATTGTTTTGTAGTTGGATGGGCAAAAACTGAAAATAAACCATCCACTTTAGAGTGGAACATTGTGACAGGTGCAGGGTGTACTCTGAATGAGCTCAGTGAAAGACCCAATTTTTTTTTATTGAAGTATATAGTCCAGGATTAGTGGTAGAGCAGAGGTGGTAGCTCTGATTTGTTTGTTCTGGCACCTGTGTGGAATCTCTTCCATTTGTGGAGGTAGGCTGAGCGTGGAGTCAACCATCTCTGCTGCCTAGCAAGGTATCCTTCACCTTTTCTGAGCAGATCATCTCCTTGCTTTGAAACCATGGAGGAGCCATGCTCTCAGGTGGAGTATCTCCAGGTTCAGGTACAAGATCTGGCCTGCATCTTGTGACAGGAGATGTGGAAGAAGTGTGAGAATGTGCAGTGAACATGCAGACTCCTGCTGCAAGTATGGAAATCAAATTTGTCTGGGCCATGTGACGGCTATCAAGATGACCCTGGATAGGTCAGTCTTGATCTTTTATATGACCCTGGACAACTACGGGGCAAGAGAGAAAGCACAGAAGTGAGGTGCAGCCCATCTGAGGAGGAAGGCATTGTCTATGGATCCTGGCCCTAACCCCACTTTGGAGCAAAATGATGGGCATGTGCTGTTCTGATTCATGGCAAGTAGATCACCGGTGGGGAATCCCCACTGCTGGAATACATGCTGTATCACTGAGGTATTTATTTCCCACTCATGATTGTAGGAGAACTTTCTGCTTAACAGGTCTGCTGTGGTGTTGTGACGTCCCAGCAGATAGGAGGCTGATACGGTGATGTTATGATGGATGCACCAGTTCCACAGTCTTAACACCTTGGTGCAGAGGGAGCGTGACCTTGCTCCTCCATGTTTGTTTATATAGAACATGCAAGCAATGTTGTCCATTGGGATCTGTATGGTTTTGTTTTTGATCATGGGCAGAAAGTGGGTTCATGGGTTGCGAACTGCTTGCAGTTCCAGAACATTTATGTGCAGTGCTGATTCCAAAGGAGACCATCTGTGCTGTACTGTCAGGTTGTTTAGATGGACCCTCCCAGCCCACTAGGGAGGCATCCGTTGTGATTATCATTGTGAGAGAATCTGTAGAAAGGGGAGCCCTGCACACACGTTGTGTGAATGGGACCACCACTCTAGCGAGTCCATGACCTTTTGTGGTACGTTGATATGCTTGCTTGGTCTGTGTTTGTGGGGGATATACACTGTCCTGTGCCACCCTTGTAGGTAGCACATGTGTAATCTGGTATGTTTTACGATGGAGGTGGTTGCCACCATGTGGCCTAGTAGTTGGAGGCAAGTCCTGGAAGATGTTTGTGGACTGTTCACTGTAGTGTTGATCAGATTCACTAGGGAGACAAATCTGTGCAGTGGTATTGAAGCTTTCGCCTCCAAGAGTTTAGGTGAGCCCCAATGAATTCTAGTTCTTGTACTGATATCATTGTTGGCTTTTGAATGTTTATTTGGAGACTGAGTTTTGTAAAAAGTAATGTTGTCTTTTGTGTGGTTTCGATGGCTTCTTCCCAAGTGGGGGCTTTAAGTAGACCGTCATCTAAATATGGGTATATCATGACCCCTTGCTTGCATAGATGGGCCGCTACCACTGCTAGAACTTTGGAAAAAACTTGGAGGGCCATGGAGAGGCCAAAGAGCAGTACCTTGTACTGATAGTGATCTTATCCCAAAACAAATTGGAGGAACCGCTTGTGTGATGGATGTCTGGTGACATGAAAGTACGAGTCTTGCAGGTCAAGGGCCGAAAACCAGTCCTCTCATGGGATTACTGTTGCTAAAGTAACCATTCTGACAAATGTGTTTTGACAAATTTGTTTAGGTTTCTCAGACCAAGAATGGGCCTCCAAACCCCGGTCTTTTTCTGGGTTAAGAAATAATGGCAATAAAAGCCCTTCCCTCTGTGTTATACCGATACTGGTTCTACTGCACCAAAGTGCAGGAGATGGTCTACTTCCTGTCTCAAAAGGTGTTCGTGGGGGGAATAGAGGTGAATTGGATGGACTAACTGGTGGTGATAATTTCCAGCACCCATTTGTCTGAAGTAATAATTTTCCATGCTAGGCAGAATGGTGTCAAATGGTTTGTAAAGGGATGGTTGGTAGAAAGAGGTTTCAGAAACTGGAATTGGGGGAGGTCTCTCAGACCCTCACCAAACCATCAAATTTGATGTTTCGGTCCTGCTCTTCCTGCAACTAGCTGGTTGTTGTGATGTAGGAGATTGAGATGGGAGTGGCCTACATGTTGTGGGTCTTTGCCTCCACCTCTGGGCATCATATTGCCTCTGCGGTTGTGTGTAAGGCACTGGTCTTGAATGTTGTGATGGGTAATATATGACCCGTTTTCATTTTGTGCAAGTGTGTAGATGCCTAAAGACCGAAGAGTCACTTTAGAGTCTTTCAATGCATGGAGGGACTCGTCAGTCTTACCTGCAAATAATTTTGACCTTCAAAGGGAAGATCCTCTCTGGTGGATTGCACCTCCTTTGGGAATCCAGACAGGTGGAGCCAAGAGGCACATTGCATTATTATGGGTATGTCTACACTACGAAATTAGGTCTAATTTATAGAAGTCGGTTTTGTAGAAAGCGTTTTTATACAGTCGAGTGTGCGTGTCCCCACACAAATGCTCTAAGTGCATGTAGTCGGCGGACTGTGTCCACAGTACCAAGGCAACCGTCGACTTCTGGAGCTTTGCACTGTGGGTAGCTATCCCCAGTTCCTGCAGTCTCCACTGCCCATTTGAATTCTGGGTAGAAATCCCAGTGCCTGATGGGGCTAAAACATTGTTGCGGGTGGCTCTGGGTACATATCATCAGGTCCCTGTTCCCTCCCTCCCTCCGTAAAAGCAAGGGCAGACAATCGTTTTGTGCCTTTTTTCTTGAGTTACCTGTGCAGACACCATACCACAGCAAGCATGGAGCCCGCTCAGCTAACAGTCACCGTATGTCTCCTGCTGGCGGACGTGGTACTGCATTGCTACACAGCAGCAGTTTATTGCCTTTTGGCAGCAGACAGTGCAGCATCACTGGTAGCTGTCGTCGACGTAGTCCTGGGTGCTCTTTTAACCGGGCGCCTGGGCAAACATGGGAGACACTCAGCCAGGTCATTTCCTTTGTTTCGTCTCATGGCGATTGAGTCCTACCGGCAGTGCACTGTCTTTTAATCTGCAGCGAGCAGAAGACGATGGCCAGTAGTCATACTGCACTGTCTTCTGCCGAGCATCCAGGAGGTGACGATGGCTAGCGGTCGTACTGCACAGTCTGCTGCCAGCATGATGTATAAAGATAGATGAAGTGGCTCAAAACAAGAAATAGACCAGATTTGTTTTGTGTTCATTTTCTCCTCCCTCCCTCCCTCTGTGAAATCAACGGCCTGCTAAACCCAGTTTTGAGTTCTATCCTTGAGGCGGCCATTCAGTTTCTCGCAAAGCCACCCCCTTTGTTGATTTTAATTCCCTGTAAGCCATGTCGTCAGTCCCCCCTCCCTCCGTCAGGGCAACAGCAGACAATCGTTCCACGCCTTTTTTCTGTGCAGACACCATACCACGGCAAGTATGGAGCCCGCTCAGATCACTTTGGCAATTAGGAGCACATTAAACACCATATGCATTATCCAGCAGTATATGCAGCACCAGAACCTGGCAAAGCGAAACTGGGCGAGTAGGCGACGTCAGCGCGGTGACGAGAGTGATGAGGACATGGACACAGACTTCTCTGACAGCACATGCCCTGGCAATGTGGGCATCGTGGTGCTAATGGGGCAGGTTCATGCGGTGGAATGCCGATTCTGGGCTCGGGAAACAAGCACAGACTGGTGGGACCGCATAGTGTTGCAGGTCTGGGATGATTCCCAGTGGCTGCAAAACTTTCGCATGTGTAAGGGCACTTTCATGGAACTTTGTGACTTGCTTTCCCCTGCCCTGAGGCGCAAGAATACCCAGATGAGAGCAGCCCTCACAGTTGAGAAGCGAGTGGCAATAACCCTGTGGAAGCTTGCAACGCCAGACAGCTACTGGTCAGTCGGGAATCAATTTGGAGTGGGCAAATCTACTGTGGGGGCTGCTGTGCTGCAAGTAACCAACACAATCAAAGATCTGCTGATATCAAGGGTAGTGACCCTGGGAAATGTGCAGGTCATAGTGAATGGCTTTGCTGCAATGGGATTCCGTAACTGTGGTGGGGCCATAGACGGAACCCATATCCCTATCTTGGCACCGGACCACCAAGCCAGCGAGTACATAAACCGCAAGGGGTACTTTTCAATAGTGCTGCAAGCACTGGTGGATCACAAGGGACGTTTCACCAACATCAACGTGGGATTGCCGGGAAAGGTACATGACGCTCGCATCTTCAAGAACTCTGGTCTGTTTCAAAAGCTGCAGGAAGGGATTTTCTTCCCAGACCAGAAAATAACCACTGGGGATGTTGAAATGCCTATCGTTATCCTTGGGGACCCAGCCTACTCCTTAATGCCATGACTCATGAAGCCATACATAGGCAGCCTGGAGAATAGTGAGGAGCTGTTCAACTACAGGCTGAGCAAGTGCAGAATGGTGGTAGAATGTGCATTTGGACGTTTAAAAGTGCGCTGGTGCAGTTTACTGACTCGATTAGACCTCAGCAAAACCAATATTCCCACTGTTATTACTGCTTGCTGTGCGCTCCACAATATCTGTGAGAGTAAGGGGGAGACGTTTATGGCGGGGTGGGAGGTTGAGGCAAATCGCCTGGCTGCTCGTTACGCACAGCCAGACACCAGGGCAGTTAGAAAAGCACAGAAGGGTGCGGTGTGCATCAGAGAAGCTTTGAAAACCAGTTTCATGACTGGCCAGGCTATGGTGTGAAAGTTCTGTTTGTTTCTCCTTGATGAAACCCCCCGCCCCTTGGTTCACTCTACTTCCCTGTAAGCTAACCACCCTCCCCACCTCCCGTTCTGTCCATGCTGGAGCTATTTTGCGATTCTGGGACTCCATCATGGTCACCTCTGCTGATGAGCTCTGCATGGTCACCTGCAACTTGCCACACTGGCCAAACAGGAAATTGAAATTCAAAAGTTCGCGGGCCTTTTCCTGTATACCTGGTCAGTGCATCTGAGTTGAGAGTGCTGTCCAGAGCAGTCACAATGGAGCACTCTGGGATAGCTCCAGGAGGCCAATACCATCTAACTGCATCCACAGTACCCCAAATTTGACCCAGCAAAAACAGATTTCAGTGCTAATCCCCTTGTCGGGGGTGAAGTAAGGAAATCAATTTTAAGAGCCCTTTAAGTAAAAAAAAAAATGGCTTCGACATGTGGACAGGTGCAGGGTTACATCGATTTAACACTGCTAAATTCAACCTCAACTCCTCGTGTAGACCAGGGCTATGGCAGTTGCAATGGATCTTGCCACTGTGTTTGCTGAGTCTAAGGATGCCTGTAAGCTATTCTTGCCAGGAGATAGCCTTCAAAAATGACTGACCTCAATTGCTCCTTTTTGTCTTCAGGGATAATGTCAATAAATTCAAACAGTTTTGAGTAATTTGTGTGATTGTATTTTACCATCATGGCTTCATAGTTGGCTATTCTGAACTGTAACGTTACTGATGAATAGGCCTTGTGATCAAAAAGATCCCATCTTTCCCACTCTATCCTATGGGGTGGTCCTCGAATGGTGTTGCCTGCCCTGCTCATTGACAGCTTCTATGAGTTTGGCTGGGGGTGTGAAAAAAGAAATTCTAGGTCCTTCAATGGGACACAACACTTCTTATCCGCCCTCTTACAAGTAGGGGGGGATTGCTGTGGGTGTCTGCCAGATGGTCTTGGCAGGATGCATGAGTGCCTCATTATAGGAAGGGCTATTTTACATGAAGCTGACGTGTAATATGTCCACCAACTTGTGTTGGGAATCAGCAACCTCTTCCAGGGAGATTTGGAGCGTGTGCTTAAAATTGTATCCTACTGTAGGTGGCAGAAGCATGATGGTTTCATCTGGAGAGGTGGAGGAGGTGTTAGTTGCAGAAGTGGCCTCATGATCTAGAGCCTCCTGTTTTCTCAAGAGTCTCCTCAGGGAGCTCACAGAGCCCCTCCTCTGACGCTGATGGGGAGCGTCTCTGCCTTTCCCTGGAGTTACTGGGAAGCTTGGAATAATGTTGCCTACGGGTCCTAGTATGGCCATTGTGGCAGGAATGACATTCGTGGTAGCATCCATGGATGTCCATACCACCCCTGGGTGCCAGTTTTGGAGCAGTGTCCTGGCTGTTCCTATAGATCTGGTCTGTCGATTCTCTGGATAAGTGAAGAGTGGTGTGAGGAACAAACATCTCCCTCCTCATCATCGGCCTCCTCGCTGGAAAAAGGAGAGGCAGATCTGTTTGTTTGTCTGTAAAGTGGTGCTGAATGTACCGACGCTATATCAGTACCGAAAAGAGGTGATTCTGGTGCTGCAGCAACTACTAAGTCCTTATGTTGGAAAAACTGTTGCATTCCAAGAGATCTTAGTGTACCAAAGATGGAATCTGTAATTGTTGCAGTACTGGGAATTTTTGTGGTACCAGGAGGTATTGCAGCACCAAGAGAATCGGTGCTGATCATGTCCATACCAAAGGAGGTAAAGTAGACTTTCGTACCGCTGTCTCTACACTATGCACCAGAGGGCCAGGAGATGGCGCCATAAGCTGAAGCACTGTAGAGGTGCTCAATACGGAGTGTTTAATTGCTGCAGACGGTGTCATGGTAGAAGGAGTAGTCTTGTCTCTGCAGTCCTTCTGAGAGCCTGCCCACTTAGGGTCTTTGGCTTTATTGGTACTGGAAGATCCTGTTGACTAGTAGGTACTTAGCCATGGCGTGGTTTGTACTGATGATATGGAGAATTGGAGAACGCTTCTTTTTCAAGAATCCTTTCATAGGAGAAGCGGTAGCTCTCTTCTTCGTCTTTTTTCTGAGAGACAGGTCCTTCCTGTGCAGAATCAGTGAGGGAAGTCTGTCAGAAGCCGAAGTATACAACCAGTGATCGGGAGGAGTTTGTGATCCCAGGTTGGAGGCTGGGCAGAGAGATTTCTCCATGAGGATGAGTTTAAGCCCCTCACTTTGGCAATGAAAGCACTTCTGAGGTACATGAGTTTCCCCCAAGCAGCAGACACGCTAGGAATGTCCATCCAAACTTCTGAGGTACATGCGTTTTCCCCAAGCAGCAGACACACTAGGAATGTCCATCCGAGACTGGAATTGCCTCTTGGTAGGAGAGGCAATGTTTAAAGCCCAGAGACCCAGGCATTCACAGATAAAATTATCCCCGAGAGGAGTGAATGAAAAAGAAAAAAATGTTTTTTTTTAAAATGGGGAGAAAAAAGAAAAGGGATAGGAAACGAATTCTACCTAAATATTCAATCTACTACACTACACAGCTAATCCTAAATTTAAAGATAAGTCGTACAGAGGCACTGCCGAAGCTGACTTGGATCAAGGGTGATTGAGAAGGAACTGACAGAGGGTTGGCAGCTAGTTAACTGCCGCTACAAGCACAATACAAAGAGAGCACATGTGCAGCCCTACTCTGACTAGAGGCACAGGGGCATACAATCACCTGAAGTGGAGCACTCACAGGGACATCACTTGAAGACCAGATTTTAGATCATCAGTCTATCTTACCTAAAGCCTTAACATCCTCTGACAGTAACCTAAGAGGGTAACTTCTTCAGATACCCCCTTTGGGTGCCTATCCCTCAATCTGGTTCCCCTGGAACAACTTCCTCCTAACCGCATTCCTCAAGTCTTCCTTTTCAATCCTGCCACAGTTCTTTTGATCTTCTGCTTCCCAGGACCATTCCTGTCCTGGCTTTGTCTCTAAATGTCTCTCAAGGGTTTCCTGAGAAGTGGTTTGTCTTGAGCCATGCTATTCCCCAGCCTGCTTGTTCTTTCTTACAGACCCCAATTAAACTAAACCAATAGACTCATACAGGGAGCATCCCAATAACCACATCAACATAGAGCATTCATAAATTATTATATAGAGCAGTTCCACATCCATCACAAAGTTACTCATTTAATTTTTAAAAGAATTTGAAATATACTCAAAATATTTTCTATAGCTATTTAATTTTAAATATAAAAATATACCCTGCTATATAATTATAACTTTTTATATACTCTCTGAAGTGAACTGTACTCTTCTCTTCTTAGAGACGCACAGACAGAAGAAAATAATCTATGTGAAAACATTTAACATTTCTCTATACTAACAAAATTTTGCAGAACAATGAATAAAAAGGTTATCTATATCATAAAATAAAATATACACATTTTTACAAACAAACAGCGCAGTTAGTACAGTAAATATTTAAACAACAATTCTGATATCTCAAGAATGGCATTTATTTAAGAATATAGTTTGGTACAATAGCTGTAATAAAGGTACCTCTGGTGCAAGATATTCTGGAGTGCCACAGAAAGTCTTCATTGTTGCTCCATCCTTGATACCTTCTTTGCATAGCCCAAAGTCTGTTATTTTTATGTGTCCATCTTTATCCAGCATAAGATTTTCCAACTGAGATAAAAATCCAAATTAAAATGGTCATTAGATACACAATCCATAGACTTGAGTGAGTTTATAAAATACTTGGATTTCTGCAGGTTATTCTTTTCAGCCCTGTTCACCTGGGATAAGAATTATACTAGCTACCAAAGCACATATAATGTAAATATATAATTATATAATTTCCCTTAGGGATAACTTCAGAAAAGTAACTTGAGATCATTGGGCAGTTGACATACATATAGTGAGAATACAGAAAATAGTTATACTACATTTAAGCTTCTTAAATGTTACAGTCAGCAAAAGCACAAATTTAAAAACAAACTCCTTTGCCCCTGCTTTTACTTAGAGTATCTTTCATAGGCCATTTCAATACTGACAGAGGCTAGCAGCAGTGACAAAAACAATGAATCAATTTACAGCTAAGGGATCAATTTACAATAGCACACTGTACATGATAAATATGCTGTAAATTTACTCAGAATTTGGCAATTATCTAAAAACTGAGAGAATGCTAGCACTATCCATTTCTGATGGCACTACCCATAGCTCATGAAAATAAGCTCTATATGCTGACGGTACTTATGCTATAGGGTGGGGTTTTCAAAGGAGCCTCAGAGAGAGGTGTAATTCCTACTGAATTTCACAACAGCTTGAATATTCATAGATTCCAAGGCCAAAAGGGACCATTGTGATCATCTAGACTGACTACCTATATAACACAGACCATAGAACTTCCCCACAATAAGGTGTAGACCAGATCTTTTAGAAAAAATCTTGATTTAAAAATTGTCAGTGATGGAGAATCCATCATGACCCTTGGTAAGTTTCTCCAATGGTTAATTACGCTCACTGTTAAAAATTTGTATCTTATTTCCAGACTGAATTTGTTTAGCTTCAATTTACAGCCACTGGATTTTGTTATATCTTTCTCTGCTAGACTGAAGAGCCCATTATTAAATATTTGTTCACTGTGTAGACACTTACATACTGTAATCAAGTCACCCCATAATCTTCTCTTTGGTAAATTAACTAGATTGCGCTCCCCGAGTCTGTCGCTATATGGCACGTTTTCTAAACCTTGAATGATTCTTGTGGTTCTTTTCTGAACTCTCTCCAGTTTATCCACATCCCTATATACACAGTGCCTTTCATCTAGATGGCTCCTAAAATGAACTGTGGACTGAAAGTATAGTAATAGCACTTCTCATACACTTCTGGTGAGGGAATGCAGCCATCATTCTTTGATCAGAAAGAACACAAAAGTTTGTACGATTCATTTTTCCCCCTCAAATAGAAAAGCCAAGGAAAACGTAGCCAGTTTTAACTGCAAGTGAAAAATAGGACAAGGGAGCAGAATGTTCACACAGTCTGAATTTGTACATAGAGTGGGAAATTGACCAAGACACCACAAATACCCACCATCTCTTAGAAGAACTACCAAGGTCTTTTTCATAATAAAGTGGTCAATTCTTTAATTTCATATCCAGGTGAACATGCATCCCCAATAACAGAGTGCCCCATCGTATTCTACCAAGGCACTGGTTCCATATGCTTGGAGGGAATCAATCCAAAAATATGCTTTCTGCAGCACCTTGTAGAGTATTCAAGTGCTTAGTTTGAGATCTTATAACAATCATGGCCAACAATAATATAGCTGTAATATTTCTGTTATAACAGTTTGGTGGATAGGTTCATTGTATTTAAGTGTAATCATCTTCTGTGACTTTAAGAACTGTAACAGTCCAAACCCATTTTTAATAACCTATAAAATTAACAGTCTTCTAAATACCTTTAAATCTCTATAAACCACATTCTTCTCTGAATGCAGGTAATCCAGTGCTGATACAATCTCAGCTCCATAAAACCGAGCCCGGTCTTCAGAAAAGACACGCTCTCTTGACAGATGGAAAAACAACTACAACAGCAAGAATTACGTTTAGAATGCACATACTTCTTAGTTATATACTATATGTTATAGACAATCCTGCCTGGAATCAGATATTAACCCAGAAAGGAACCTTTTTCCCCGCACACAGCTGCGCTCTGAAGCATTCTAAAAGCTGCACCATAAATTAAATGATTAAACGTAAGTGTAATAATATATTTCAAATTCAGAGCTGCTCTATTTGACAATTTGATGTACTATTAATTTTTATCAGTATATATAAACTAAAACAAATCAAAACATTTTCTTAGCTCGTTACTTATTAAACCAGATTTTTATTGCATTACTTTAAAAGCAGGAGATTCCTTATTTGACATAAACTGGATTTCTCTTCTTCTGAAATGTCTAACAGCATGTGTTTTCATTTACAGCTCTCTCCTCAAAGTATCGTGTGCTTTGAAATTATAATCCAAAAAGCATCAATGGTGTAGAGAAACTAGAAAGCAGCAACAAGATGTACAAACCTCCTGCACCAATAAAGACAGACTTTAAGATACTAGTATAATTTGTGTTAACGAGGGGCTCACCCCTGAAAATCCTTACTCACGTATGTAGTCCTAACTCATGTGAACAGCCCCACTCATGTAGGACTACTCATGTGAGTTAGGGCTACATATATGAGTAAGTTAATGAGGGCTCAAAGCCAGCAAATCCTAACATGAAACTGAATACAAAAAAATATAGGAAAATCCCAAAGCCTTTTAACGTGGTTTCCTTACCTCTCCTCCATTAGCATACTCCATAACAAAACACAAACGATCATGTGTCTGAAAGGAATACTTTAAAGCCTGAAACAAATTTAAACAAAGACTTAGCAGAGATCCCATATCAAGATTTACAAAAGCGCTTTCAGTGAAGTTTTAGAAACAGAGATAGAGAGAAAATACATATATTGTAACAATATTTTATAGAAACTTCTCTCTGATACGTTCTTCAGCAGCACTTCTTCATCACTGATCCCATGGTGGTTTTAGGTTTTATAAAACATATAGGTCAGATATGGGAGTTTAACTAAAGTAGGTTTCAGAGTAGCAGCCGTGTTAGTCTGTATTCACAAAAAGAAAAGGAGTACTTGTGGCACCTTAGAGACTAACAAATTTATTAGAGCATAAGCTTTCGTGAGCTACAGGTCACTTCATCGGATGCATTTGGTGGAAAAAACAGAGGGGAGATTGATATACACACACAGAGAACATGAAACAATGGGTTTATCATACACACTATAAGGAGAGTGATCACTTAAGATAAGCCATCACCAGCAGCAGGGGGGGAAAGGAGGAAAACCTTTCATGGTGACAAGCAAGGTAGGCTATTTCCAGCAGTTAACAAGAATATCTGAGGAACAGTGGGGGATGGGGTGGGGTGGGGGGGAGAAATAATATGGGGAAATAGTTTTACTTTGTGTAATGACTCATCCATTCCCAGTCTCTATTCAAGCCTAAGTTAATTGTATCCAGTTTGCAAATTAATTCCAATTCAGCAGTCTCTCGTTGGAGTCTGTTTTTGAAGCTTTTTTGTTGAAGGATAGCCACTCTTAGGTCTGTAATTGAGTGACCAGAGAGATTGAAGTGTTCTCCAACTGGTTTTTGAATGTTATAATTCTTGACGTCTGATTTGTGTCCATTCATTCTTTTACGTAGAGACTGTCCAGTTTGGCCAATGTACATGGCAGAGGGGCATTGCTGGCACATGGTCACATAAACACCACCCTATATCGGAAACCTACTGACCGCTATTTGTACCTACATGCCTCTAGCTTTCATCCAGATCATACCACAGACATACCACATTGTCTACAGCCAAGCTCTACGATATAACCGCATTTGCTCCAACCCCTCAGACAGAGACAAACACCTACAAGATCTCTATTATGCATTCCTACAACTACAATACCCACCTGCTGAAGTGAAGAAACAGATTGACAGAGCCAGAAGAGTACCCAGAAGTCACCTACTACAGGACAGGCCCAACAAAGAAAATAACAGAACGCCACTAGCCATCACCTTCAGCCCCCAACTAAAACCTCTCCAACGCATCATCAAGGATTTACAACCTATCCTGAAGGACTACCCATCACTCTCACAGATCTTGGGAGACAGGCCAGTCCTTGCTTACAGACAGCCCCCCAATCTGAAGCAAATACTCACCAGCAACCACACAACAGAACCACTAACCCAGGAACCTATCCTTGCAACAAAGCCCGTTGCCAACTCTGTCCACATATCTATTCAGGGGACACCATCATAGGGCCTAATCACATCAGCCACACTATCAGAGGTTCGTTCACCTGCGCATCTACCAATGTGATATATGCCATCGTGCCAGCAATGCCCCTCTGCCATGTACATTGGCCAAACTGGACAGTCTCTACGTAAAAGAAAGAATGGACACAAATCAGACGTCAAGAATTGTAACATTCAAAAACCAGTGGAGAACACTTCAATCTCTCAGGTCACTCAATTACAGACCTAAGAATGGGTATCCTTCAACAAAAAAGCTTCAAAAACAGACTCCAATGAAAGACTGCTGAATTGGAATTAATTTGCAAACTGGATACAATTAACTTAGGCTTGAATAGAGACTGGGAATGGATGAGTCATTACACAAAGTAAAACTATTTCCCCATGGTATTTCTCCCTCCCACCCCACCCCCCACTGTTCCTCAGATATTCTTGTTAACTGCTGGAAATAGCCTACCTTGCTTGTCACCATGAAAGGTTTTCCTCCTCCCCCCCCCCCCCCGCTGCTGGTGATGGCTTATTTTAAGTGATCACTCTCCTTACAGTGTGTATGATAAACCCATTGTTTCATGTTCTCTGTGTGTGTATATCAATCTCCCCTCTGTTTTTTCCACCAAATGCATCCGATGAAGTGACCTGTAGCTCACGAAAGCTTATGCTCTAATAAATTTGTTAGTCTCTAAGGTACCACAAGTACTCCTTTTCTTTTAACTGAAGTAGGGATCAATTCTGGAAAAACACACAAGGATTAAAAAAAAAATTGTCAAAGGGTTACATTACTATTGGACAGTTATATCTCTGTCCCTTCTTCTTTCTCTACTGCTGCTGCTCCAAGCTGACAGCCACCCAGGGGATTGAGAAATTCTGTCAATATGCATTTACCATCAATTCACAAAAAACAGAACATGCACGGAGAGTGATGAAATGTCATCAAGTGCCTTCATCCAGTTGTGTCATGTGCATTCCTGCATCACAAGTCCCATCATCTTGTTTGCCACACCCTTGGATTTATTTTGTTTGGGTCATAACCCAGGCTTACAGCTGGGTTTTCAAGCCAGGCAGTTGCAGCCCTTTGCTTTGAAGATATATTTTGATTTATGCAAGCATACAATTATATACAAACAATGATATCAATCTGGTGGCACATTTGAATCAATAACATTCTTGTGCAGGAAGGGAGGATCAGATTTTGGGGTTTGTCAACTCTGACAGTATTCTGTAATAAAAAGTAAACTAACATATGCCATAGACTGGACACAGTACAGTATATTTTCAAAAGTGACCAATGATTCTGGGGGCCCAAACTGAGACACCATAAAGCATCTCTGATTTTCAGGAAGTGCTGAGCATCTACCCTCTGAAAAGCAGGATCTTTGAAAGCATCGCAAGTTATGCACCCCCAAAAATAAAGGTACCCCAAAACACTAGTTACTGTTAAAAACCCAGACCTGTGAGACTTAGAATCATAGATTATCCAGGTTGGAATGGACTTTAGGAGGTCACCTAGTCCAACCCCCTGCTCAAAGCAGGACCAATCTCCAATTTTTGGCCCAGATCCCTAAATGGCCCCCTCAAGGATTGAACTCACAACCCTGGGTTTAGCAGGCCAATGTTCAAACCACTGAGCTATCCCTCCCCCCTTGTTTTATCATCATGATAATAAGGGGGAAAGCCGTAGCTGTCACAATGTTCAATTTGCTTACCAGATGTACTAAAAAAGGAGGAACACTTACTGTTAAAAATGGGTGCCTAGAATTCTGTAAAACCCGGTTTTCTGTCAGAGTGTGCGCTACTTCATCCTGCAATGCCACCCGGAGAAAGTTATCAATGCAATCACTAAATAACAAGAGTTCTATTAACAACAAATACATAGTCACATACACAGGGTAAATTGCAACCCTGAGGTCACACTCTAAAAGCTAGAGGGTTACACCAGGAGTGAACTGGGCCCAGAATGTTCTAATTTACTCACCTTTGCAACAATAACTTCCTTCTTCAGGATTTTCATAGCATAATATCGTCCAGTTGCTTTTTCTTTAACTAGAATGACCTTGCCAAAAGTGCCTTTTCCCAGTAGTTTAAGGTATTCAAACTCATTCATGGTCTGTTAAAGATATTCAAGTTAAATATAGGTCATGACCAACTTCATAATAATGTAAATACTGTCTAAAGTAGACTGTTTTGGTCAGTTAAAATGATGCATATACCGTTTATGATTTGCTTCTAGAGAGTTCAAATAAAAAACTAGTTTTTCAAAACGAATATGATTGTTACACTTCCAAGGATAAGACACTTCAAACCCACTGAATTGCTTAATAAAGAAAAAACCCTCCTCCATGTAACTGAGAATTTCTTCACGTGAAATAGGTAAGAGCTAAAATAGGTGTTTTGTTCATGCAGCCTGTGTCAGTGCGCAAGCTTGGGAAGGCCATCCACATCTCTCAATCTAAAGATCTGTCAGTCTGATTCCCGCTCTGAGGTTCTGACATGAGAATAAGTCTCCCCATATTTATGGGGGATCAGTTTTGCTGTGACCCATGGAATGGTGCCAGAAAATGTACAGAAACCACACTGCACACAGACTATCTTTCTCTTTCCTGTTTGTTTTTCTATTAGAAAAGGTGGAGGGAAAATAGGAAAGGATTAGTCTCTTAGATCCTATTCCAGCATTTTCAAGGGATAGTGCCAAGGGGGTGACAAAAGATCTGTGTATCCAGGGGCTCACAAGTTCCTTTCTAGAAAGGATTATGAGATGCTCCTGATAACAGCTTTCTTGCTCCCTGAAAGCATGATGAACTCTACTCCCACACTGCATGTTCTGCTAGGACTGGTTTAGTTCACTTTGAACTGCATTAACAAAAGCAAGACTGCACTTTTGGATGTGTGGGACAACTGGTTTCAGGATTTAAACCAGGGGTACTCAGTTTTCTTTGTCAAGGTCCACATTTCTTGGTCAAAATATAGTCAAAGTCCAGACTCCAGAGAAAATAATTCAAAAACAACAACAACGATAATAAGAAGTAAATAAAAAGATGTCAGGGTCCGTTCAAATGCGTCTGGCGGTCTGGATTTGGCCCATGAACCACCTATTGACTATCCCCGATCTGAACAGTCATTCAGCCTTATCCTTGCTCAGAATGAATCAGCTCAGAGCAGAGAAACTTTCCACCACATCCATGACACACTAGCCAAGCTAGTGAGGTCCCATCCTTTTAAAATTCACCTGCAGCATCCTACTGGAACCCTCCGGCAAGATGCTAAGGGCCCAGTTAGTAGGGGTCATATTAAACTGATGGCAGCCATGGTTCAGAGTGGCATATGAATACATGCCCAGGTTGGTATAAATTTAATTTTGTAGCATAACCAAGCATCAAAGCATATGGTGCATGTTCATTAATGATGCAATTTGACAGGCATGATCCTTTTGCTGTCCATTGTTTCGGTTCATTTTCCAAAACAGAGGCACAACTCTGGGAACAAATGGAAGTGAGGCGGCAAGGGCACAGAAGAAAGCCTTACTATAATTTACAGGGTAGGATCTTCTCACAAATAAATATATTGCTATGAGGGGAGGGGTGTCTTAATGGCTGCCTCTCGCTTGGATTCAGTATACCTAATAGTGCTCCTCCCCTATAATTATTCAGGATCTAAAGGATTACTGGCTGACAGCCGACGCTGGATTCAAAGCTTGTAGCTGTGGCATCAGCTAGGTGTGCACATGTAACAAGATTCCCTTTAAAAACACTGATCCTGCTATACTAACTTACCACTTTATGTTTTGGTTTTGTCATAGAAACTTCCATTTCTTCAGCACCTGAATTATCACTAGGGGAACCAGATCTAAAATCCATAATTTCCTCCTCCTGTTTCTTAAGGCTGTCTGCTACTGTTTGGATGGCTTTTGTCCATTCTTCCCTGAGAAAATGTAAGCAATGACATTTGTTATTCATGACCTCAGATTACCATCTGCCTCAGCAAAAGTCAGAAAAAAATAAAGCGTGATTATCTGATAATGTCAAACCAGTTCAATGAATGGTGAAAAATCCCATGTGTTTTTAGATGTAAAAGTTGGTGTTCAAAAAAACACTTTTAATGTCTATATCCATTATTACAGCTATTAATTGTTTTAGAAACAGGAGATGACTCAAGTCCCTGCAATATGAATATAATAACTAGGACCTTCAATATATAGCAAAATTTCTAAAATGTACATTCAATCTTTAGAGCAAAACATTGTCTAAGGATACACACATTACATCTCAACATTAGGCCTGCCAAAGCCAAAAAGCTACAAGGTGCCTCCACCTCACAGAGCTATTTAACACACCCTCGCTTTTTCACAGTACATTGTAACAAAAACATGCAAGAGTTCGACACATAGTGACAACTCGTCACACACTTATGCCATTTTTTAAAATGAATATATGTTTTCCAGTACCAGATAACACTGCCCAGGGTTCTTGGGCTGTCAGAGAGGACACTAAATGTGTTGCAATGCTTGTATACAATATACAGCGTTTAACAAAATATCTCTGCTTTTGTCGGTTGTTCTCGCCTGCTTTGAGATTTCCCTCCCCCCCCCCCCCCCCAAAAATAGTATTTTTGATCTGAGATGCGGGTACTAGGTTACAGGAAAGCGTCCACAATTGTTTCAGCAATGGATGCTCTATTATTGCGTCCCTATTCCTTTGGAGAAACTTCAATTGCAGTGAAAGCGTCTTGTGGGGAATTTTACACTGTAGGAAGCTACTGGAGTGAATGTTCTTGCCATTCTGGTTCATTTCAATGCAAGTCTACCAAAACAACAACTCGCATATAAACAAATTGCTTATTTTAAATTTGTAACTGTAACCATGTCAGGTATTTTCCCTCATCCCTACCCCCAACTTGCTAGCAAGGCCAAAACAAAAAATAAAGTGGATTAAGTTTGAGTGTCGGTAGATTGACAAAAGTGGTAATTAGCAGCGAAGGAAAAAGTGCTGGGTTTTTTTGGTTAATCTTACAAGGTTTCTACTGAGCACTTACCTACATTAGAAAAATGGGTCGAGATTCAGTTGGTGTATTAACTTACCTCAGTCTAGCCACAACTTTTTTCCTACCCTGGACCACTGCAGTGCCTTCTACTTCAAATAAGCAGGTGAAGGTGTACTCAGGTAAAAAAACCTATCCTAGACCTTGACCTGCTCTGTCAAGTTAAAAGGTGTTGCAATATATACACACATTAGGAAAAAGGTCATGGTTAGGAGAGGTTAATTAACACACCCAGGCCTGCAGACAAGCCCTTAAGAGATGAGCTCGCTATGTCCCTAATACACCCACACTCTTGGTACCAATGGACAAGAGCCAAAAAATGGAAGTTTGATATTCTAAATGGCCGTGAAAAGCCCTGGAAACCTATTGGCCTGGCCCACTTCTTTGTCCTTAAAATAAAATTTGCACTTGGTAAGTAGTATTCACTGACTGAAGCCAAAACAGAGCTGAAAACAGGAACATGCTTCCTTTTAAACTGTTTCCATAGACTTCATTTTCTAAATTTATTTACAGCACAATTCCTGACAAAGAACAGAATGAAGCCAAAGAAAACACCACTGAAAAGCTGATGAATTTCAGAAATCTTTGCTCAATGACACTGCTCCGCCAATTAACATCAACACCCACATTTTAGCAACCTATTTATTCAATATTGAAACAGCTACATGTGAAATGTCCTGCGATTAACATCATCATCAATACTGCACAGGACTATCCAATTTACAAAAGATTTTCAGAAGTGTTTGGCATTGGCCTAACCCTGCTCCCACTAAGTCACAGGTAAAAAACTCCCAGTAATTACAATCGGAGCAGAGATAGACCAGTGCTGAATACTTTGGTAAATCCCCCCCCTACAGTAGACAGGGAAAAGTAATTAAGAGCATTTAATTCTAAAATTCTGGAAAGAGTGACTCTGCAATACAGGCTCCCATGATTACATTTATATTTCTTCAAAAGATCTTCCTAAGAAGAAGAAAGTGTTAAAAATGTTTAAGATGCAGATACTGCTGTGTCCACTTCATCATAACATACAAATTTTTCAAATACGCCTCCACAACTGCACCTCCAAATATGCACAGGAGTGAACACACTATAGTAAGTAGTTTGCAGGCCGCGACACAGAATTTGGGGAGATATGCATTTTTGAAGGGCCATTGAAAAAAAAGTAGCTTTAGAAGTACATCTTTCAAAACAGCTGAATTTCAGTTTGAAAAATAAAATAGGAAAACACAAATACAAGGTCCAGGCAAGACAGAGTATCTGGCATACAATTCTAATTAAAAATATAGCAGGTACACTGGCATTACCTTGTAAACCCCTCACACTCGCCCTGCAGTACCTTGAATTTTTCACTGTCTGAATAATACACTTGTCCTAAGTAGTTTCTTTAGGCAAATTATGTCCAGTTTAGTATTCTCTGTCTGGAGAATATCTGCCTATCCTCAAAAAGGGGATGTGGAATGAAGTTAGCAAAACCTGTGGACTTTGTCCAGGAAACCTTAACTTGCATGATCATCCCTTGCTCAGAAGATCCTCAGACACTGGAGTCTTGAGGTGAGGCCCTTGAGATGCCAAGTGGTCACATATGCACACAGAATAATAGTTTCTGAACAAAGGCACAGATTTTTCTTCAACATCAGGAATGCCTGTCTTTATGCCCCACCTCTAAACATTAAAAATAACCATTACAAAGAAAACATCCTTCCTCCATTTGTGTTCACATTTCTCCATTTCCCTCTTAAAAGCAGCTTTTGGGTTTAATGGATAAAAGGACATTCAAGCTACATCAACTTTTAAGTCTATTTTTAGATTCTTTTACTGATTTTGGGTGAAATGCCACTGTCTTCACTGGGGCCAGGATTTCACCCTTAGATCCTGTCTATGCTGGCGGAGGCATGTAGGCTATGTGTAGCTAGAAGCCACAGTGAAAGGCAGGCTGTGTCCACACTCAGTGCAGTGTATAGCTACACAAGGCAGCGAAAGGCTCTGGGAGTGGGGAGGCAATGGGGAAAGGTTCCTGCAGATCCCTGCTGACGGAGCCTTTCCCCAGGCACTGCAGCAGGAAAAGGCTCCAACAGCAGGATGCTACACTGCTAAAAATGGCAGTGTTGATGTGGGAAGTGCTGCGTGGATATGCAGAGCAGCACAGAGTATATACCTTGGGGTTCAGGTGTGTAGGGCACTCTACTCTACTCACCTAAGCTGTCTACACTGCTATTTATACCTGTGCTAGCTAGGCGTGCAGTGTATGTATTCTACACACCACCGCAAGTGTAGATGTACTTTCAGACTGTCTCCCAAATGTATGTTGCAGAGATGATTAATATTAGCACTTCCAGGCTGTGATGCAGCCAGGGTGGATTTGATTTAATCTTGTTGGTTGTTATAAACTTAATACATATTCTTCACAACTCAGAGATAGATGTAGGTTTCATTTTTAGAAGGTACACACTATACATTTTTAAACAGTGATTTATTTTGAAAACGTTTCTGATTAGTTTTACAGCTATATTAGAAAATGAATGAATGATTAGTTGGTTATTTCATTTACCAAAGGTAATTGAAGCAGGTATTTATGAAGTCATTGGGAGGTGAACTATCTCCTATTCAACAGGTTAATCATTAATATTTGGAGGATTTTCTTGCCATGCTGTATTAGGAGGAGAACATCACCAGACAGACATTTACATTGTTTTGTTTAACTAAAACAATATTAAGTAATTGTGGATTTTTTTTTCAACGGCAAAGATATTTTAACAAAAAAGCATATGTCCCTTGCTTCTCACATTTATCTCCAGACTTCTTCTCCTTGTCCAGATCTATTCTGCCCCCAACAATCTTCTATTCACATTGAACTTTTTGAAACTTTGCACTTTTAGAGAGAGGTAAGGGATTGACTCTGGGTACACAAATTTGCAGAGGGACAATAGAGTTGAGGTCTGTTATTTTTCACCTCTATATGTTATTTATTTATTTAAAACATTTTTGCTGTTAACAAACATGTTACCTCTGGAGACATAAATCCATAGTTTGAGAACTGCAAAACTAAGCATCTCTGATGGTATCTTCTAGACTGAGCACTGAGTTCATTGGGTAGATAGAAAGATTAACCTAAATAATCTACACAGAAGCTTGTGGAACCCCATAAAGTTGAGTCCCTAATCCATGAACTATTGGAATTTATTTACAAAACTTTTCTTAAACATTACATGAATATAGTCTCATACTATAGAATTAAAATGTATAATCCCTATTCCATGATGAGATATCTTTGAGCTATAATGTATCTTAATTAAAGCTATCTTTAGATAGGTTTTTTTCCTCAAAAAGCATTTTATCAAAAAAAATCTGATTTAAATTTTAAAAAAAATCTGATTTTTTTTTAAATCATTGATTTTTATCCACCCTGGATGCAGCCTTTCTAATTGGTTGGGAGGGACAAAAATAAGACTGAAATGCAATCTCCCTGAAATGGAAGGTGTCTCAGTCATTTTGGAGCCATCTGCTACAAAGTGATAAAAGAAAACACGTCATTTATTTTTCTTTGATTTAGTTTGTTTTCATCCTCCCCATGTCATCATAACAGAATCATAAGCCGTTAATATGACACCAATTGGAATCAATGAATGAAAGACTAAGTAGAAAATAAGAGAACCAGGTAAAAATGTGTGGAGGTTAAAGACAAATATTGTGCCTGTCATACATGGGGGTGTGGGGGCTGGGATTTTAAATACCCCACAATGATACCGGGAAATAATCTAAATTCAACAGCTGAAGAGCAATTTAAAATAGTTAAACAGCTATGCTGGGATTCTGTTCTCTCAGAAGGTAAGAGATCAATTCTCCGCTAGTCAGTGTACAGGATACACTCTTTTAGCTCTGTTTCCTTCAACAGCTGAAATACAAGTCTCAGGCAGCAGTATATTACTTCTCTGTCATCACTTTTATCATCTTATTTACATAACCCATTAGCAGGTGGCAGCAATACAACTAACTTGTTCCTTAAAAAAGTGTCCTCAAAAAGGGTCAGTAGGCGGAGACAGCTCAACTCTGCTGGGATTTTTGTTTCGCTTTGTGCTGACCTCTCCCCGTAATCTCAAGGTGGGAGAACCTTTATTTCTTATGCAACGAGAGCCCTGAAATCAACAACTAGCATGGGGCTGGATTTTCAGAAAATGCTGAGCACCCACCCTCTGAAAAATCAAGCCCCTTTATAAAGGTCTCTCAGGTTGGACCACCCCAAAATTGTGACATCCATGATCATTTGTACTTTTGAAAACATAAACCTATTTGAGTCTAGACCTATGTCACCTGAGAAATCAGAGCTTTTGCAAGGACTACACTAATAGCACTGAACATTCACATCTGCTTTTGAAAGTAGTTTATGTATTAAATATGAATGAAACATACCGCTCCTCTAGAGTCTCCACATGAAATGTTCTTTCAATTACTGTGGTCCACTGGAGGCATCTAATGATGAATGTGTTTGGTTTAGGTCGTTCTGTCTTCATCAGCTGGCATTCTACCACAATCAAGGAAGAAAAAGTCATGGTACATAAGCAGGTTTAAATAATCATTTGTCTTTATTCTTATCTAGTAAACCGTTGCAATTAATCAGCCACAGAAATTTCTAAGTACTTCTTTAGGAGATATAAGACAGTTTGCTATGCTGATGAAACCAAAAAATAGCTCAGTAGACAATCATTTAAACTTTGCTTGAATCAAGTTCTATTTAGAAAGCCTTCAGAGCTGACCAGCAGTACAGGGTAATGCCACTAAAGAGATCCAAACTCAGGTCCCACATTCCCCTGATTGTGTGGAGCACAGCACATGACAGGGGCAGTTCACAATGGGTCTGATTATTGCATCTACTGAGGTTAATGGCAAAACCCTCACCAACTTCAGTCACACAGGATCAGGCCCATAGCTTTGAAGAAGTTAGCAGAGAGTTTCAGAGTAGCAGCCGTGTTAGTCTGTATCCGCAAAAACAACAGGAGTATTTGTGGCACGTTAGAGACTAACAAATTTATTTGAGCATAAGCTTTTGTGAGCTACATCAGATGCATCTGATGAAGTGAGCTGTAGCTCACGAAAGCTTATGGTCAAATAAATTTGTTAGTCTCTAACGTGCCACAAGTACTCCTTTTCTTTTAGCAGAGTGTGTGTTTGCAGTCCTTGTTCTACAAAGACCCCTGTGGCTAACAGAAAGATCAACAAAACAGTCTCTGGAGGAAAGAACCTCTAGTCCTCATTACCTTATCATTATAAGGGACAAATCACAGAGGGGCATTCTGAAAAGGCCCTTCTTAGCATAAAAACCACCCAGAGAATGGATGTGCAGACACCCATGTTAAACTCTGGTGACAGCTTTCACCCCTGCAGATACTGCAACACAATCTAAACTAACAATTCCACAGAAGTACGGATCATTTCATAACATCCAGAAACCATAAAGTGGACTCCTTATACCACCCATTCACACAGCACTTTCTTCACAAAATTATTTCTGCATCTCTTAGGAATAAAGTGGTCCTTTTTTTTTTTTCCTTTCTTTCTTTCTTTCAAAGCCACATTTGGTATTTTAGGGCCATTCCTCATGAGACAGACAGCTTTAAGATCCTTCAAATTTGGGGCTGACATTGATCCTCATTAATAGCAGAATGGCTGCTGTAAGCTGAACAAACTCAAATAAGTTCAATTAAGTAGCAATCTTCAGGCTATTTTAAGACATTTTTTGTACCTAGTTTTCTGAATTGCATTCAGCAGAGCTCTATAATGATAGAGTTCCTCCTTCTAATGGAAAGCTCAACCAATTGCCCAAATAAAAACAAAAAGGACCAAAAAAAGGGAATGTAGCTGTTCTTGTTCCAGTATCAAGTCTCTTGCTCTGCGCTTTCTGAAAGCGCTGCCTTATTATTATTTGGTCTTAAAGTTCTAAATTAACTTCACAGTAAACAAAAGGCCCTATAAAAAGTCAAGAAGACATCTCTACTTACTGCTAAAGCTTCTAACAGGTTCCACCTTCAGTAAGATACAATTTAGTAATGTGTACTGTCACTCTGGATACATTCTCTTCTTAAGAGTATACACTCTAGAATTGCTAGACAAATTTTGTTATTGTGAAAACTTAGAGTGCCCCATTTTAAATTCAAGCCTTTAATTAGCACATTGTCTGCAAGATAAAATATTTACTGCCAGTGTATTTGGGTTCTGTATTTTTGGCAATATATGTCATGCCTCGTTTGATGCTGAAATTATAAGCTTTTCAACAAGTAATTTTGCATTTTTTATTACAAGAAATTCTAATTTTTCTTTAATAGCATACTGAGGTTATACTGTGTCCTACTAAAGAACTGCAATAAGAAAAGAGAAAATTTATTAGAGAGTCATGGAAAGGTTTTAGTGTGATAAACAGGACTTCATTCCCTAGAAAAACAAACATTAAAGAACCACCACAAACAGACGCAGTTATGCTTTTATTATGCTGCACCCACCTCTACTGCATGTGTTCTTGTAAGCTGCCACCATCTTTTAAGGAACTATAGTTTACACTGTATACTATGATAAGAGCTAGCATAGTCCAGTGGATAGGACCGTGGAATGAGTTCTATCTTCAGCTCTGCAAGTGACCTGCGGCGTGACCTTGGGCAAGTCACTTTACCTCTCTTTGCCTGTTTCCCCTCCTATTTTTAGTCTGTCTTGTCTAGTTAGACTGTATTCTCTTTGAGCATGGACTATGCGTTTGAACACAATGAAGCACTGATCTTTGCTGAGGCCTCTAAATACTACTGTATAATACAAACAAATAATAATACTGGCTATAGCTAATGAGATAAAAAACTGAGTTGTCTGCTATGTTTACCCTGCAGCTCAATATTATTTTTAAGAGACTATTAATAATTTTTTTTACATGTATTTAGTCAACGTCCTTGTCATAGACCTGCTTGCTACACTACTTGATACCTATGAATAGATATTTTCAGGTAGTAAAGTAAATATTTCTGTAAGTCACCATAAAAACAAAAATTAACTACTTAACTTCAGCATAACAAACTATGCTAGGCTTTTCAATAGAGAGAACGGGACCAATTAAATATCAACACATTTCGTCTAAATCAGCATTGTCCATTGATATTTGTTAAGCTTGCTGATCCAGCAATCTAACGTATGCAGCAAGATGAATAATAGAGATTTGTCAGTTAATAACCACTATAATTCAAATATGTCACACAGAAATGTTTTGTTTGGTGAACAATATGCTGTCTAATTACCCTGCTCAATCATAACAGCACATATCTCAAAATGCAGAAATCTTTATTTTTAACTTGCATTACACTAAAATACTGTACCATACAGATTTTAAAAAAATTAATCAAGTTACTACCCAATTTCCTCCAGACATAGCTGAGTCTCCTGGACTTTATTTTATCAATGAACCCAGGAAATACCTCTTTTTTAAAAAATAAATCAAATAAAAAAATCTTTAAATCTGACAGTGCTATTTGTGGTACTTTACAAACTACTCAGGATAGGTTACCATTGCCACAAATACTCCTTTTCTTTTTGCGAATACAGACCAACACGGCTGCTACTCTGAAACCTGTCATTTTTATATGTCAGTACAGCGTCATGCACACCTATAGCACTGCATAAATAAAAAGTTATTACTGGCCCTGTGATACTATGGATTACTGGTATCACATTTTTATGTTCTGATATGAAAAAAAACCTCAACTCCAATATCAGCTGAGGATCACCTGCCCACTTAGAAAAAACAATCAGTCCTGTCAAATGGACCAATACCACTATTTTCCATTTGCAACAAAGTCTGTACTATAAACTGCAGCCTGTTTAAAAAAAAATGATGTAAACTATTCTCAAGAACCTCTTGATTCTTTCTTGGCGTTTGGTCTTAAAATAAGTAGGACAGAGAAATTGTTTAACAGGAACAGACACGAAGGCATTCAAATGCAAATGACCATTTTGTATTTGAAAGACACTTAGTATTATCCTAGTGACTTTCTAAAATGTCACAATATTTGCTTCCCTAGCACTTAAACTAAAAGCCAGATTATTTGTGATGAAGGTGTCAAACTCTGCTCCCTATTTAATGACATCACGTTTTAAACCAATAATGTCAAGGAAGACTCCTTCGCTCCCCACTTTTTTTTTTTAATTAAAAAAAATGAAAAGGACAGACAGTAAGAAGAGCAGTCTGGTGAAGAAGAGATGGTTTGAAAAGGCGAATAAGGAATGTTATGTCTTATAGCAAGCCTTCTCTCTGTGCTACTGGATAGACCTAATCATACAATGCCAAGGTGCAAGTGAGAACAGAGTTTTGAATGCCACCTTATGCCCAAAGTCAGCAAGGTATTTAAATTCATTGGACCCTGCAGATCGCTGATAAAATCAAGTTATCTACTGGAATCTGATCACCTTGTGCAAAAGGTCCAGAACATGATCATTCTTGGCCACAGATATACAGTCCTGCCCATAAAACTATTACTAGTTTAGTTGGGCGACTGCAGTTGTCATATACCAAAATGCAACAGAACCTCTTGTATTGAACATAGTCCACTCAAATTTTGATGACAGAAAAATAATCTGTTCCTTGTAGCAGGCTCTTCTCTATTTCCATGTTAATTTTTTCTATACATTACCTCTTTCAGATGCATAAAATTTAAAGGAAGGTTTATAATCTAATATGGAGATGTGCGTGACAATCAGAGATTACCATCAATATGAATTCCACTAACCTAAGCTGTTCATAGCAATAGAACCTATTTGTTATTTGCCTGCATGATCTCTGGGGTGTTTTACATTATTTCAGAAAAGTTCTGCATGAACACTTGTTTGCTAGAAGGTCTCTTATCTAATCTCTCTTGGTAGTGCAGGAAAAACAAAATAAATTACCAAGAAGAGCAGAGATTCAATCCTGCAAATCTGTTGGAGCGGCACACTCAGAAGGATTAGGCATTAGTTTCGATGGAATAAATTGAAATCACCAACAAGTATTTTATGAGAGAAAATTTCCAAATTGAACCCTTGAACTACACGAACAGGTGAACGGACATTTCAAAACGTACAGCAGGCAAAGGAGAAGCAGGGTTTTTCCCTTTTGTCCCTTTTTTAAATAAAGATAAGACTGATTTTTACAGAGGCAGCTTTTCAGACCAGATTTCATAGACAGTGATGGGATCAAAGCCCATTCGACCTGAAGCATGAGAGTCTAGCCTGGTCCTAGGGTAGTGAGGGATTTGCTGATTGCAAAACTGTAGATGCAACTTATATTTTTGCACCTACTGTGCAGACATGTGGTTAGTATTGGACCTACCGTCTTATTTATTCTTCCTCGGGGGGGGAGGGGGGAAATCAAACTCTTCTCTAATACCATCTGCCACCTTCCTTCAGTGTGTTATTCTCACATGTGTAGCAGAAGGTGTGACTTATTCACAACAAAACTGAAACACTCAATATTTGAGTTTTTGCATTTCATTACAAATATGAAAATGGCCCTATTTTCATTTAAAACCTTTTCTTCTTGAAGATTAGACTACTGAGTGAAAACTGAGTTGTTTTCTAGTGGAAAACGTGAAGATTTCAGGTAGCAGCAGAGAGTAATTTTTGAGCAAGAGTAGTTTTGTCATGAAATACTGCAATTTCACAAGTTTTTGACAGAGAAATAGCCACTTTGTTGAATTTCACTAAATAGCAAACATTTGGAGTTGTGAAATTACTGAAAACAAATTGAAAAAAGTTTTTATGTAACATTCTGGGGCAAGCCTGTCCCCAGTTTTGCTAGTATCAACCTTCCCTGAGCCACTGTTAGCTATGTGTATCCCACTGGCAGAGTGAAAATAGTATTTTGGGCTGTGTTATTCATCTGATACTTGTAAAGGAAGCCTGAGTTAACTTTATACATTTTGGACATCCCTTTACCCAACTACAAACATGCTTCACAGACTAGCAGACTCCAATCCGAGACAAATGAAACTGGGCAATCAGATTTGGGGGCGGAGAGAGAGGTTTGAGTAGGCTCAGAGAGACAAGAGTGTTACATAACTGGGCCTCCAATGCCAACAGTATGCAGATGATTCCCAGTTCTATTTAAAGTGCCAGAGCCCAGTGCCTTGATGACAAGTAGTTGAACAAAGCTAAATCTGAGCAAGATGGAAGAGATAGTCTAGTGAAATCTATATAGTTTTTTATACCATGCTCATCATCATAGTATCTGAAAGCCTTCCAGTAGAGCATTAAGCAATGTGACCATACATTGGTCAAGTGTTTGTTCTCTTACTCTCTTCTCAGAAGGAGAAACGTGCAGAATTGTGTCTTATTTTGGTAGGGTTTTTTTACAAAATAAATATGCCTGTTGCTATGTGTTTGTATTAGAGAAGGCAAGATTAAATAAGCGTGCCTTGCACTTGGAGTGGAAAGTGGTGAGGTTTCTGTCTCCACATGGACGACCTTTACTCTCAAGAATAAGAGTCCCACTGGGCCAAAAGAGCATGTCAATCATGGTCTTTGTCCCAGAGCTTTAGATGGTCTTTTAGGATATGGGTCCAGGTCATAGAGCGCTTTGAATATAAGGACCATGTCCATGAATTTGATTTGAAACCAGCTAAGAGTGTAGGAAGTTGTGATGTGTTCATGGTAGTTTCAACAACTAGCTCAAACTACAATCATTGCCTCAAGCAAAGATGTCTGCCCACTGATCATCAAGATAGTTTGCAGTCTTGGGATCCTCTTGGACTCTTCATTGCCACTGTATTTCCAAATACCAGCAGCTTCCAAAAACACCTTTCCTCCACCTCCCCAATCTGGCCAGGATAATACCCCTTATGGTTAACGTGTGTCTGTCTATAAGACACTCTGATACCATGACAATGAGCTTGTTATATATGCCTAGACCAACAGGCTTGATCAGCCAAAAATTCTCAGAACCCTCAACTAAGGAATAAGTTAACCCCTTCTGAATGAGTTATGGAAGAAAAGCAGAAGAAAGAAGGCAATGCTCACCATTTTCAGACCTTAGCACTGACCTTTCCTCTGTAATTACCATAGAAATATAGTTAGCAGCAACTTAATGAATGTGTTAAAATCTTCAGGGTGCATATCAAATGCTTGAAAAGACAGTCTAGAGCTTTGTCTACACTATGCACCTTTTAGCGACACAGCTTTGCCGCTACAACCGTGCCACTAAAAGACACTCAATGTAGCCACTGTTTGTCGTCAAGAGAGAGAGCTCTCCCACCGACAAAAAACTTCCATCCCCAACGAGCGGTGGTAGCTTTGTCAGCAAGAGAGCACTCCTGCTGACAAAGCACAATTCACACCGGTGCTTTTCATTGGCAAAACTTTTGTCTTTCGGGGGTGTGTGTTTTTTTTAACACCTCTGAACAACAAAAGTTCTGTTACCAGTGTAGACAAAGCCTAGGATTTAATGGCTTTCTGCTGCTTTCTTTACTTTTCTGACCTGTAAGGAGAAATAAGCATAAAGAGGGAAGCATTATAGGCTCTATCACTGCTGAGGTGAAAATACTAATTAACTCTCTCTTGGGATTGGCTTGGCAAGACAAAAGCCCCAAACACACACTCTTGTCATTCTGGACTGATGCAACTTGTGATAACACGCTCGTTTTTTATTCCCAGCCTCATCACACCTTAAAATAAGTGACTACACACCTATTGGGCACATGGGTACCAGGTCTGCCATGCGAATGGCTGGCACAGAGCAATAATTCCCAAGAACATTCTTGTGTTTTAATAGGCCTCAGGATGCCCTAGAAGAAATCTGATTGGAGATTCATTTTTGTACCTAATCTTTAAAAGGCATCCATCTCCTTCCAGATGTGCAAGCTCCCCCCTCAATGTACGGAGTGCCCACTGCTGCTCCTCAGGCAGAACTTCACTACCCAGACTACCAGGCAGGGACGCTCAATGGAGCACTCTTTATAACAAGTGCTGCATGATTCCATTTGTAAAGCTGTGGGAAGTGAGGTGAAATGAAGGGCAGACTGCATATCAGCATAAGGAAGATAGACATTGAGAAAGAATAGTAAACAATAAGATGGAACGGAAGCCAAAATAGGGGATGAACAGGTTAAAGAATATTTAAATAAGTTAGATGTATTCAAGTCGGCAGGGCCCGATGAAATTCATCATAGGGTACTTAAGGAACTAGCTGAAGCAATCTCAAAACCATTAGTTATTATCTTTCAGAATTCCTGGAGGACGGGTGAGTGGAGAAGGGCAAACACAGTACCTATATTTAAAAAGGGGAACAAAGAGGACTCAGGGAATTATAAACCAGTCAGTCTAACTTGGATACCAGGAAAGATACTGGAACAAATTATTAAACAACCAATTGGTAAGCACCTTGGAGGATAACAGGATTATAAGGAATAGCCAGCATGGATTTGTCAAGAATAAATCCTGCCAAACCAACCTAATTTCCTTCTTTGACAGGAGAAGTAGGGAAATGTGGTCTAGATTAAATTATTATAAGACGGGTGCACACCTAGTTGAAAAACTGTCCTCAGAGAGTCTTGGTTCACTTGGTTCACCAATGGTTCACTGTCAAACTGGGAGAATGACTCTAGTAGGGTTCCAAAGGGGTCAGTTGTGGGTCCAGTACTATTCAACATTTTCATTAATGACTTGGACAATGGAGTTGAGAGTATGCTTATAAAATTTGCAGATGACACCTTGCTGGGAGGGGTTGCAAGCACTTTGAAGGGCAGGATTAGAATTCAAAACAACCTTGATAAAGTGGAGAATTGGTCTGAATTCAACATGATGAAACTCAATAAAGACAAGTGCAAAACACCTCAATTAGGAAGGAAAAATCAAATGCACTACTACAAACTGGGGAATACCAGGACAGATGGCAGTACTGAGGAAAAATATTTGGGGATTATGGTGCATCATTAACTGAAAGAGAGACACCAGTGTGATGCAGCTGTGAAAAAAGGCCAAAATTCTGGGGTGTATTAACAGGAGTATTTCATACAAGACCCACAAGGTAATTGTCCTGCTCTACTTGGCACTAGTGAGGCCTGAGTTGGAGTGCTGTATCCAATTCTGGGGGGGCCACACCTTAGGAAAGATGTGGACAAATTGGACAGAGTTTAGAAGAAAGCAACAAAAATGATAAAAAGGTTTAGCAAACTTACCCAAGCAAAGGTTAAAAAATCCTGGGTGTTTAGTTTTCAGAAAAGAAGGTGGGGGGGGGGAAGAGATCAGGGGACCTGATAACATTCTTCAAATATGTTAAGGGCTTTTATAATGACGATGGTGATCAATTGTTCTCCATGTCCACTGAAGATGTACAAGAAGTAAAGGTCTTAATCTGCAGTAAGGGAGATTTAGGCTAGATATTAGGAAAAAACTTTCTAACTACGAGGGTAGTTAAGCTCTGGAAAAGCCTTCCAAGGGAGGTTGTGGAATCTCCATCACAGGAGATTTTTAAGAACAGGTTGGATAAACACCTGTCAGAGATGGTCTAGGTTTATTTGTTCCTCCCACAGTGCAGGGGGCCAGACTTGGTGACTTCTCATGGTGCCTTCCAGCTCTACATTTCTATGAACATGGTAAAGAATGCCCAGGGGAAGGGAAGTAGGAAGAGGACCAATTTCTATTATCCCCTGAGCCCAAAAATTCTCTTGTTGCCTCTGACACACAATTTTGATTTTAAAATAAATAAAAAAATTGAACACACTCCATCAATTTCAGGGCCTGATTTCATGCCCATCGAAGTAAATGGAAAGACTCCCATTGATTTCAACACACTTAGGACCATATCCAAACAGCAAACATGTAGTTTAGGGTTGAAAGCCCTGATTCTGCAATGTTCTTAATCTTATACTACTGAATGGGATTAGTCATGTATAAGTACTTTGCTGAACCAGGGCTTAAAAATTAGCTATTTTTCCTAATGTACAACGTATAAGAAGAGTAAAGGTAAAAGAGTAAAAGAGTATTTTGTATTGTAACTACAAACAACAATTAGTAATTTCAACTAGAAAAGACTGAAAAATAACAGCGAATTACATAAAGTAAATGCAATCACACCTTTGCATTAATCATTTGTACTTCAAAGCTACAAATCAGATTAATACTGCAAAATCTAATATTGCATAAAATGAAAACTTTTTATGTTTTCATAGAACATTTGTCTTGAGCTGATTTTGATTTAACATGAAAGATAGTGTGTGTAAGGGCTATGCTTACAATAATTCTGTAAAACCCATACAGCAAGAATGAGAGTGCCTGTGAAAATGCTTACGAGCTACGGAGAAATTATTTAAAGGGGATTCCCGTTGGTCAACATCCTGAGGCCGCTCTTTGTAGCCAATGAACGTGCCATCGTTCTTCAATAGAAAATACCTTGGCCTCCATGTCTTTATGTATTCTCCTGGAAAAAACAGAGGAGAAAAGACAGTAAAATATTCCATATATTCCATCCTAATTCTTCATATTCCAGAATTCCAATGAGAACCTCTTCACAATATTAATAAGGTACATCCTCTTAATACAGAAGGCATTTTAATTCATTGTTTGTTCTGCTGAAAACAATGGAAAAATATAGGCATCAATTCAGATATTGACAGTGGATTTAACCATAAAATGGGACTTCATAAAAAGTAAATAGCTATATTTCCCCCATCTATGCCTATTTCATTCAAATTCTGCAACATCTGCCTTAAATGCAATTTAAAATTTAAAATCAGAGCAGATGTCCTATGTATTATTTTTGCCATTGTCATTTTTCATACTGACATGTGGAGACATTTTTTTCATTTACATTTTGCAGCGCAAGTATTTTACACAATGGTGAGTAATTTAGTAATTAGTCAACTGCTTTATCAAACCAACAATTTTTAGAGCATAAAAAGGCAATTCTCCACTTAAATTACATAACATCACTCACTCCTCTAAAACAATGAAGCACAACAGAGATTGCAATGTGAAGGGTAAAAACCTAACTTTTAATAACATAAAAGTTCTAAAGGTCCTTCAAAGTACATGCTCTCTCTTTTCTGAAGAAAGCATCCCTAAAGCATACCATGCCACTGGTCGTATGAATGTTTTGCAGAGATAGTGTATTGTTACACACAAACAATACAGCCACACAGAAACTCCTGGCAACAGAAGTAACAGTGACTACAAAGATCAAATCTCTATTTACTAGGGAAGCAGAGTGGTCTACTTGACAGGGCACTGGACTGGGATACAGAAAACATGGGTTCCATTCCCAGATCTACTACTGACTTGCTGTGTAACCTTGGGACTCCTGCCTCACCTATTTCCCCCCCACTTCCGCTGAGGCCCCACCCCCATCCACTCTTCCTCGCTCACCACTTTTTCCCCTCCCACCTTCTCCTGATCCAGGTCAGGAGGGACTTGCCTGCGGAGTCAGGGTTGGGAGCTGCAGCCACCCAATGAAGGTAGAAGGCAGCCCCGGGCTCAGCAGGGGCTGGAGCGGGGGTGATGACTGGCATCTCCCTGCCTACCCCACTCACATTAACCAGACTTTAGGTGTCTGATCAGTAGATCTGCAGGTCCCCTTTTCAATCTCACTTTCCGGTCGAAAACTAGGCTCCTGGCCACCCTAGGCGTATCACCTCTCCTCACACTGCCTCTGTCTCCCTTCTCACTCTTTGCCTTTATCTGTTTAGACTGTCACTCACCACATTTCTGCAGCACCTAGCACAGTGGGGTCCAATCTCAGCAGGGCCTCTAGGCACCATAAATAATTTTTCAAGAATTATTTTTATTGCATTGTGCCTAGAGGCCCTCAATCCTGGTGTTAAACAAATCTGCTCCAAGCTTTTTTCATCACTTGCAATTTTCTAATTTCATTCAATTTCATTATAAAAAGCATGCAGGTGCACATACACACAGGAGAGTTCACTGTAGCAAGATATGGTGATCCTGGCCAATTGTTTGAAGGGTTTGCTCCCAAATTAAACAACAGACAAAAATTACCAAAGGCACAACAGGTTATTGACCAAGGCTCCTTTATTCAGCTCTCTTTCCATCCCCCACCCTCACCCACACCCCACCTCTCCTGATGTTCTACTTTCCACCCCAGGTGATTTCTTTCATGATGATGTGTACTCTGCCCCAGGAACTCCCCTACAGCTGCCTTGCCTCTTTCCCTCTCCCACCTCTCCTTCTGTGGTGCAGCCTCCCTCTGCTTCTAACACCAGCTGTAGTACCTCTTCCCTTTGCTCAGTCTCCTACCTTCTCTCCCATTTCTCAGGGACAGGCACACAACTGGCTGTCACTTGTTGCCACAATGGCTTTTTTCACCTTTTATTCTAAAGCAAAAAAAACCTGACAGTAAGTTGAGGAGGGATCTGCCCAAGACTTAAGGGGTGCTCTCCTCTGGGTATTGGGACTGTATGAGAACATCTATTAGCACTGATACAAGTGTTATTGCAGACAGAAAAAAAACAAATACCCTGCATACAATCTAGTAAGTTTGCCCCAGTTGAAACAGGTTTAGAAATAGTCAGAGGTACCTTAGGAATTTCAGAAGAAGTCATCCATAGGTGTTGTGATTTAACATTTACATTCAAGGTGTTACATATACTTTTTTTTTTAATCTGACCTTTAATGTAACACTGGCAACTCTTGGGAATCAGTAATAGGCTATAGAGCCTTTCACTTCTAAGCCTTCAGTTCAAATCCAGCCCAGGTCAGTAGTGTCCAAGAGTCATTACCATCAGGCTGTTTATGTACCTACTCTGAGTAGAATGAGCTGGTGGTGTCAGCTGAGATCTTGTGGACAAGAGTCTCAAATGAGAAAAGCCACCATCATGACTGGACATGGCAGACTGGGGGCAGCTCACCCACCTGCTGTCTGGACTGCCACTGTTTTGTGACTTGTTCTCTAGGGCTGTCAGGCTGACACCATCTCCAGCAGTGAAAACATTCTTCACTTACTAAAGCAAACGCAGATACAGATAATGAGCATCAAAATAACCAATATCCACTTAAATGCTTCAGCTTACCCTACAAAACAACCCTCAACCCCTCCCAACAATACATGGTATATTTAAAATAAAAACAGAAAAGGAAATAAGTTTCAAATGTGGAGGACTAAGCCCCTAACAATTTTAAGGTAGGTCAGTTTCAGGTTTAGAAATCTTGATGATATCCCTTTAATGATGAACTAGAGCAGTGGTTCTCAAACTTTTGTAGTGGTAACCCCTTTCACACAGCAAGCCTCTGAGTGCGACCCCCCCCCTTATAAATTAAAAACATTTTAAAAAATATTTAAAACTATTATAAATGCTGGAGGTGAAGCGGGGATTGGGGTGGAGGCTGACAGCTCGTGACCCCCTGAGGGGTCCCTACCCCCAGTTTCAGAGCCCCTGAACTAGAGAAAGGGTCTAGTTCATCATTAAACTGATTTAATTTAACTTGGCACCTTATAGTGTCTTGCTGAGTTCCCTCAACTCCCACCAACTTCAGTGTCTTCAGCACATGCAAAATCTGACCCTCACTTAAAGCCAAAATTATAATTAATAGTTTTACCCTGCAAATTCACTAAGAGTAAGAGTGTGACGTTACAATCTGCCCTTTCTGAGGAGTGGCATGTAGCTATGTCCCACAAGAGGACCAGAGAATGAAGTCAGTCACTGTCAGTGTTCCTCCCCTGTGTTCCCCCATTGCTCTGGGGAGGGAGGAAGTTACTTCACTTGTTTCATGGAGCAGCTCACTCCCAGCTATGCACCTAGCCAGTAACTCTAGCCAGTCCCCTCCCACTTACACAGGAAGGGACTGGAGTGGAAGGGTCAGGCAAGAAGTAGCCGTTACTTGTACTTCCCACCACAGCTTGAGTCACAATCTGAGCAGGGTCCAGCAAGGGATTTTTACTCTTCCTTTCTATTTTCTACAAATGAGTGACAATCTGCCATAAACTCTTTCTCGTCATTAAAGTTCTCAGAGGAAAGGTTTAATTTTAGAGAAGCTTTTATTTTTTTATTTTTTTAAAGTGAAATATGAGCAGGATTTCACACAAAACTGCACTGAGTTGTTGCAACAAACATTTTACCTCCTCTTTCCCATTTTACATTTTATAATTTTATTTCATGTTTAAATTAATCACTCCAGTATTTTTGTCCTATAGCTTTATTCGACCAATAAGTTCCAAGTAGAAATCCTTGAGGAATTAGGATTTTTGTTACCGTCTTCTATACTCTTCTTTAGAATGGGACCTTCACTTATTCATCACTGTAGCTGGTTCTCTTTCCTGATTCACATTGCTAATTTGCAGACTAGTAGTAAATTTCTAAATTTTCTTAAATATTATGCTTGGTCTATGTCTGGAGCTTAATAAATTGTTGAGTCTTTTGTTTTTGTTTGTTTGTTTTTATTACCAGTACCAAGGATTACAACCAATCAGTAAATAATAATAAGTATAAAACCAAGATGTCTTGATGACCTGCAGCATCATGAAGCACACTGCAGTAACTATAGCATATGTGCCATTACATAACATGCTCTGAAGTGACATGATAAACCAGAAATGTAACGAATGGGCATGAAATTGACTTATCCGTGGTTATATGTGAAAATGATTAGAGCAGATTGAATATACACTTAATCTGTAGATTAATAAAACATTAGGAAGTCTGATCATCCATCTACAGAAGCGCTGGAACACAAATTTGTCAATAAAAATCATGAATACATTTATGAAATTTCTGTACTTGCTAAACAAGTTTAAATTTCTATGATTGGCAATTGTAACTGCTAAAAAATATAAACCTACTTTACCTGTGACAGCTGTCAAATTTTATCTCCCTTTAGAAACCATTCTTAAGTATAGAACAGTAGAGACGTTATATGTAAAGGAGTTGGAACTTTAAAAATAATCACTCAGTAAAGCAATAGAAATGTATGAAATGAGGTGAGGTTTTGCTTTTTTAAAACTATGTGTGTGTAATTTTGCCTGTTTATTAGAATACAAACTAATTACAATAGGATATTTGAATATCTAAGACAGAACTCTATGATTTTTGTTAAAACAGACAAGATACAGCAATGTCAAAATGCCTGGACAAAGTTGATTTAAAAAACAAACCAACAGCCTTTCCTTCCACACATGTTTGGAGTGTTGGACATTGGCATATTTGAAGGGTGAGTTAAAACATTTTTTTTTTAAAAAAACAGGTTTTATGTCCTGATTTTATTTCTTTAAGACAATTGTAAGTAAAAAGATATCTGAAGTAGCTTATATAGTCATGTTGCTGCACATCCAACAGTTTCAATACATAGAAAATTCAAAGTGCAAGAGATGCAGGATAATGCAAAAGTGTGTGTGAATAAGAAAAGTAAAACTGCAGTTTTATTAGGTAACAGTAAAAAATAGTAATGAAGCACCATAGAAAACTGAACAATTTACAAAGCCAAACATTTTTTCCTCTGTGATTCATTGCTTGTGTAATGCCTTGGCAGTCGTCTTTGTTTTCAATAACAGAATGCTAACAGTGCAAAGAGAAAAGCAAAAGTATGTTTTATAAATCCTACATATAAAATGCTGGCTTTGAATAAACTCATCTACAACTTGCTAACTTAAAAAAAATATGTAAAATCTTTATGCACCGTTCTATTTACCCAAAGCAATTTTTGAACTGCAAAAATTCCAAAACTATACATTTCTGTAAATATACACAAAGATTGTTAGATCAATTTCATTTTGTTGCCTTGTCTCTGCCCCCGCACATATAGCACATTAAAATGCTTAACATACATTTTGGTAAACCTGTCTCATGCCAAAAACACTTTTCATTATAAGACGTATTGCAAAACATTCTTGCACTTTAATATTTCACTAAGTTAAACATGAAAATCTTTTGGTTCATGAAAAGTTAATTCTACAGAGAATTTACAATAATTCAGGGTTATTTTTTTCCCTCTCCTCCCCACAACAGCGTCTTACTGAATCTGGAGCTGTCTACCACTGATAAAGTGTCTAACATCAGAAACAGCTGCCACTCCCTGGGAAGCTTACAGGGTAAGTGGAGAATAATGAGCAGCAAGCACCAGCAGAACAAAAGAAAATCCATCTTTATTTACCAACTGCTGCATGCTTGTTGCTGCATCAAGCTCATTCAAAGCCAACACCACACCCTCTAATTCATAACAGACTGTATTTAAGCAGTCTTTGCTTAAAATATTTTAGCTAAACTCATGCATACACAGAGGATTTTTTAAAAAAGAATTAGATTAATAAAGCAAGAATCCAACAAGTTTACAAAAAGTACAGGTTTGACTGTTAACTTTTTAATGCCCCAAGCTAACTAGAACCTGCTTAGAAGCTCTGGGGGAAAAACAAGCCCACAATTATATTAAATGTACTAGAGTGACTATCAGGAAACTTTTGACAAAAAATGCATTATGCATTCTGCTTTGAGCATCAAAAAGCACCTTTATTAATGGACAAAATGAACACACTAAATATTACATACAGAGAAAATTGTAATGCACTCCTTGATTGCACACATTACTATTTGACTGCAACATGAAAGTTATGCCAAATGCAGTACTAATGCTTCGCCAGTCAAAGAAACAGAATGACTCATTTATAAAACTTCAATGGAAGCAAAGAATGGTCTGCATCCTGTCTGCCCAATAAGGCTTCAGCAAAACAGATGCCAGCTTCCTTAAAGATTTGAAGTTTTTAAAACATGTCATCTCATGTGCACTGGAGTGACTGAGAAATGAGATGTGGATTTACAACTAGTGTCTGCTGTTCAAGCAAATTCTGTTCATTCACTTTAAAAATCAACTTTATTAAAACCATGACAGATTCTTTTGTTGGAAAGGGTTTGACAACCCTCCTTGTGGTGGTGGTTTTTTTGTTTTTGTTTTTTTTTTTAAACAGAAGCAAGCACTTTTCAGACAAGGAATTCGTTTCACATTGCATGTACATTTGATGCTTTTAAATTAGAGAAGTCAGTTATGCCAAACAAAATATGTGTTGTAACTTTTTTTAATTTCTATTTTGTTTCCCTCAGTTGATATGCCTCCTTTTTCTCTCCCTGAACAAACTGTCAAAACAGTATTTGGGTTTAGGGAGCTTGGGAAAAAAAAATAAAACGTATGCTAATGTCTTTCCCAATATGCTCACTAAGAGGCGAGGACCTCTGGTTTGTCTGCCTATTCATAGGAGTACAGAAGGGGGCCAGTGCTTTGATTATTTTTGGGTCACACTCTGGATGTGTTCTCAGCCTTTGCCTCCAGCATACAGCTGCGGACACTTTGGCTGTGCCCTGAATCTCAATAAGCCAGCTCAGACTGCAGTCAAGGGTGCTCCCCAATAGGGAGGTCAAGCCTGAGTCAGCAGACTGTCTGCACCAGTCTGGCGCTCCACAGCTTATCCCAGCTCTTTTTCCTTTCACTGACCATATATGGCAGTCCACTGTCACAACAAGCTAATTCAGTGCACGGCAAATCTGCTCACTACTTTATTCTTACTCATTTTCCGTGCAGCTGGATAGTAGTATGTTACATTTATGGCCCTACAGCAGCCTGCACGACAAGGATTGGCGTTACTGCCAACAGGGTTAAGAAGAAATGCCTCTGCCTCAAGTGTGGCTCTGATTATCCTAAAACTACTACTGTTTCTCACGGTCACACAAAGCTACAATATATGGCACCTGCTTAATTATCATATCTTCAGGGAATTTGAAGAGGGGGGAGGAAAGCTGGAGGAGGGGCAAGGGGGAATGATTAAATGGTCTCCTGTTCAGAGCAGCACTTAAAAAAAAAAAAAATCTTCACACTGTACTCAAATAGAAGCCCATTAAAAACAACCGAACAGCAACTTACGTTCATCTGGTTTCACACATCAGTAGATTATTTAAAAAAAAAAAAAAAAACCCAACGCCACATATCTCACATAGGGCCACAGCTACAAAACAGTACACAAATTATTTGGAGGAACTAGCAAAACAAAGTCACCAAGGTTGCGTTAGAAGCTATGTCGATCTTTAAATATATGGACAGTGTAAATACAAACATTAATTAGGGGGGCAAAAGATGCTCTGAATCATAAAGCTAGCTTGTGTGCAGACTGGATACCTATGAGACATCAAAATAAAGAACATGGGGAAACAGACATTGATTATGACTTATTCAGGCATCATTTTCACATAAAAGATGGACAGTGACTGATTTTTACATTTTATATATACTTAAAGTTTTAAGCACACCCAAGTTCAAAACTAGGCATCATCCAACAAGCAACACCCTCATTTGTATCAGAATATCTATATTCTGTACCACAGCATTTCAGTTTTACTTCATAGTATATTTGAAACACAGGGTTGGGGTTTTTTGGTTTGTTTTTTTGTGGGTTTTTTTGCATTGTTTTGTTTAGAAGGTCAAAAATGTTGCCATCTTGCTTACAGTAATCAATTTAAGCAATGCCAGATATTCCCAAAGGAGTCCAAGAGAATTAATCAGCATACAAAACTCCTTACTCCTACCTTTGGCACAGCTTACTCAGGCTAGTCCTAACCTACAGCTGTCTCTAGTGAGAAAAGATGCAAATGAAGTTTTATTAAACACTGCAGTTTTAAGGATAGCTACATAAATTATAAGAAAGGATACATTGAGCTCTTAAAGTACGGTAAAAACAAACAGAGTGAACTTTGTCTCCATTACGCCATGGTGGAAGTAAAAGGGCTAAAAAGAAAGCTATTAGAAGCCATGCAATGCCATTTTAAAACTTTTCCATAACACAATATGATCAGCAATTACAGCATTTTAAAAACTAAAACATGCAAGTAAGAAGTGCCACCATGTATTACTCTGTTTTTGACAAGTGCGTTTATGTATTTTTACAACAGAACAAAGGCCAGAGGCATCAAATTGAATTAAATGTATTTTGAACCATTTTTTTCCCCAATGTTTTAGTTAGACTTTAAGGGGGAGATGTTCAAAAGCACTTAAGCAAACAAGCCCCACGGACATTTGAAAAGACTCTTGATTTTTCAGAAGAGTTGTGCACCTACAACTTCACCATGACTTCAGCTGGATTTGTGGGTGATCAGCACTTCTCTAAATCAGGCCCCAAATACATATAAACATAACCAATTGTTTGTGAAGGGTGTGACATAATCCCCAAACAACATAACGAGCACTAGTAAAATAAACAAACTTGCTGGCGTTTTTAGACACCCATGGACTTGTCTAAACAAAGTCTAAAGGCCTTGGGTAGCCACAAAGATTGACACACGCCATGCCTACACTGCAAACTTTTGCTGCCACAAGCTACCTTGACATAAAGCTGCCACAGTTAGTATATGGCTTGTGCATGTGCATACTTGGTTCCTTGAGTCTATGCTGCATGTACCCACCAGGAGTGCTTGTGTCAACTCACAGGGTGTGGTGCAACATGAGTAGGTAACCCAATGTGCATCTCACTACCATCCAGCACACACTCTTTTGAGAAGTTTTAACAATGCATGATGGGGCAGAGACAAATCACACGGGGTGACTGGGAGCAATGGATCAACTTCCTAGCATCCAACTGGCTCCGTCCCATAATGTCATTTATATCCCATAATTTTCATGACTTTTTAAAAAAATCCCATGAACCTGCATGGCCCTCCTCGCTGTCCATCATCTCGGACAGAAGCACTGAGCCTGCACAGCTCTACACTACTGCAATAAGTATAGCAAACACAGGACACACAATCCTCCAGTATTTTCAGAGCTGCAATGACAAACGAATCAACAGAGTACATGAGGTTTTCTTGGAGGACAGATGGCTGAGAGACATAGTGAGAACCAATTCAAGACTGCTAGTGGCATTCACGGAGCAGCTGCAGACAGTGGTGCTTCTGGGCCCGAGAAACAAGCACTGACTTGTGGGTTCACATCATAATGCAGGCCTGGCACGATGAGCAGTGGCTGCAGAATTTTCAAGGCCACATTCCCGGATCTGTGTGCTGAGCTTGCCCCAGCCCTCCAACACAGGGACACCAAAATGAGAACTGCACTTACAGTGGAGAAGTTGCAATGACACTGTGGAAACTTGCAATGCTGGATTGCTACTGGTCAGCGGAAAATCATTTTGCAGTTGGAAAATCCACTGTAGGCCCCGTTGTCATGCAAGTGTGCAGGACCATTAATCATCTCCTGCTATGCAGGATTGTGACACTCAGCAATGTGCAGGACATAGTGGATGGATTTGCAGCAATGGGGTTCCTGAATTGAGGTGGAGCAACAGATCGCACACACATCCCTATTTTGGCACCAGACCACCTTGCCTCAGAGTACATCAACAGAAAGGGCTACTTTTCTGTCGTTACATAAACATTCAGGGATCATTGGGGATGCTTCACTGACATTAGTGTTGGCTGGTCAGGGAAGGTGAGTAACACTAGCATCTTTAAGAACACATGACTGTTCAAAAAGTTGCAAGCAGGGACTTTCTTTCCTGAATAGTGGAAATGCTGAAATGCCAACAGTGATCTTCAGGCACTGAGCATACCCTTTGCTCCCGATTCATGAACTGTACACTGGCAACGTCGACAACACCAAAGAAAGATTCAACTACCAGCTCAGAAGATGCAGAATGACAGTTGAATGTGCTTTTGGTTGACTGAAGGGATGCTGGTGTTGTTCACTCACATGACCGGATCTCAGTGAAGAAAACATTCCAGTGGTTATAGCTGCTTGCTGCGTCCTGCATAATAGCTGTGAAGCAAACCGGGGGAAGTTGCCACTGGAGTGGAGGTGAAGCGGTGTCTGCTGTGTTTGACCAGCCAGACACAAGGGCTATTAGAAGAAGAGCTCACTGTGGAGCTATATGGTACAGTGAGGCTTTTAAACACCACTAACAGCGAGCCACAGTAATACCTCCTGGTGTACTGTGCTCTACCTGCCCCTGCTGTTTTGGGGCCTCTTGGGAATTCTACATCTAAGAATATAACACTGCAAATGCACCTGTTGATTCTGTGGTGCATACTGTACATTTTTTATTATTATACTGTGTTTGTCACTGATCCTATGAGTTGTGTCATACAGCACAATAGCAAGTATGTGGATACTTTCTGATCTGCTCGGCACTCTGCAGCATATGTTGTGAACTAATGAAGATGAATTATTTTCCAAATAGAATTTTATTCAATAACAAAATTAGTGCAAAGAAAAATCTGTAAGATTTAAAAAGCAAACATTAAAAACTTAATAAATTAATAGAACTGAACTTAACAAGGGGAGAGAATATTCATGCCCATTTTAGCTACACATACAGCAACCATGGCTTTCACAGGTCAGTGTATATAAAGCTGTGATTGTCCTTACTGTCTCCCGGGATGGAGTAGTAGGGGGAGGGATGTGACCCTGATGTCATGTGCAATGTTGAGGGGCAGTGTAGGGAGGTGCTGCAGTGGAGATCTCCATGGACTGCAAAGGCAGGCAAGCCTGGACTTGTTGAACCTATAGGTCCACAAAAGTCTACAGCAGCTGCCAGAGAAGCCCCATTGTTTCCTGACACACATCCCTCTCCTTTTCCTGTTGGGACTCCCAGGTATTTCTCCTGCCTGCTCTTTCCTTCTCCAGGCTGTCTGCAATATTCACCCTCCAGGCCCTTTGCACACGGTCTGATGCAGCACGGCTTGCAGGATCTCACTGAACACATCATCCCGAGTCCTCCTCTTTCTTCTCCTTATCTTGCTCACTTACTCCGTGGATGCGGAGGGGAAATCCCTCAGGCCACAACAGCAGCAGCTACAGATAACACATACAATATCAGCACAGTCACAACAAAAAGTGAAAGAAACTCCCTTTCCTTGCTCCCCTGAAGTTTTAAACAAGACATGCTTATTGACAGTTGGTCTTTGGAGTGCTTGTGCATGGCACCACTCACAGCACAAGCAACGGTAAGTACGGCCCACCCGGGGTGAGGGGAATGGGGAGGGAATTGCTCAGTTGCATGAAACCATGAGTGCAGGGCAATGGCACTGACTACTGGCACCGACTACCGGCACCATTTTCCACACACAGTGGTGATTTTAGCTGATATCTCACTCCTGAGGGTAACAGAGGCAGAGAGATCACAGCTGCAACTGGCCTCCCAAAGCTGCCCAGGCCCGTATGCTGCTAGCCTGTTTACTGTAACAGAGCCTACTGAAGTTATTGCCAACTGGCGTAGGCAAGTGTCCTACTGCAGAAGAAGAAAAAGGATGCATCCTTAGAAACCTCTGGGAGAGGACTGCAGAACACCTCCATGCAAATCTCTCAGGAGGATTCAAGGAACATCCTTATGTACATAAACAAACTGTGCTGCATGGCCCCCACTGCCAAACTCTGTAGGGGAATGACAAACAAGTAACTTTACCTCTCATTGTTGCACCGCTACCTCTTCAAGTACGAGTAAATAAATCAAAAGTCGATTGTTGTGTCCTGCTAAGTTGGGGGCACCAAAGGCACATCATTGTAATGGGAAAAGCAATTACACACATACTCAGGGTTCCTTCCCCTGTACCAGGCTTGCCTATGTTTAACTGGCAGGATCGATTGAACTGCGGTAGAGTCTCACACAGGTCCCAACTTGCAACATAGCTGGATCCTCTGGTTGCGTATCCCTCATCCTGCTCTTCTTCCTTCTCCATCTCCTCCTTGCTGTTCATGCCAAGGGCTTGTGACTCGGGATCCTTGGAGGTATTGATGTTGGCCTGCAGGATGGTGGTTGGGCCTCCGCTAAGTATGGCATGCAGCTCCTTGTAAAAGTGGCATGTTTGCAGCTTGGCACTAGATTGACTGTTGGCCTCCCTGGCCTTCTGATATGTCTGACGCAGTTCCTACACTTTCATGCAGCACTGCTGCTGGTCCGTCATACTCTTCTCCTGCATCCCCTGGGCAATATGCTTGTATGTGTCAACGTTTCTACATCTGGTCCATAGCTGTACCTGTAACACCTCCTCTCCCCACAGGCCCAGGAGATCCCATCTCACCTGTTTACTCCAGGCAGGAGAGAGTGTAGCTGGCCTGGTCACTGAGCAGTTGTACACAATGGAGAGCTGCTAGGTGTGCTCACCAAGCTGGACAATCAGGAAAAGGCATTTCAAAAATTTGTGGAGCTTGAACAGTGGGGCAAAGGGACCTTCCGCTCTGCGTGACCCCTGGTCAGTGGCGTTCACAACCGTGACCAGAGTGGTCAGCGTCAGGCATTGTGGGACAGCTGCTAGCAGACTGTTAGGGTTGACACAAGTAACACAGTGTTTACACTTGCATTGTATTGGCCTCAATACATTGACCACGGCTCAGTGCTGCTTGGGAAGAAGGTGTTAATGGAAAAGGGTGCTTACATCGGGCGGGAGACAAATTTAAGTGTAGACACATGCGCAACTAGGTCAACACAAGTCAGCTTACATGAACCTAACTTTGTAGTGCAGACCAGGCATAAGTTTCTATAACTCCTGGAATAAGTTGCAAGCAGCATTATCCTTAACATGAGTTTTGCACTTATTTGAACTTCGAGTTTATTTAAATAATATACCATATATAGTATTGTTCTTCAGTGAAATTCTATTTAAAGATTCAGAGATCTGGGAGTGGGGACAGGTAGAATGCAAAAAGAAAAGCAAATACAAACCAAAGAAGCATCCCTCACAATGTATGAAAAACAAAAAATGAATCAAAAGGCATAATGCAAGTTTTAATTCCACACACAGTTTATATATACTGTGCATTGAAGACATTCAGGACAAGCTCTATTAAATGAAATAAAAATTGATTCCTCTTTTCATATAAAAGTTAATAGAGTCCAATACATATAAATTAGAATTTTATGGTGCATTTAAACTCTTATGCACTTTGCAAACATTAATCCTCAAAACCACTGTGAGCAAAGTTAAATATTAGCATTCCAAAATTACAGGTGGGGAAAAGAGACAGAGAGGTGAAGTAATTAAATTAAGGCCAGAAAGAGAGAGAGAGACTGAGAATGTGTCAAAGGTAGAATGAGGGCTCATGATTTCTTGGCTCACACTCCTGGGCTCACACCACTACATCCTGGCTTCACTCAAACTCAGAGACTTTGGAGAAAGTGAAAAGAAATGAAAAAAAAAAGAAAGGACTTCAGAAGAACAAAATGGGTTACCAATACCTTTAGGGACCAATAGTTTCACTGAAGCATGCATATGAATACATTTTTAGAAACCTGCCATTTTGGAATAGAATGAAATGTTTGCATTCAGCACAACTGCCCAATAATCCACTTGATAATGAAGATAAATGGGTTTATTCCACTCAGCAAATTAGAGGGAGTTGAGAATAAAGACTCAATCCTGCTATCTTTTGGGTTCTGGGTTCTAATCCTGGTTCTGCCACTGATTCACTGCGTCATTCAATTACTGGAGTGTTGCATGAGAATGGAAATATTCACCATGAGAATGGAAAGGTCAAACCCTAGCTCCAAGTTGTCCTGAACAATACAGATGTACATCAGAAAGTTATTTTGTTTTGTTTTTCAAAGTCAATGAAAAAGTTCAAACTAATTTACAGGTAACAGAATGGACACATTGAAGATAGACGCTGGAGGTCCTGGGTGTATTTCAAACACTCCACATATACATGCAAAAAAACCAAGTTACAAAAACAGGTCAGTGCTATACAAATGCAATACCTAGTCTGTAAGAAGCCACATCAGAAAAAGGATGGCCTTTTCCATAGACAAGGCCAACTCTGTTCTCCCCTCCCCAATCCAACACGCTCATTTGTAAGTTTATAAAACCTCTGGAAGCAGATAGTGAGGCCAAGATAGTCCTGACTGTCTCATTAACTTGACTATTTAAATGGCTGCCAAGGGAAAATTTCAAGAAATTGCCAGCAAAAATTTTTAGTGCTTGTTATTATCAGGGCATCCCTCCCCGCTTTCAGATTTGGTACTGTACAGATAAGAGCAATAGCTCTCTTTCTAACTTGGATTGAGTCACTGCCCTGATGGTCAGTGAGGAAAGTCTCATGGAAGATAAGTAGTAAGAATGCTCTGTTTGTTTCAGAGGAGTTATGAGAAGTAAAAATACACACCAGTTGGTTAATGCATTATCAGTGCAAACTGATACGCCATCCCAACTCTGGCCCTAGGCGAATCAGTGCAAATTGGCCCTAAAGGGGTAGCTGAGGATTCCTCCTATGGAGGATATGGAGTCCCAGGATCAGGGAAGCAGAAAAGGTGACTTACAGACATCCCCAATCTTACTCTCCTCAGTCGTGCCAAGTGTAAACTCAGTGCAGCTGAGCATATGTGCCAGAAACCAGATTATCTACACGAATGTGATGGAACATATCATAGCTGTCTACAGACAGTTTCACTGGAATTCATACCTTTTTTTTTTTTTTTTTTTTAAACCACCATCACCAATCAGCGTCCTTTTGTCAGTTTCAGCACAGAAACTATTGACTGAATGGATGTAGAGAAACCTCTGGGGTGGCTTCTTTGGGCTGGGATGAGGTATGTTGTCAGGGTAGCATAGGGCAGCTATATACCACTACTGCCCCAGGATTCTACCACAAAGCAGAGATCTTCCATCAGCCACCCTTCATAATCCTGGCTCCACTGAAGTCAACAGCAAAACTCTGATTGACTTCAGTAGGGCGAGGATTTAACTCAGTCTTGGGGGAAAAAAAAAATCTCTAATACTCAATAGAAAACATTACTGCATTTTTAGCGCACCTAATCTCCATTCTAATGGAGCATCAGCTTCATCCCTAATTGCTCAAAGTCCCAGCCGAGCAAACATCTCATTCACTCCCATGCAAATATATTGCTTACTAAAACAACAGGATTTGAAATATAACTAATTCAGTGGATTGAACAACTGACTCTACACCAGTACAGTATTTATTAATGTTCATATTGCACTAACAGCTTAGAATGTTAAAGCTACTTTTCGTTAAATAAAGCAACCAGCTAAGGTGCCTATCCAATTCCAGGGACAGTCAGGATTTTCAGTTGAAGATGCAAAAGCAAAAACTCAAGGGTGAAGGCAGAGGAGAGACAGGACATTTCTTATTTAAAATAAGATCACAGGCATTGCAATTAGGGCAATCCTATAGTAATGAGGATAGGCAGGGGAAGGAGAGAAATTCAGTGGTTCCACCCTCTAAAATTCCCCCCATTCCCAGGGAATACAAAACAAAGGACAAGCTCCCTCACTCTCAACACACACAACCCACCCCCTACAATCTAGTAGGTCATCCAAAATGGCACTTCCTCCACCATAAGGATCTACAGAGGTCGGGGTCAGTTGCATGAGCACCATCTTCCAGAGCACCTGATATCCCAAGTGCAGTGCAGTACATATACATGATTCTCCTCCCCATCACACACACACACACACACACACACACACACACACACACACACACACACACACACACACACACACACACACACACACACACACACACACACTCCTTCTACCCCCAGCATGTATCCAGGGGGACCTCAGGGCAGACCAGGGTTGGTTTTTCCCCCAGAGAGATTTAACAGGACAAAAATCACTTGCCTAATTAGGATATATTTACCCTAATAACTGCACATTCTCCTATGAACATGAAAATGGCTCTCTAGCCAAGTCAGATACCTGTGCTTTAAACATGAGAGAACCAGGAAGCCATAAATTAAGCTTATGTGAACCTTTCCTGCTGAAGGTCATCTGGGGTAACGCTCCTGCAGAAGGGCATCTGGGACAGCCATCCTGCCTCAGGGAGTTTTTGATAGGAAGGTGCACAAAAAAACCCCATGAATCCTGCTTTGCTTAGTGTACGTTTTGGACACATGGCAAATTTCCGCCTCTCCCTCCCAACACTCCCTGATCTGATACTGTCATCTCACTGCAGCTGTTAGGGGAGTTTGCTGCTGCCACAGGGGTCAAACCAAGAGAGGCCACCCTGACGATCCTGCTTCTGCCAGCAATTTAGGTGGGGGAGGGGAGAAGCAAAGTCTGGCAGAGATCAGCCGAGATGTTGCGGCTGCTGTGACTCCGACTGGAATCAGCTGCCCCAGAGAGAATGCTGCTGATAAAAGGACAGGATAGGGGTGGGGTAGACGGCCATGCTATCAGACCGGTGGGGTCTCTGCCAGTCTAGGATGCTGCCTCTTCTGCAGTATACCCTAAGTCTCAAAATCCCACACTCAGGACCACCAGAGCACACAGTGCGGTTGGGGGGACGGATTGTATGGAAGGCTTTGTTTCGTTTTTAAAAGTGGGCTTAGCACTGCTCCACATCTAGGGTTTCTTTCCTATCTCTGAAAGCTGCCAGTTTAGACTGAGGCAATTTAAATAGCCTGACTATGTCTATGAGAAAACAAATGTCAACTGGGTTCCAATGCAAAGAGTGTGAATGGAGTTTGAGAGCTGCTCATTTCTGTTCTCACCTACAACTTTGTAGCCCAGCAGAAGGGCTGCCAATTTCTGTAGTGGAAACTCACAAAAGTTCAGCTCTGATATGGAAGCCTCAGCCTGTCCTTTTGTTTAGTGACATTATAAATCTGGATTATTCCTATAATTAAACTAAGATTTTACTCCCTCCCGCAAAAGTAAATATTGTACAAGACAAGTTTTAATTTGCATGGTCAGTATCAAACCTAAGGACAAGTGAGTATATGTTCAACAGCAAATCTCCACTGTTCATTTCATCCTAACGATAGTAAGGAGGATTGTTTTGATGGAGTGGGGGGTATTTGTTTGTACTTTTTAAAGGGCTACCTTCTTGCAAAATTATATTTTTAAAAATTAAGACATATTTGGCACAGAAGAAGGCAGAGGAAAAAAACCTTTTCAGTCTCTCCTTTAAAAAACAAAAATTAAACCACTGAAATCATTTTGGGCAACAAAATGATATTTCAGTGAAACATTTTACTAAGTACCTAGCACATTTTATGAGTGCTCTGTAAACAACAACATCTGAGAAACTCTGCAGTCTCACACTTCTCATCCTGCACCCTTCACTTGAGCATCCGAGTTTAGCCACCTTCCCCTTTCTATGAGAAATGGATGTCCTCCCCCAAAAGAATGACAGGCATTGAATCCTTTAACTACAGTGGCACTAATGGCTGGAACTATTATGAATCCAAAATAAACGTCTCCAATATTATAAGCAAGTTTCGCATTAGCCTCAGATCAAGGGTTTTAAAACTCTCAGGTTAAGGTGTAAAATTAAAGCAGCATATCTTATAAATTCACCTCCCTTTCTTTTCCTTATTAAAATTACTCCCCAGAATGCAATTTCCATGAAGAAGTGAATCTAAAATTGACAGGAGTCTTATGAAAAGGGAATTTTTGAAAGCCTGCAGGGGACTCTTGCAGAAAACCTAAAGGTAAAATCTATAGTAGTTTATCACACAAAATCAGCTGCTCTGCAGATCAAGGCTCAAATTCCATGCTTTAGTTGGAATTCCTACAAAAAGGATAGGTAAACAAATTCCTGCATTTTTAATTCTTTGCACTTATTTTTGACAAGAAACAGACTAACTAGAAAGATAGTTACTACTTTACAGTGTACATTTAGTTTCTTGATGGGTATGCTTCCTCTTGAAGGTAAAATTGGGAAATTATAACAAGCATTTGATAAAAAGGTTGGTTATAAAACAGCTTCCCCCCCACACACACAAAATCTTTGCAGTACTGCAATTGTGTGATTATTTTAAAAGAACAGAGCCAGTATAATTCCCTTTTCCTCTTTACTGAAGTGTAAAACATTTTTTCTGAGTTACCAATTTTAGGAAAATTGCTAGATAAACACTTGTGTTAACCCAGCAGAATGGCTCAGTGCCAAATGTAATGCCAAACTTCCCAGTTGCAAAACGAGCTGTTTTTACACACCAAAGTAACCACACAGCAGGCCTGTGGAGTCTGAAGACAGCTGACAGAGATGACTGTTGCTGTCCCCCCATTGCACCAACATCCATCCAAATACCAACATCTGCTGTGCTACAATTTACTTTTTACACAACATTTAGCAAAACAGTGCCTCTGACTGCAACATCATTAAGGAAGTAACAACAAATAAATCGCGAAGTCCCATCAGACAATTGTAAAATTAAAGCGTAGTTTGTCTTGCATACGCTGAGCTTTAGTTCAGATCTACTTGGACTTCAGAAAAAAGCATTGGAATCTGTTTCCTTTTATTAAACACCCAAGCCAAAATTCCATAAACGGTGACAAGTGTAATCCATCATTACAGTGAAAATTACAGTTTTGAGGATATTGACTTGACTCAATAGACCAAAAAGCAGATGTCTGAGAGGCATCCTGGCCTGCCCAGTACAATCTCTGCAATCCAAACTACTGAAAGGATTACATTATGCCTTGAAGCAAGAGAAGTGTGCTTTCGTTTCAGGGCCCACTCCTTTTTAGGTGACCTGAGTGCATATTTGGGTTTGTGAAGCAAGGAATTAGCATTCCTAAAAACTGAAGTAGTCCTTGGTGTAAATGCAGCATAAAGTGCAGGACAAACACAATCCAATCTGATCACACAAGAGCAAGGTGGTATGGTGGGTTAATACCCCAATCTTTTTAATTTTGTAGACCTGGGTTCAAATCTGGATTTAAGTTTCTAAGGCCATGTCTATACGAACAGCACTGCAGTGGCGCAACTGTACTGATACAGCTGTACCACTGCAGAGTGTCTGATGAAGATGCTCTATGCTGACCGCAAAGAGTTCTCCTGTCAGCATACAAAACCAGCCTCCATGAGCAGCATAAGCTATGTCGGTGGGAGAAGCTCTCCAGCCGACACAACGCTGTACACACAATTGCTTATGTTGGTGTAACTTATGTCTCTAAGGGGAGTGGAATATTCACACCCCTGCGTGACATAAGTTTTGCAGACATAGGCTATGTCTACACTATAGCCTAAGTGAAAGCAAGGTTTGGTGGTTTCAGTTTATTTCCCACAGACATCTGTTCACAACACAGAACATAATCTGACAACTGGCAGTCGCTGGTTAGCTGTCTTTCAGGATTGTGCTACCAGGGCCACGGCAAGTCAGATTGGTAGAGCACTGAAAGCCACAGCAGGGTGAGGAAGCTTAGAATGTCTGCCCTATGCTTGGCTATTGCTTATAGTGTTTGTCCCTCCTTTTCATAAGCACAAAAAAAGGGGGGGGGAGGCAAAAAATTCTGTCAGTGAAATCTTCATTAGCATAAATTGTGACTTTTTAAAACATAAAAAAAGGCACCCAATTGCTTTCATTGTTAGAAGTGTTTGAAATTTTTCATTCAAAACGTTTTTTCAATGAAAAATGGAAATTTCCATAGGAAACTCGCTTTTGATTTTTTTGGGGTTTTATCAAAAAAAAATTACATTGAATGTGTTTGTTTTCAGCAGCAACAATATCTGGGTTTTTTCAGTTTTTGATAAAATCCTCAAAGCTTTTGAAGAAAAGTTGTTTTTCCATCAAAAAAATTCTCTCAGGAAGAAAAAACATTTCCCCACCCAGCTCTAGGCAAAGCGTATTTGCCCACTTCACTGATCGGCTATACCAAACACTCAGCTGACGAGTGCAGCAAACTTGACAAAAAGCACCGAAGTCTCCATCACAAAGCACCCTATGGTCATCCTATAGAAGCCATACAGCTCTCTCACTGAATCATGTGGTTAGAACAGACCGCAAGGGTCATCTAGTCTAACTCCCTGCCAAGATGCAGGGTTTATGTCATATCTAAACCAGTGGTCCCCAAACTGTGGGGCACACCCAAAGGAACATTTAGGAAGGCAAGATGCGGGGCTCAGGCCAGCCCCCATGGGGAGGGAGTGCCAGCCAGCCCCACTCTACCCCCAGCCGAGCTCAGACCCCAGCCACAGCTCCACTCCATCCCCTGCCCAGTTCTGCCCTTATTTCCTCTCTGCCCCCAATCCAGCTCCAGCCCCAGCCCCACTCCGACCCCTGCTCTGCCCCCAGACCAGTTCTGCCCTTATTCCCTCTCCACCCCAGACCAGCTCTAGCCCCAGCCCCACTCCGCCCCCTGCTCTGACCCCAGCCGAGTTCTGCCCGCATTCCCTCTCTGGCCTCAGCCACAGCTTCACACTCTGCCCCCTGCACGACCCCAGCCCAGCCCCAGACTCAGCCCTAACTCTACTCCGCCCGCAGCCCAACTCTGCCCTCATTCCCTCTGTCCCCAGCCCAGCTCCAGACCCAGTCTCACTCCGACCCCTGCTCTGCCCCTAGCCCAGTTCTGCCCTTATTTCCTCTCTGCCCCCAGGCCAGCTCCGCCTCTAGCCTCAGTTCCTCCCACATCAGCCCTAGCTCCTCTGCTGAGCCAACCAAGCTGTAACGGAGGAGGGGCTCGGACAGATTCCATTACTGGGGGTGAGAGGGACGTGACACGGAAAGTTTGGGCCACACTGGTCTACACCATCCAAGACAGACTCAAAACCCTATTAACTGCATTGTGAAGAGAAAACATCTTTTAGCAGATACCACTAAAACTTTAAACCATTTCACTAAGGCTTTATCTACACTGGCAACTGAATGACAAAACTTTTGTCTTTCAGAGGTGTTAAAAAAAAAAAAACAACACACACAAGACAAAAGTTTTGTCGATGAAAAGCGCTGGTGTGAACAGCATTTTGTTGGCAGGAGCACTCTCCTACCAATGAAGCTAACACCTCTCATTGAGAGTCGTGTCACTAAAAGCTGCGTAGTGTAGACATAGCCTAAGTAAGGGTATGTCTACACAGCTGACATTAAATCACTGCCACGGCAGCGTTTCAAAGTGGCTGTGTAGTCGCGGCTCCAGCGCTGGGAGAACACCACCTCCGTGAGGGGAATAGCTACCAGCGCTGTCTACACTGCCACTTTACAGCGATGAAACTTGCATCACTCAGGGGGGTATTTTTTTACATCCCTGAGCAAAGAAAGTTTCAGCGCTGTAAGTGGCAGCGTAGACAAGGCCTTACTGTGGCTACTAATAACCTCTTCATCCACAAACCAGATACAACAGTTGGAACCCAGTGTTTGTTACTGATATTAGTACAAAGTGTGCCAGTCTTGAGGATACAAGAAATTCAGTCTAAGCACAAACCTTGCCCAGAATTTCTTCAGGGAAGAGATTTAAAAAATATTATACAGAATTTCACAACAGGAGTTAAAGTCCATAGGAGACTTATCTGAAGATTCGCTCTCTTGAGAATTTTAGGCTGAATCCCAGAGCTCAGAACTGAAACCCCGTATGTGTCCATTGATCCCCTGTTCCTGTTAGCTTTTGTCAAACAGATGCACGTCTCGTGCATATGCAAGTCATTTTATTTCCCAATCATTCTGCCCCATCCCCTTCAAGTGTTTTGACCATATTCTGACCCGTCAACAAGTATTCTAATTGAGGAAGAAGGGTTTCTTCACAACAATTTTATTACTGGGTATAAATGTTTTCTACCACCACCATTCACTTCTGAAAACAAATGAATACCTTAAACCCAGCAGCAACAGAAGAGAGGATGAAAGGAGAGAGAAAGGCTAGATTACACAGAAGTTATTTTTGTCTACTTGAAGTGATGGGCACAGACAAATAAATATAGGATTTCCCAAAGCAGGTGAAAAAGGAAGATGACATGAGCCACATGTTTAAAGGAAGTGCCAATACATGAGCTGCCCCACACTCCAAAAAAGCCACACACCTCAATTTGCACATGCAAGATGCAATTTTACTCTTCAGTTCTTTATAACCTCCTTTGGATAAGTGATAATACAAGCCTTATGCAGACAGATTTCCTGTCTCTTACCTGTATGTGTATAAGTACATACATATACACATCCAAACACAGAGTCACTGTAAAGGATTCATGTTAAGCTTAGCAGAGTGTGAACCTTTTCCAGTGGCATTAGATAGAAATTCCTTAGAAAAATATGTTTGCACACACATTTGGGTATAAGCTACTACCTGAATTCAAACATTAGGGAATGATGATGTTGTCGTCACTGGTAACAACAAGGATGTAGTTTCTATGTAAATCTGACTACTTACACCAAAGACAATTTCACTGTTTTATAGTTTGCTCAGACTACAGTTTACGCCACTTGTATGTATAACTACTGAATTATTCTGAACTCCACATTTGGAGCTATAATAATAGAGTTTGTAACTTTTTCTTTAAATCTACTTTCAGTGTTTAAATTAGTTTGTGAAACGTGCTGCATTGATAGTACCAAAGTCTGAAGCCTTCTATTTAATCACTGTGACTATGCCTGCAGGACAAACATGAAAGCTAGCTCATGTACAGACACTTGGGTTCCCAGACTTTGTAGTCAGTGGTCCAAACAACATTTAATAAGGAAGTTAATTGCAAGGTTTTATTTACAATACATTCAGACAGTGAGAGACAGAAAAACATACAGGGGAATACATATAGCAGCGATCAGCTCTGGGCTTATGCAGGTGCCCCATTCACATCAGCATTTTAACCTATTACTAGCTTGAGAAGCAAAAGAATGGTCAGGAGGATGCTACATAGAATCATTCTATCCATCTAGCCTGGGTGCTTATATGGCCCCTATTACCATAATATCCAAGTGCCTCACAATCTCTAAGGCATTTATCCTCACAACCCTCTTGGGCAGCAAGGCAATATTATTCTCCCCATTTTGCAGACAGAGAACTGAGGCACACAAAGACAGAGTCCCTTGCCCAAGGTAACACAGGAGGAAGTCGGTGGCAGAGCAGGGAATTGAACTTGGGTCTCCCGAGACCCAGGATAGTGCCCTAATCATGAGACCATCCGTTCACCCCTTTGTTTCACTCTATTCTCTTATCAACCAATTAATGGAGACTACCTATTCCCTTTCGGCAATAAGAGTTGGAGAACGTCTGCACACTTCGTGGGTCCCTTTCCTACTCCAGGCAAATTGAAAGGGGTGCAGCACATGTGCCATTTGCACTTTGGACGTGTGCAACTGCCTTTCATAGAACAGTTACCGCCACTTTAATGTGGGAGGAGCTTCTCTTACAGTCAAGGTTCTGCCTGCTTTCAGAAAGTCTCTCTCTCCCAACTAGGTAAAGAAACTGGTGTCCCTGATCTTCAGCATTAGCCTGCCTCTGGGTGAGGGGAATCACATACTAAGCATCTGAAATAAAGGAAATTCCACAGGAGGCAGTAAATTCCACGTTTTAAAAATAATCAGTGAAACACACTATAGACGCAGGCACAAGAAGCATGCCAACCACCTTACCTCTCTTTTCCAGGTATTTTGTTTTAAAAATAAATAAATCAATCAATAGAAACGCCACACCAATCCAGCTTACAAACTGATGAAGCTCCATACACAGATCCTGGCTTTAGATTTCAGGGTAGCGATGGAAGTCTCAGACCCAACACCAGGTTCCTCCATAAGCAGTGGATAGCACAAGATAGCCCATTTCCCTCGCCACATCTCAGCCTCATCCCTGTGTGGTCACCTTTCAGAAAAAGAACATGGATCAACCTCTAATGTCTGTCCTGTCCTCAGCTACTTCACTGAGAGCCATCAAGAGCACAAGGTGTGATAGCTGGTAACATTACACTGAAGCCTCAGAACTGCCATCAAATGGCAGAAACTTTTAGTCACTATTATCCTGCAACAGTTTCAAAACTAGTGACCTAGACATAACAAGGGTCCATTATCCAGTTACTAACTACCTAAGCTAGCCTGTCTCTCCTTTGGAGGTGGGTCCTCTACAATCATCACCATCAGGGAAAGGGAGATGTGTCTGTCATTCCAATACCACTGGGTCTTGTTGACAAGTGTTAGCACTTTCCACTATGCCCAAGCACTGGGCAGGACAGAAATGCTTGGATCAGATCTGTCTCAGGCACAGGGCATGAGATGTCAACCAGTGAGCCAAGCACAGCAGCAGATCAGCCTCTGCCTCTACTTTGTTATTTTGGGCTCCAGTTTATCCACAGAGACTGGAGGGACAGGTTCACTGACCAAGGGCCAACTCTCCTGCACTAGAACAGGTAATCTAGTGACCCTAACCTTTAAACCTCACTGACACAGCATGAATTGAGACCATGTCTTGGATACAGCATTGATGCAGTGGACGGCAGCAGCCACAGGCACGCTGTTGTGGCTCCTTTATCTTCAGCCACCCAGTTGTGATGGATGTTAGGGTAGCAGGGGGCCTTCCCTAACTCAGCCACTGGCACAAGGTAGCAGACTGCGTACATGCAGATCACGCAGAGCAAAGCTCAGTCCACCACACTGCCTCCTGACCACACCTCACCCCTGCAACTCCCCCTCTCCCTCCCCTTACGCTAAGAGGTCACGAGAGCAGTTGGCATCAGAAACGGCTCTGTTTTCTGACAGCAGATAATTCCGCTACACAGAAATTCCCTACTGGCTATCTCTGGCCATTTTAAGACTACTTTTTGTCCTTACTGGGCTAGAGAATTGGCCCCACATATTTAAAAGCAGGAGGAAACCGTCTGTCCCAGTGACTGGACCATTACACTAAACCAAAAAGAGTAATAATGTCTCTATACTCGGTTACCCCCTGAACTTCTTCTCTTAAAACAGCCTTATTTTCTATTTATCTGAACACGCATGCATAATACTAGGAATGGAGAAACCCTGCCGACAAGAGGGGGAATGACTTTTTTCCCCCTCTTGGGGGGAAACGGAGATACCACAATTAACCGAACTTTTTCAAACTCTCGGAAAATATTCAGGTCAAATTTGGGGAGACGGGGCTGGCTGGTTTATCGAAGTCTGTTTGGCCACCCTCATTTTATTCCTCTTAGCTCCAGTCTTTGGTTGGAAGGTATAAAATGGAGCAGGTCCTCAAAGAATCAATCCTGAAGCACTTAGAGGAGAGGAAAGTGATCAGGAACAGTCAGCATGGATTCACCAAGGGAAGGTCATGCCTGACTAATCTAATCGCCTTTTATGATGAGATTACTGGTTCTGTGGATGAAGGGAAAGCAGTGGATGTATTGTTTCTTGACTTTAGCAAAGCTTTTGACACGGTCTCCCACAGCATTCTTGTCAGCAAGTTAAGGAAGTATGGGCTGGATGAATGCACTATAAGGTGGGTAGAAAGCTGGCTAGATTGTCGGGCTCAACGGGTAGTGATCAATGGCTCCATGTCTAGTTGGCAGCCGGTGTCAAGTGGAGTGCCCCAGGGGTCGGTCCTGGGGCCCGTTTTGTTCAATATCTTCATAAATGATCTGGAGGATGGTGTGGATTGCACTCTCAGCAAATTTGCGGATGATACTAAACTGGGAGGAGTGGTAGATACGCTGGAGGGGAGGGATAGGATACAGAAGGACCTAGACAAATTGGAAGATTGGGCCAAAAGAAATCTAATGAGGTTCAATAAGGATAAGTGCAGGGTCCTGCACTTAGGATGGAAGAATCCAATGCACCGCTACAGACTAGGGACCGAATGGCTCGGCAGCAGTTCTGCGGAAAAGGACCTAGGGGTGACAGTGGACGAGAAGCTGGATATGAGTCAGCAGTGTGCCCTTGTTGCCAAGAAGGCCAATGGCATTTTGGGATGTATAAGTAGGGGCATAGCGAGCAGATCGAGGCACGTGATCGTTCCCCTCTATTCGACACTGGTGAGGCCTCATCTGGAGTACTGTGTCCAGTTTTGGGCCCCACACTACAAGAAGGATGTGGATAAATTGGAAAGAGTACAGCGAAGGGCAACAAAAATGATTAGGGGTCTAGAGCACATGACTTATGAGGAGAGGCTGAGGGAGCTGGGATTGTTTAGTCTGCAGAAGAGAAGAATGAGGGGGGATTTGATAGCTGCTTTCAACTACCTGAAAGGGGGTTTCAAAGAGGATGGCTCTAGACTGTTCTCAATGGTAGCAGATGACAGAACGAGGAGTAATGGTCTCAAGTTGCAATGGGGGAGGTTTAGATTGGATATTAGGAAAAACTTTTTCACTAAGAGGGTGGTGAAACACTGGAATGCGTTACCTAGGGAGGTGGTAGAATCTCCTTCCTTAGAGGTTTTTAAGGTCAGGCTTGACAAAGCCCTGGCTAGGATGATTTAACTGGGACTTGGTCCTGCTTTGAGCAGGGGGTTGGACTAGATGACCTTCTGGGGTCCCTTCCAACCCTGATATTCTATGATTCTATGAAAAGCCAGCAGAATGATGAACACTCAATAAATATCCTGTATGTATAATGGTCAAACAAGTAGAAATGAAAATTCTGAATTCTCCCATGCTTTTATTTGAATCATGCGAGAAATTGTATGGCATAGTATATGGTCAGAGATATGTTCAGACACTGAAGTGTGAATGTATGTTTACAACCACACATCCTGTTATGTCATTCCGTTTCTAAAATGGTACAGGGAAAGAGAAGTCTCCAGCACCATCAGGTCTTGCCATTATCACACCCAGTCTAGTCAGTCACTAAACAGATCTCTCTGAAACCAAGCAGACAGTCCAACTACAGTCTAGTAGCTTTCATCTGCTGACAATGACACAAGCATTACTCTAACTTCAGGCCTGAACATGCTACCCCTAGCACCGGTAGGAGAGGAAGCATCAAGAACACTGATTGCTGCATGAACTCACCACCAATCAACTAGCCAGCCCAATGACATTTAAAATTTAAAAAAAAAAAAACTATTTAGAAAAGATGTAATAAATCTGATTTTTCTATTCTAAATAAAGCCTTCTAGATTCTAATACTTTTGGGGAGAGAGTGGTAATTTTCCCTTTGTATTTTACTCGCTTTTGATTTCCATGAATACCCAAGAGGCTTCAGAACCACGTAGGACACAAAAAACAGTAACTTTGAACATATCAGTCTCTTTAGGCCCAGAGGTACTGTTTCAGCTGACAAACTAGTTAAAGTTGCCATTTGTTTGAGAGAAGCCACTATTTCAGAGAGAAGGCCTCCTCCTCATCTAAACTGCGTCTCTGACTGACACACACACACACACACACACACACACACAATGCTAGACTCTTTTCCAAAATTACAACTGGGATACAAGAGAGAATAAAATCAGTAATCTGCAAGATATGCCTAAACTGCAAGAGCTGTTGTTGTAATAATGACTTATACGTGGCTGGCTAATGATTATTACCTACCAGTCACTTGGCAAATGTTTCATCTTTGCCCATTTTATTACCAGGATTTTATATTCTCTCTGTTGACCAAACAGCCACGGCCATTTTAGACCTTTTGCTTCTTTTGAAGTTAGGGGTAGCGTGTGTATCGGAGAGGCTAGAATATCTCCAATCGTCAGGAACAAGAAAAGAAAAATAAAAGTGTTAGTAGCAATTGCCAAAGGATGAAAAAAAACAATATGACAGGTCCCTAATGCAGCAGAAACAGCATTTTCTAAACTGAAAAAGTACTTAACAGGTCTGCACCAGGAGAATATTCAAAATCAGACCTGCTTGCTCCAATTACAAGAATAAGTTTTTCCTGCTTTCTCTCCTCTAAATGCGCAGAGCCCAGAATGGCTACAGAGAGGACAAGCTGGATCCCATTCCATCCATGCTTCAATGACAGAAATGTTTACTTTGGTCCAAATGGAAGGCCAATAATTCTTTTATTAACCCTGCCAGGCTTTCAGAGATCAAACGGAGTTTGCAAGACTGATGGTTAGGCAAAAAGACAACTTCTTTCTACCTGTAAACTGAAAAACGCTGATCTGGAAATGATTGACACAAAAAAGCATGGAACCCAGAGAACCTTTTAAAACACACAATCTGGACTGGAACCTTACTTCATGTTGCACAGTCAAAGCTTTTGTTTGAGGCAGGAAAATATGTCTCCTAAACATTCTGTCACCAGGACAGTCTAGCTTGGACTCAAATTCTGCTCCCAGTTACTCCGTGAAGCCCTGATGAAATCAGTTGGATTGCACCGGTTGTAACCAAGAGCAAAAGATGGCCCTCCATCCTTCAGGAACGCCCACCACCTCAGTATGCATTTACCTGGATCCTTCCAGCCCTGTGACTTCCACAGAAAATGCACATTCTTCCTCAGCCTGCTGTAACACATTATTCTGCCTATTCTAAATATAAAACTCCCAACAACATGAAGAACAACATGAGGAACCAACATCATAATTAAGAGGAAGATGGTGTCGCTAAGGAATACCGAACATCTCCTCACAACAACTTAGGCTTTACTCAGGAGCTGAACTTCAGGGAAACAAAATAGTTTTTAGGGTCCCAGAAATAAAGCATAAAAAGACAGAAAGAAAGAAAAATATCTTAATTAAAAGCCATTCGTCTAGAGACGTTCAACATAGCTGCTCAGATTTAGTTTGCCAACTCAGAGTATGTCTATACTGCAATAAAAGTCACCCCTCACAGACGCAGCTGGCCAGGGTCAGCTGACTCAGGCTCACAGGGCTAGGGCTGCAGGGCTAAAAACTGCAGTGTAGACATTCAGGCTCAGGCTGGAGCCCGGGCTCTGAGACCCACCCTCTTCATGGAATTTCAGAGCCCAAATGTCTACATGTCCATTTTCAGCTCTGCAGCTCAAGCCCCATGAGACAGAGTCACTTGACCTGGGCTCTGACACACAGCAGACCTGAAAACAATGACAGAATTCCAGCGAACAAATCTGCAGGACAAGATCAACCGTGCGTTTATATTCAGCCAGCAATATAATGTGAATGGATAGTTTTGTTTTTGAAATGAATGTGTGCATTGTCCTCTAAAAGATGCCATTCTCGCCTTATGTTTTTAATACTGGAAATCTATAATTGTGGAAGGAAGTGTTCCAGGAGCCAAAATTTACAAATTCTTACCATAACTTTGGAACAGTAAATTTTTCTAGTGTCACAAAAGCCTACTCTCCAGGGGCTTTTTTCAGAACACACACACATTTGGTGTCTATTAGTGTGAAGAATACACATATGAAATGCCAGTGGATGCACAACCATATACCACATACTGCAGATTTCATTTCTTTTACAAAAAGAAAAGGAGTACTTGTGGCACCTTAGAGACTAACAAATTTATTAGAGCATAAGCTTATGCTCTAATAAATTTGTTAGTCTCTAAGGTGCCACAAGTACTCCTTTTCTTTTTGCGAATACAGACTAACACGGCTGCTACTCTGAAACCTGTGATTTCTTTTACACTTACCTTTGCCTTTTCTTGCTGCAAGGGATATCTAATGACAGTTGGGAGTTGGACCTGTTTTCTGCCTCTCTTTGCCAGTCCACATCAGTACTTTTTTTCTCCCCCAAACCCACACTTTAATACACTCTGATTTTAATTGCAAATTAAAATTGGTGACAAAACCCCAGTTCTTATGAGCAATGTCTGACAGCATACACGCAGGATTAAAGGATTCTTACATGGGAATAAACGGTCAGTTGCCACTGTTCATGGAATTATTTTAACCAGAGTAGAAATCCTTAACAGTAACCTTTTTAATATGTAAAAGGCACCTTCTAACAAACTAAACAAAAGTCCCAAAGCCATAAAACTCTCAATGTTGTTGCATTATAAAGACAAAATAAACATTTTGAGAGTCAGCACTTTTTTCTCCCATTATCTTAAGTTATAAAAAAAATCCTCTACCACATATTTTAAAAGAAAAACCAATAGAAAATCCAACTTGATCTAAATGTATATAGTTATCTTTCAGCTTTCACAACCTCTCCTAGCACTAGTGTGTTTGGAGTAATATTAGTTAGCTAAAACAAAGCCAAATGGTACATTTAAAAACAAACAAACAAAAAACTAACTTTGAAATATTGTTATGACAACAGGGGCAAGCTATGTAAGCCCTTCAGTTCTGTGGATTCTTTGTATTCATGATTATTGTCGCAAACTGAAAGGCTCATATTCCCTACTAAGCAAACATTTACAATTAAATCCATTCTGCACAACACATTTGCATTTTGAGATAGAATAGTCAGTTGTTCAGCTGCTGTGATTTAGATGGATTGGTTCATTATTGCTGCAGTTCGTTTTCAGCTACACTGTATAACAAAGGGGTGCCAATGTAGTCTGGAATGGCTTTAAACCCTAAGTATTCTTCCATGATGATGTAATTTAACTATTTCCCCCATCTCTCTCTCTCTCTCTCATTTAAAAAAAAAAAAAATCAAGGTATCAGGATTTTACAGGCTAAACTTAACTGAAAACAATTGTGCTCAGTAGGGTAAGTTCATGCAAGTCAATGGGAAGGTTATTACTGGGGAATAACTGACAACTTCCCAAATATGAAAACTGTATTAGTTTCCTACTTCTCACTTAGAGGAAGTTATTAATTATATTATGGGAGGGAGGAGGGAACAACACACCTGTATCATGCAGGCAATTTAAACTATATCAAGAGAGCACAAGGAAACAACAATTTTTAGTTTAAAAAAATTAGAACCATCTCATGGGATAAACCACCAAAATCTCACTTGCAAAGAGCTTTTCAGGTTAAGAAACAAACCATTTTCCCACTCCCTTAACCCCTGACAGGTGAGGGACAAAGCCAACAAACTGAAATAAGTTAGTTCCCCAATTGAGGCCCCCTTTTAAAAAATACAACGTTCTCTAAGTAGTCCCGATCTCAAATCTAAGCATGTTTCATCAATGACAGTGAGAAGTCATAATAGGGGTGCAGTCCACCAATATAAATATGGTCCTCAGCAACATATAATGGCAAAGCACTACAGCAAAACCAAGAAAATGCTATACATCGCTTGCTATTACAACTCACTGAGGGCTTATCTATTTGGGAACACAGGAAAATAAATCCAAATTATCTAAAGGTGTGAATTTAAAGTGGATTAGTTAAACTGGATTAAACCTAGGTGGAAGTTGTTCTTCAAAATTCAAGTGCCCTTAATTCACTTCTGAATTAGGCCTTAATTTGGTTTATCTTAATTCCCTTCCAAAGTGAATTGAACTAAACCAAATTAAGGCCACTTTAATTCAGAATAAATGGGTCCATGGTGAGATTTAACATTGTTTAATTAATTCACTTTAAAAATTAATTTGGATTAAATTTTCCTGTATAGACAAGCCTTAAGTATAGCATACCCTCTCTCATGTCCAGAAAATAAAACTAACTCTAAAATTACTTCCCCTCCCCAGAGCAAGCAACACTGTCACATGCTAATTAGTACCATTAGGCTCAGGCCTTGCGCCCAAAACTTTGAAATTAGGGGCCTGGTCTATGCACCAACCTGCACTGAAATAACAAAAGGTGAAAATGCAAACTGATCTAGTTTCGAGTATTTTGGCACAAGTATTTTTATTCTAAATTAACAGTGTCCACACGTAGACTTGCATGAAAATAACTAACCCAGTTTAGTTAAATCAGTGAAGATTTGAATGTAGATCAGGCCTGGGATTAAGAAGTAAACATCTTCATCTGAGAATCACTCACTTTACTTGTGTTTCACCAGAATTTAATTTTTGCTTAAAGCTGATTTTTTAAAAATTGTATTGTAACTGTGATCTGGAAAGTAACATTTGAATTTAGATAATTAATACAAATAATTCTATTAGAATAGCGCCTAGAGATCTCAACCAAGACCTACATGTATGAACACTGAGAATGAAGCAGTCTCTGCCCTGAAGAACTTACAGTCTAAAACTCAACATACAAAGGAAGAAGCAGTATCCCCATTATAGATATGGGGAAAACTGTGGCATAGGGAGATTAAGGTCTGACCCACACATAGTGTTTACAGTGATGTAAACATTTTGGTTAGGGGTACGATTTTCACCAAAATTGTTATAGAACAGCTCCTAGTGTGAACATTTATACTGGTATAAAAATGCTTTATACCAAAATAGCTTATTCTCCTAAATTTTGGGGAATCAACTACACCAAAATAAGCACCTTTACACTGTTATAATTGTGCTCATATGACCAGAGTGGTACGATTTTAACTGGTGTAACCTGTGTTTAGACAAGGCCTAAATGGCTTTACCATGGTCACACAGGAAGTCTGTGGCAGAACCAGGAATTGGCCTCAGATATCCCGAGTCCCAGTCCAGTGCTTTAACCACAACATGATCCACTACATATGATTAAATAATAAGCAGTGCCTAATTTTGCAGGCTTTCTTGTTAAGTTATCTGGTCAATTTTAGTTTGAAGCTTACAGTAATGAACAGTGTAAACTCAGTTTGCAAATGATTTGTTTGTGTTAAAAATTGTTATATGCAAAGCAATACCATTTACTCATATCAACAGGGGCTTAATTTTCATTTTGTTGGCTGTTTTACTGGATAATCTGAGGAAGATAAAAATCAGTTATGACAGAGTTCCTTACTGATTCTGTGTGAACTAGAACTATTATTTGAAAACAGTAATACACTAATTTATTAAAGGAGGTTGAACCTTAGGTTTTTTTAGGCATTTTTTAATTAAATATCTAGATGTAATTTATCAGATAAAAAGGTAGTTTGGACAGAATACCCAGAATAGAAAACTATATAGCCCTATTAAATTTCTTACAATATATGCTAAAGTTATTCTTTTACACTACTAGATTTTTAGAAATGTAATTATGTTTGCCTCCAGACTCCTTCATGGGAATGATCCCAGTTAATGGAGAGACCAACAATATTGCTAAACGTAAGCATTAAAAAATTATGAATCATTCTCCCTAAACTATGAGACTTAAAAACTAATACAATGTCAGTTCTTTTTTTCTTTGCCTTTTTGTTTTCAAGCCTTTGCAGTACACTTAAGTCATGTTCTCAAGCTTTCATTTACAACCATGAGAGTTACAAACTTTCATTTAAAAAAAAAAAGTAAGCTGAAATTCTCATGTAATCACTTGACAATTCCTAGAGCTGGGACTTAAAAATACCAAATATCACAAGACTTGTGATGAAATCATGGAAGTTGGCAACACTGTAAGCAGCCATGACTCCCATAACACCAACTTTCTGCTGGAACAATGGTACCATACACCTCAAGAGGGAGAGTCTTTTTGTACTTCTGAGCTACAGCTTTTCCAGCAATTGTGGAACTCCTCCCAAGACAGATCATATTGCCCACCAAGCTCAAGACCATCAGAAGAAAGGCAAACCCCACTTCCCTGGCTTATGTGTCCCTCTATGATCCCCACCAAAATAACATATTTTAAAAAAACAAACAGCATCCTACACAATGAAAAGGAAGAGCGATCTCCTTGTGTTCACTTTATTAAACTTTCAAGCCACCTCAGACACTGCACACTTATGGTTTTGGTAAAAGAACTTAGATCCTGGACCTACAATGCACTCCCTCCACCCCTCCTGAGCCCTATTGATTTCCCAGATTCTGCCCACACACAGACCACTGCATGATCAGGGCCTTAGATGGGTACTTCAAAATACTCCCTCCAAACTCACCCAAAAATTAAAAAGAGTGGATAATTTTAGCCTCCTCCCCACAACCCTCAATTTATAACTTCTGGGTACCTCTGCTATAATCAGAGATGTTCAAGTCTTTGTTGAATAAACTGATGATTCTAACAATTCTTTTTGGACCAATTGTCTTTTTTCATTATTGGCTCAGTTTAGTGATAGGAGCATAATCCATGAATTCTATAACTTTTTCCAACTAAAAACATTCTAAAAATAAGTTTTTGTTATTCCACCCCCACCCCCACCCCATTTAGTTGCAAAGTATAATTCCCACAAATACAGATTATATCACACCTAATATGGTACTATTGTTTATCCATTCTTTTTCTTCCCCTTTCCTTGTATGGTTTCCTGGTTTTTGTTCCTTTTTTAAAAACACACATTGCACCTGTAGTATGATGCATGCAATATCACTGGGGTGAGGAGAAGGGGAATCTATTTTTAAATATATTTTTAAAATTAATTAAATCTTATTAAAAATTCTCTTAATAAATATTTCCAATGTTTAGCCTGCATCACAAAAGAAAAACATGGCTTAGAGATATATTTCCCAACAGGCCACAGAGTTATTACTGGAAGATGATTAAAAAAAAAGTCTATCTGAATGAAAGTTTAGCATACTAAGTAGTAAAGTTTGTTTCTTGAACGAAGCTATGTCCCTCAACTGCCCTAGTCATCTTCAAAGACTTTTCCATAAAGAGAACTTTGCGGATTAAACAAATAATATCGCATGGCAGCTACATTCTGTCACAGATGTATGCTTCTTTTCTCTACATTCTCTGTATCCTGCTTTCACACCACCCCAACTCAGTACTCTATTTCTTGCTAAGCCCAGACTTGATGATCTTGCATTACAGATAAGTGGGAAAACACATAGGTCATTTATTTACTCATTCTCCCAATTTATTTTTTTCTTTCAAATATGTCTATGTACCAAGGACTCATGAAAATGAAAAAAATAAATGATACAAGTTAGAATTAGAAATACTGTGAGCAGGGACTGTGCAACCTGCCCTACAAAGCATTACCAGCTCACTTTAAGCCTGGCTTGAAAGACTCCAATCCCTCATTGCTGAAACACAAGCAAGGTGGTCTCTTAGTGACATGATCTGATACTTATTAAGGATAAGACTGAAACTTAATTCATTTAGTTTCTGACAGACAGTAAGCAAAATGTGAAAGTACGTTTCCAGAGGTGTAGTGACAGGGCATTAATCTAATGAACTGCATAGTAACACAAGATATCAAATGTGCCAGCATCTGATCTCTTCTTTGTATCATTTGATCGGAAAGTCTATATAGTATCATGCTTACACACGGGTTCCATGGCAAGTCATTTATAAACATAGTGAAAAGTATCTGGCCCAGTGTAATTCTTGCATATGGGGGGGGGATTTTCATTTTTTCAAAATTCAAAGCAGAAGCAATCACTTATTTTTAATTAAAAATTTGTTCCCAAGAAACTAAAAGTTTTGACCAAAATAAAAACTTTTCATAACAAAATCTGTTTTGCTCAGAAAGATATTTGCCATTGGAAAAAAGTTTCACTGGAACACTTTTGACTAGCTCTACTCCCATGGTAGCCTGTTCATGCCCTTTCTTCCTCCAAGCAATCTTTAATCTCCCTTCAGTCAGCTTTTTGACTGTTCAGTGCTGATGCCACCTATGTTGTACGGGCTAACCTATGCATTTGTGTCCTTTGCCATCCAAAACATACCATCTCCAGTGCTTTGCACTCATTCCTGCTTCTTACAATCTCTCCACAAATAATTCCATCAGTTGAGATTTACTTTTTAAAATAGTCTAGTGACTAGCCATTATCATCTCATATTTCTCCAGATGTTTTGTGATCTCATGCTTTCTTAATGTCTCTAGCATCTTGCCTACCACCAACGTCAGATTTATTGGTCTACAATTTCCTGGTTCCTCCCGACTCCCAGAGCAGGACAAGAAAGAGACAGAAACTGAGAGCTACAGCACAGAACTATTGCCCCTTGTGTTGAAAAAATGACCAACGTGCAAAACCAAAGACTAACATTGTTTACCAAAGGTTCTTTTTAACCCTAAACCTCAATAGCAACAGATTTCCCTATAAGCTATAAACCTTCAGCTATATATTTTGTTATTCTCTTTAAAACAAAGGAAACAGCAACTCCTTTCCCTTCATTATGAATCCCTCCCTCCCCCCCACCCCACTTCGTTTCTTGTTCAAACCCTAGCTTATTCCTTTCCTTTCCTCATCACCCTGCTTTCTCCTCTGAAGTATCTTTATACTTTGCAGCTCGCATCTCCTGATGTGTATTAAGATATTTTGAATCAGGTGCCACAGCCTCTCCTTTGAAATACCATGAAAGTCCGCAGATCCTTAAGCTAATCTGAACCTTGAAGGTTCTGGTTGCACATGTCAGTGGGAAAAACCCAAAATCACATTGCAGGAAGAGACAAAACCCTGCCCAAAAATTGAAGGGCCAAGTAAGGGGCAAGATGATAACAGAAGAGAAAAGCAGTAAGAGTTGAAGGGGAGCAGTAACACTGTGTCCCAGGGATTGCCAAAAAAGCCAATTGGTGGAAACATGATCATGTGACCCTGGTTCAATTGATACTAATAGGTGAACAATTAAAAATATTGACTGGCTCTCAGGGTAACAATGCTAAAATATTTTAGGCTATGTTACACTCCCTCAGCAGAATGGAGTGTGCATCAATCCAGTGGTTTAATTATGCATATCCTGCAGTCATCTTGTGCTGTGATTACAACAGACCTCACAAAATAATCAGGTTGGCAACAGGTCAACGCCTGGCTTGGAGATCTCTGATGAACACCAGTTATTCAACAGGAAGTAATGGTCCCTCCATGTCGGAGCAGAATCAACTCTCCAGTGTGTCAGTGGAAGGCATCCTGATACTGGAAGCACTATCTTACAAATGAGACAAGGAGCCATTTGTCATTAAAAATCTCGTAATATCTGCCTGTTGGTCAGCCAGATACATAATTGGGTAATTACAGTCTACATGCCTAAAATCCTTCTGTCGTTTCTGCTGGATAAGGTATTCTACACTTGTTGGCTTTACTGCTGCATGGTGCTTTTGTTCACTGTTTAAAAATACCACCACCACATTTGGTACCTATTGGTGGACAAAGTCCTTGTGTAAATTTGTAACTGCTTTGGGATTCCCATGAGGATTCTTATCTCCTTATTTAGCCCAGACAAAATTCTCATCTGTATACACTATATACAAAAGAGACAATCCCTTCCCCAAAGAGTTTACAACCTAAATAAGAGAGACAGAGGATAAGACACACTAGGAAAGGCAGATTTAGAGATGGAGAGTTGATATTGGGAGGACCCACTAGTGTGAACAGATGAATGAAAATGGGAAAAGGAAATCATTAGGACCTTGAGACTGGTATTTACTTCAGCCTAGAAGAAATTCCACATAAAAGGGCACCCATCCAAATCTCTGGGTGCCACTGACATACGTATAGAATCACAATTACATAGAGTTCCAACATCTAAAACCATTCAGAGCAGATGATTTTCTCCTCCCTCCCACATATCATTTAATCATTGGTCACGGGACTTATACCACTTAACTGACCCATTATGCCTTCCCACAAGACAAATCCTAGCCTCCAATGTCTCGTCCCTCTACCAATGTAACATCGTGTACTGTATGTGCATGCACATACACACCCCTAAACATGACAAAGTCTAAGTTTCTCCATTCCAAGTTTTCCACATGTGCATGAAGAAATACTGCAAAGAGAGGTCAGGGTTTCTAACTATTGTTTTCATATGCATAGCTGATGAGCAAGCACTTGTTCCATCCTGATTAGGGTTACAGAGCTATGTGTTGCCAATTAAAAAAAAAATGAGTTCATTCATGAATTCTTATACATCTGATTGGCTGAAGCTAGAAGTGTCATGGAGATAGATGCCACTGGCCCCTCCACAAAAAATATCTGAACTACTGGAAATGACACTTCCCAGCAGTCCCATGAGTCAGTCACTTAAAGGAACTATCAGACATGCACAGAAATAAATGTTGAATTTCATTTCTCCATTTATATTTTTGACTTTGAAACAAAAAAAAGACAAGAAAGCTACCCAAGAAATGGTCATGCTATTTCTATTTCTACCAGGCCAAAAACACCTGCTCTAGATAATAATGGCATATAGAGCACCTGCCATCCAGAAGGGCTCCAAAGCCCTTTGCAAGCTGATTTACACATACACAAATCACTGCAACCACTGAAACGCAGCCCCACTGGGGTGAAATGTAACAACTGTTTAACTGCACACAGCTATGCTGTTCTACTGTTCAGGACAGGAACTAAAAGATACCTTATCCAACTGAAACTGAGGAGGGAATTTAAGGTAGGCAGAACATAATTACCCAAACTGGCATTTGGCCAGTTGGGGTTAACACTGATTACACCTGTGAAAAGAACCATGGGATCTTTAAAGACCGCAAGCAGTCAGGATCTCTGTTTTACTTGTTACCCAAAAGACAAACTGTATATGTTTACTATATCTGTAATCTTCCCTTTGTAGTCCCTCCCTACAGTAATTACTGTTTATGTCTTCTTTCACAAGCTCACAGTACCAAGCATCAGTTTTGGAAACATCCTCTGGTTGGAGCATTTAGTCTTGCAGAACTAGCAAATTAATCCGGTCTTTTTCAAGTGCAGATCTATAACAAGCATTGTAGCTGTGAAGTCACTTAAAAAGAAACAAAAAAACCCACACTCATGGACCAGCCTCTCTCCCTCCATGCAAGTGAATCAATTTTCAAGACCGATCTCATCACTGCTGCCAATGAAACTCAGAATATAGTAAAAAGAACAGGAGTACTTGTGGCATCTTAGAGACTAACAAATTTATTTGTGCATAAGCTTTCGTGAGCTACAGCAACCTGTCAGAATATAGTGGAGCTTAGCACATGTGGTATCCTGGCAAGCAAAGAAGGGTATACTGCATCGCTTTCTGAAATCTCCCATCAGCAGGTTAGTGAAGTAACATTACCAGTTGTGTTTTACTACTGAAGTGGAAAGAAATAGGTGCCAGAGTATTCATCAGGAAGGGGAGAGGAAGAGGGGAAAAGCTGTGGAGGAACCACAATAAATAAATGGGGTTTACTTGGATGCAAAACACCAAGATGAATATGCAAACTCCGAGCACAAAATTGGAATCTCAGATACACAGCATGCACTACTATTTACCAGACCAAAAAGAAAAGAAAAAAAAAAGTTACCATACACATATTCAGCAGGTGGTCTTGTCACATTAAATTACAGATTATAATCTCTGATGCCTGGAGGGCAATAAAGTGTCCCTAAAGGCATTTAGAAATCAATTCAAGAATCTACAACTAAAATACCCCCCAGCTATATTGCAAAGTAAGAAGAACCAGTACTTGTGTTCAGCTTATCTTTTTATTGTAGGAAGCATAGAAATTTCAATTTTCAATATGAGGGTCACTGTCAGCTTGAAATCTAGTCAGACTGTTAAAAAAAAAAAAAGGAAATAAAAATAGTTTTGGATACTACATCTGCCCTTGAATCCCCCTTGAACAATGTCTGTGGATTTATAACCATGCTTTCTTATTTAAAAAATTTTTCTCTCTCTCTCTCCCACCATTCTTGTGAGAAAGAACCACACAAACAGAGGAAGGCTGACTACAATAAAACTGCATAGACGAAGTGCTGCCACACACAAAATACACATTTCCCTCCAACCTCTTTCAGTTATAGTCATGTTAGCTGTAACTAGGTAAAAAAATATATTCAGGCAGAAATGTGATTTAAGTCCATAGTGTCCCTTTAACTGAAAGAGTTTCTAGGATCTTAAAATGGAAAATAAAATGTAAGCAATTTTTTCCCTTGCCTTGTTTTACCCAATCAAAATGTCTCTCTCAAACATATTTATTGCAAAAGGTAGTTTAGATTCTTCAGAACTATCCAGTGACATGAATTAAGATGTTATACATTTCTCTAAGCTCTAGAGAGGGGACATTTACATGCATAAATGCTGTCTGAAACAAAACTGAATAAAAAATTATAGTGCTTTCATATGGCCATGTCAAATTCTCCTGACCAATCATCAGACGAGAATGGAAAACTAAAGGCTATAACAGATTATAGAAAAAGTAATTGCCCTTTTATTTTAACAACATGGATTTTATCAATTTTATTCTTGCAGAAGAATCTTTAACCTTTATCAAGGTTATGATAAGGAATGCCATCTTCTTCCCCCAAAAACTATTCTGTACCTTTGCACCTTCATGTTACATTACATTGCTGTTGCAAACTGTCCAGAAAAATCCTGAGTCTGCAGAAGCAGCAAGCTGGAGGATACAAAATCTGGAAGATACAAAATCTGTTGTTGTCTACAACAAAATGATGAGATTATGAAAAGCACCTAATGATGTTCTCTCCTTTCTAGGAAGCAATAGTATAGTACAAAGAAACTGGTAAGCCAAATACCTGATAACATAACAACACTGTTCCTAAGGAAAAAAGGATACAGTAAAATTTCACTTACTCTTAGCAAGACTTTGAGGGAATGGGGGAATGTCTAGTAATGCAACAGGATAGAGGGACATGCAATTACTGTGTCAGTTATATTTCAGCTCTCTGCCCCACCTCTCATACAGAAGGACTTTATTAAAGTTTTATTTTACTAGTGTTAAAACAGATGTACATGGAGTGTGCAAAATTAATGCTACTGCTCATGTCTTGGGTACAAAGAGGGATAGGGGTTTTTTTTGTTTTTTTTTTAAATCAACTAAAGAGTGCATTCACTAGCAAATCTACATGGGATCACAGGATAGCGAATAATCATTGTATCCTTTGCTGTCCACGTGCAGATTCACATTGAGAATTATATTTTCTGGTGATACATTCTCACAGATATGTTATCTGTAGCTATTCTATCTCCATTTAAAATGATACCATAGAGACAAAATAAATTCTCCCACCTTTGCAATAGTCCAACTTTCAAGTCTCTATTTTAAGGAGCCTCTTTTTTTCTATTAGCATAATTTTCAAACCAAATAGTGAAGATATTGAGTTTTCTGAGAAAAACATAATACACACATTTCACAGTGTCTTGCATGCCTCGTAGAAAGTCATACATCCTTCCTATGTATATGTAGCATTAGGAAGGGTCAGGTTTTAAGAGAGAAAAATAAGGAAGAGCTATTTAAAGGTAAATTTTAAAGGTGAGACCAAGCCAATTTGTTGGTTGACCCAAATGGACAGTGTTCCTTTAAATGGAAAGGAAAAGACACTTACCTCGCTTGTGAAGCCATCCTTCCTTCACTATCGCTACTTCATTCATAATGGCAGGAATGTCTCTTGAAAAAAGAGTTTATGCCAAAAGATCACCCCACTGTTATTTCTGGATTCCAGCAGAAGGGGCCACGAAAAGGGCTTCTTTCCTCTCTCTTTCAGCTATTTCTAGAAATATTAAAAAAACAAACAAACAACATTTTGCAGCATTTCACATATATGCAGTAAGGAACACAACAGAAGGTAGCTTATATTGCTATTTTGATTACAAAGTCCAAATGAGGGATTTGTTCTTCAGAAGTATTTTTATTTGGGGGAAGAATGGGGTTGCCAAAGTGAATGTCTGAGGAAGTTCTACCTAGTCACTCAACAGATAGAACAGCAATGTCAGTACAAAACCCTACATTAGACACGGACTGCAAGACTTAATCCAGGTCTCTTCCGTCTCCCCACCAATAAAAAGTACTCCCCAGCAGTAATTTTATCCAGTCTAGTTTTAATATCCCTCAGCACGGAAGCTTCCCCACTTCCTTTGGGAGACTTCTACAGCCTAATGCATCTCAATGTCAGGAAGGTTTTCCTAATATGCCACTTCAGTTTTCCCTGTTAAACTCATCCCATTACTCCCATTGACCTCTCTAAGCAATTCAAATCCCCTCTTAAATGAGCATATGGTATCTTGGGTAAAATCATTTAACTTTCTCTTGTCATAAATCAGCCCCTACATCCCTTTGCTCTTATTGCTTGAGGCCTCTGCTTATGCCGCCCCAAACTGAGTTCCTTGGTCTTCCTGGCTATTATAGTTCTCTGTTTGCTCTTCACTGTCACCAGGAGGTCTGTTTTCCAAGTTTTGCTCCCTCACTGAAAATCCTTCTTTCCAGAACTATAACCTTGTATTATCTTCCAAACTGAATCTGATTTTGTTCCTTATTTTCTGTCCACATTATAAAAAGAAACCTGGAGAAATTTGGCAATTTCTCAGTCCTCAGAGGTATCTGCAACTTTACCTAGTTCAGTATAACAGGGGAGTATCATTAAAATGTAATTTATGCCAAATTCCAGATAATGGTAAAGATATTAAAACAACACCCTCTCACCCTCCACCCCCCGCAACTAGACACACGTCGCTCTGCTACTCAACTCAGTTCACTGGCATTTATCCCTGCCTCACTCCTCTTCTGAAGGGACCACATCTTTATGCCTATTCAGTCCATGACATCTCTACTTGAATTGGCAACAAATATACCAGTCATGATGGGGATAGCAGTCCATTAGGAACTGGACTAAGGTCAACTAATTTCATGTTATCCACTCAGGCGATCACTGAATATAACAACTTCTGGTCATTATGAACCTGGACTACGACTGAACATCTGATAGAGATGGGAGGTTCTATATTTCATTGCCAGTACTCTGAGCCAGCCAGAGCTTCTGTCTAATGAAGTTAAAACTGACATATATCAATCACTGTAAATATAAACTGTGCAACTTTCAGTGAGATGAGTTGTGAGAGAAAGGAGGCCAGGTCCCTGTTTGTATTTCTGTGAACTTTCACTAGTTATCAGAGTTCTAAATCTTTAGAAGTTACACCCTGTTTTTCTCAAAATAAATAAATAATTCACTGTTTTTCCAAGTTAGTAATCTGCATTTCTCACTTCTTATAATTATCAACTCTAAGAAACAAGCCTAAGATTTGCCTAGGGGAGGGAAAATACAAAAATCTGATACTGGAACATAGACATGTAGGAATTTCTTGACATCATAGACAAGTACAGAAGAAGTATATGTTACAAAATGGAGACGAGTTTCACCAAAAAGGTATCTTAGAACAAGCACCTTTTGACATGCAGTTAAGATAAGACTGGACAAACATGATGGACTGTTATTCCCACACACCTACTGACAGTTACACCTAGGCATCAATGGGAGAACAGACCTCATTTAAAGCCTTCTCTCAAATACGGAGCTATCTGCAAAGTGTTGAATAAAAACCCTTTGATTATCACAGCTAAAGTCTGAAAATGGAATTGCTGTGTGAAAGTTAACACACATTACTTATTAGTATAACACTATGCCACAACAGGTTAGGGTACTGTACATCATACCCACGCACTGAATTTAAAACAATGGAAATAAGCAGTCAACCTCTTTTCCACAGTCACTTGGTGAAAGAGAAAGTTAAAAGCAAATAACTAATTAGTAGGAAGGCTAATCCCCTGATTAGAAGAAATAAAAAACAATGACAAAAAGATTTCTGGAGTTTCAGGCTGGGTTACGTTACATCCATCTGGAATCACAAACCTATATACTTGCATAGCACCACCCTATTTATTATGGGCTTGATTGTCAATTAGCAGCATCTTATTCCGCTACCCCTGAAATACCCCAGAAGGGAGATCATGATTCGGGAGTCATTCTGCCTCCTGTTCCAGGAAGGGAGTGGCAGCATGAGCCAAGTACAACATACCCTCTCCAACATGCTGGTGTAACTGTACACTGCCAGGCACATCCTTGCTCCCTCCCAGCCTCTTTGGGGAGAGGGAGAGATAACATAGTGGCTCTGTGCACTGAAGTGGCAGTATGGCACAAAGAATTAAGAGGCCCCTAATACCCTTTATACCAGCGTGCAGAAGAGGCCAGAGTCAGGCCTTATACGCTGGTGTGTGTGTGTTAGTGAGAGCAAACTCATTTAAAATATCTTCAATTCATAACATGGGAAGGTGGGATGTCTTAGTGCAGTTGGGCATAAAGCTGTATCTAGCATAACCTCACTATACCTGGTGCAATTTTAATTGCACATCCAAATTATATCCAGTGCAATTCGAGAGAGAGAGAGAGAGAGAGAGGTTTATTTTTAAAGACACAAAATGGTAGCACAAAGATCTCACACAGGAAGAGGAAGTCAGCTCTCCTAGGGGGATCTATGCATTAGTGAATATGGACAAATGGAAGGTTTGCCTTTTGCACAAGCTGAAAAAATGGATGATCATAAGGCTTATTAAGTAATTTTAGGAATGGTTCCCAGTGAATAGACGTCATTTGAGGTGACTATGGGCTGCTTTTAGAGCCTGTATCTGCATGTGACTGAGTGACAGCAGGAGCTGCAGATGAACAATTCTTCCTTTCTCTCTCTTTTTTTTTTTTAAAAAGATTTGTTTCTATGACACCTTATTCAGTATCAAAAGACCACCTGTACTCATCATTCAGACAGATTAAAATAAATAATTAAGTATATAAATACTACCTTGTGTCTCACTGCTGATTATTCTACAAATGTAGGCAACAGTTGATAAGTATGTGCATAAAATTAAGTTGTGAAAATTCAGTACGCTATTAATTTTAGAAAGATACATCACCTCCTTATGTACTAGCATAATGAAAGATGTCTTAAGGGACCACCCAAACTAATCTTCGAATAGAAGGTAGAGCAGAACTATACTCAATATATTTGGAGCAGCCTCTTAAGACAGGAAGTTGCTTAATCAGGATGCTCTCTTTTACTGTCTTTCAAATGTGCCCCTTCCCTGTTATAGGAGCCCCCTACAAAATTAAGAAATATACCTGTTCTGCTCTTACAGAGAGCGCTCTCCTGCTCAGGAAGAGATTTTATTTTGTCTTCATTTCCTGCACAATCTGTGGAGCCAGGCCATGCTCAGGGGGAACATGCTGGGATCTTGGTAACAGAGTTGAGGGAAATACCACCACTCTGCAGTCACAACTGCAGAAGCAACAGACTCCGTAGGCGGTGCCCTATCCTCAGTGAAAGCATTTGAAAGGTAAAGTATTAGGCTTTCATTTTAACAACATCCATTGTTCCCTTTAGCTGGAGAAAGTTTTAGAAGGAAAAAAACCCACCGCTTGTTTGGCAGTTTCTTGGGTGGTCTCAAAGATGGTAATAACTGTCCTTTGGGTAAAAGAGAAGAAATTTGTCCAGTTGAGCTGGAGCTGTTGTTGCTGGTGCTGCTGTTAAAGCCTGAAACTGTTTTTCGTTCTTTTATTCATCTTAATTAAAAGGTTAAAAGGATTTTTAATGGTGTGTTTGCTATGGTGCTAAGCAGGCTGAGGTCTCTGTATCTCAAACCCTGGACCTCACTTAATACTGTTTAATGTTGGACACTGACTAGGTTGTGTTAACACCTTTGCCCATCTAAATAAATACAACAGGTCGATCCACGCAGTAACAGATCTTCCAGCCTCATTCGTTTATCTCTACCTTGACTTGTATGTTAGAGCCCCACAAATTCCATTATCATTTCAATGAGAAGAACCATTAATTCCACTGTGTTCACAGGCTCTATACCAATTGCAGGTGTCAGGAGCTAGAAGCCGACTCACAGCCATCAAATCTTAATGACTAATTTTCAAGAAAGCAGAAAATGAACAACCATCTTTATATCTCAACTTAATTTTGAAAATCCTGTTGTGGGCCACCAATTGTGTGTTATTACTGATGTTCTCCATTAGTCTAGAAGACATTCCACTTAAGACGCCACCATGTCAAAACAGGTATTTTGTCATCATTACACATGGAGCTTATGATAAGGCTTAGAAAAGCTTTTCCAGATATTGAAACTACAGTATAAGCACAAGCTGTGAGCAAAAGAAAACTGTAACACACATCCCATTTTCTGTGACTCCATAAACTTAATCTAGACTTCCAAACTGCAGTTTGCAATGCTTACATTTCTCATGTCTTTAATGGTCTAAGAACCAACAGATGGGGTGATACATCTGTTTGAGGTGGGGGGGGCTACACAAGTTTAGCTCTCCTATCTCTGGTTCTGGTTGTAGTGTGGACAAACTCTAAGCAGGGTAAAACTGACTGGGGCTGCAGAAGGGAGACAACTTCTCCTGAACCCTACATTTTTATTTTGCCCTTCAAGTGAGAAACAAGCCAGTTTATAAAATTCTTGTATAAGTTTTAAATTATATGAGCATATAGAGTCAGGAGACTGTACAATGGAATCAGAGGGAACACATTTGTAAACAAATGGTTTGCCCCAACCTTTGTAAAGATAAAACAAGTCACAGATTCATTTAATTTGCAACTAAACTACTTCTATCAAATATTATTAACTTGCAAGTGAATGCTAGAGCTCTAGATACCAGGTAATAAATTGGGACACTTCTTTTAATTAGTGACTGCATACTTTCAAGAATTTGTGTAAAATATTTGCAAACAATGAAAGCCCACATATTCAGAAAGTAAAAGGTAGTAGCAAAGTCTTTACATCCATAAATACTACTGTGTCATGGTAAATATCCTGGCTGTCACTATGAAATTAACAGCTACATAAAATCTAGTAGCCACACAAACATATTTTTCACTTGTAAACAAATATTATAGTATATTTAATCCAGCAACTCCCCTTAAAAACCGCATTTTAAAACGTATGTTCATGTCATGCTGTAAAGACAAACAAATCAACTCACGTACTTGCTTCTTGTACATTGGGAAAGGGAAGTAAATACAGTTAACACTTCACCTAAGCAAAACATGTGAAAAGGCTGTAACCACATGAGGACTAATGCCACCATATCAAAACTTCTAATGCATCTTCACACTGGTTATGATAAACAAGTCCAAAATACACCGGTCACGTTAAGGAAACACCCACATACACACGGAGTGTTTTTCAATGAAGTTGAAGGGAAGGGAAGTGAAGGTGCCAGAAGTCTCCAAGGCACAATTCAGTCATTACAGAAGCTGGAAGGGGTCGGGGGGGAACCACCTCGAGTATACTGATTACAGTTCTACCCTACATTGAGTCATAACTTCTGGGGAGACTTAGAAACCCAGCACCAGCAGTCAACAGCCTGAAAAGCAGGGCAATAGCCGCCGACACACATAAAGGCTTGTGAAAAGCGAAGGGCTCCGCTTGCCGAGGAATCCACCAAGCAAGGCTCGCAGAACGATCCAACCTAGCTCCTACCCGTGCGCTGGAGGATGGGGGAGGCTCAAGGAAGGAGATCCCAGGCTGGACCCACCCCAGAGCCGGCTCCGCCGGTGAGAGACCCCGGACGCGTCACTCACCGACGCTCGCCTGGACCGATTCCCAGCCAGCCTGCACCTTCCTGTTAGCGAAGCCCCCCCCAGCCCCAGGCAGAGCGAAGAAAGGGAGTAGGTGGGAGCGGGGCCAGCCCCAAGCCGCTTCTCCGCCTCCCTGCAAGGCTAACCCCGCCGGGGCGCCGCACGCTGCAGCGCGCTACCCCCCGCCCAGCCGGGCCAATGTGTGCGCGCGCGGGGGCGGGGGGGAGACGCACACAGCAGCCCCCCCCCCCCCGCCGCCGCCGGCCCCGGCGGAGCAGGCCTCGGCGCTTCCTCCCGCCGCCCCGCGCGCCCGGGGAGCGGGGCACTTACACGCCGGCCGCGGAGCAGCCCCGGGAGAGGGGCGGCGATGGGGGCTTGGCCGCGGGCGGGTTCTCCTCCGGCGCGAGGGGCCTAAGCGGGCTAGCGCAGCCTGCGGCTCACCGCGCCCGGCCGCTCCTCCGCCCCCTCTCGCGGGGAGTCAGCCCATGGAGCGCGCCGGCCGGCCGGACCCCCCGCCCGGCGCGGGGCTGGCCTGGCTGGGGCCGCTCCGGGAGCAGAAGGGGGCGGCCGGGCCCCGAGCCGCTTGCCGCTGCCCCAGCCCCGCTTCAGGCAGGGCTGCTGCAGCCGCTCCCGGCTCCGCCAGCCTGCGCCCGCCGCTCGCTCGCGCACACGAACCCGGCCTGGGGGAGCCGCTGTCTGGCCTCGGCGATGCCTGCGGGGTCCTACCGCCCGCGGAATCCGCTCGTCCCCTCTGCAGAGCCGGCCCAGCCTCGCCCGCCGGGCGGGGGGGTTTCTGCAGCTCCAGAAGCGCTTGTCCCGGCCCCACACCCACTTACACGCGCTCTGCGGGTCGACAAGAAAAGGTGTGTGTTCTGCATGCTGCGGGAGGAATGGGGAACTCTGCTGGCTTCCCGCCCGCAGATTTCCTTACCCTGGTAACTAGGGCTGCTTTCCACTCACGCTGGTGTTTACTAAAAAGAGAGCTCAGCTCACACACGCACATGGATGGGACCAGAGTCCAGGCTTATTAGCTCGAGTCACAGCTCGGACCTTCCCTCCGCCCCCCTCTCCCCCCCACAACTCCAAGACAAACACACAGTGACAAAAAGAAAAGGAGGACTTGTGGCCCTGTTAAAGGAGAGACTACAACAGGTCATACTGAAAGGTGAACTGTCAGGCTGGAAGCAGGTTACTAGTGGAGTTCCTCGAGGATCGGTTTTGGGACCAATCTTATTTAATCTTTTTATTACTGACCTTGGCGCAAAAAGCAGGAATGTGCTAATAAAGTTTGCAAAAAAAAAAAAAGGAGTACTTGTGGCACCTTAGAGACTAACATGAATGCATCCGATGAAGTGAGCTGTAGCTCACAAAAGCTTATGCTCAAATAAATTTGTTAGTCTCTAAGGTGCCACAAGTACTCCTTTTCTTTTTGAGAATACAGACTAACATGGCTGCTACTCTGAAACCTAATAAAGTTTGCAGATTACACAAAGCTGGGAGCTATTGCCAATATGGAGAAGGACCAGGATATCATACAGGAAGATCTGGATGGCCTTGTAAATTGGAGTAATAGTAATAGGATGAAATTTAATAGTGAAAAGTGCAAGGTCGTGCATTTAGCGATTAATAACAAGAATTTCTGTTATAAACTGGGGACACATCACATGGAAGTAACAGAGGAGGAGAAAGACCTTGGAGTATTGGTTGATCACAAGATGACTATGAGCCACCAATGTGATATGGCCGTGAAAAAAGCTAATGCGGTCTTGGGATGCATCAGGCGAGGTATTTCCCATAGAGATAAAGAGGTGTTAGTACCGTTATACAAGGCACTGGTGAGACCTCATCTGGAATATTGTGTGCAGTTCTGGTCTCCCATGTTTAAGAAGAATGAATTCAAACTGGAACAGGTACAGAGAAGGGCTACTAGGATGATCTGAGGAATGGAAAACCTGTCTTATGAAAGTAGACTCAAAGAGCTTGGCTTGTTTAGCCTAACCAAAAGAAGATATCATTGCTATCTATAAATATATCAGAGGGATAAATACCACGGAGGGAGAAGAATTATTTAAGTTCAGTACCAATGTGGACACAAGAACAAATGGATATAAACTGGCCATCAGGAAGTTTAGACTTGAAATTAGAGGAAGGTTTCTAACCATCAGAGGAGTGAAGTTCTGGAACAGCCTTCCAAGGGAAGCAGTGGGGACAAAAGACATATCTGGCTTCAAGACTAAGCTTGATAAGTTTATGGAGGAGATGATATGATGGGATAGCCTAATTCTGGCAATTAATTGATGTTCAACTATTTGCAGTAGATATGCTCAATGGCCTGTAATCAGTGGTGAGCTGGAGCCTGTTTGCACCTGTTCGCTAGAACTGGTTGTTAAATTTAGAAGCCCTTTTAGAACCGGTTGTTCCGCAAGGGACAACTGGTTCTAAAAGGGCTTCTAAATTTAACCGGCCAAAAGTGGCGCCTTAGGCGCCAACTCCACAGGTGCTCCAGCCCTGGAGCACCCAAGGGGAAAATTTGGAGGGTGCAAAGCACCCACCAGCAGCTCCCTGGCCCAGCTCACCTCCGCCTCCACCTCCTTCCCTGAACACGCTACCCCGCTCTGCTTCTCCACCCCCCCAGGCTTCCCGTGAATCAGCTGTTCACACGGGAAGCTGGGGCAGGCTGAGAAGCAAGAGGCGGCTTCCTTCCCAGGCCCAGGAAGGCGGAGGTGAGCTGGGGGGGGGGAACGTGAGGGGGGCCACCTGCACTGCAGCAGGTAACCGGGGGGGGCGCGCAGGGGGAACCGCTCTCCGCCCCAGCTCACCTCCGCCACCCTCGGTCTGAGTGGGAAGCCGCGGCCAGCTTCCCGCCGAACAGCTGATTCGCGGGAAGCGGAGGGAGCGTGGAGAAACAGAGCAGGGTGGTGTGTGCAGGCGGGGGGGCACGGAGAAGCAGAGCGGGGCGGTGCGTTCAGGGGAGGAGGCCGGGGGGCACGGAGAAGCAGAGCGGGGCAGTGCGTTCAGGGGAGGAGGTGGGGGGGCGCAGAGAAGCAGAGTGCGGCGGTGCGTTCAGGGGAGGAGGCGGGGGGGCACGGAAAAGCAGAGCGGGGTGGTGTGATTAGGGGAGGAGGCGGAGGCGGGGGGGTGTGGAGAAGCGGGGAGGAGGCGGAGGCGGGGGGGCGCGGAGAAGCAGAGCAGGGCGGTGCGTTCAAGGGAGGAGGCGGAGGTGAGCTGGGGCCGGGTGCAGGGCGGGGAGCTGACGGTGGGTGCTCTGCACCCACCAATTTTCCCCATGGGTGCTCCAGCCCCAGAGCACCCAGGGAGTCGGCGCCAAAGGTGCCACTTTTGATGTGATCAGTGGGGGGAGCGGCCACTCCCCCTGCTCCCCTCCAGCTACGCTCCCCCACTCCTAGGAGCCAGAGTGACCTGCCGGATGCTTCCTGGGAGCTACCCCAGGTAAGCACTGCCGGGACTCCCCACCTCGCCCCCTGGCAGGTACCTCTGGCTCTTAGGGGTGGGGTGGGCACCCACTACGGTGGCCCACGAGACCCTCCTGCCCAGTTCTGGGGGCAGACACGGGACAGGGGAGGGGGGGTCAAGGAACGTGGGGGGGTTAGATGGGGCAGGAGTCCCGGGGGGCGGGGATGGGCAACGACCCCTTCGTGGGGTGAGGAGGGAACCCGTTGTTAAGATTTTGGCAGCTCATCACTGCCTGTAATGGGATGTTAGATGGGGTGAGATCTGAGTTACTACAGGGAATTCTTTCCAGGGTATCTGTCTGGTGAGTCTTGTCCCCATTCTCAGGGTTTAGCTGATCACCATTTTTGGGGTCGGGAAGGAATTTTCCTCCAGGGCAGATTGGCAGAGGCCATGGGGGTTTTTTGCCTTCCACTGCAGCGTGGGGCATGGGTCACTTGCTGGAGGATTCTCTGCACCTTGAAGTCTTTAAACCATGATTTGAGGACTTCAATAGCTCAGACATAAGTTAAGGGGTTGTTACAGGAGTTGGTGGGTGAGATTCTGTGGCCTGCGTTGTGCAGAAGATCAGACTAGATGATCATAGTGGTCCCTTCTGACCTTAAAATCTATGATTCTATGAAGACTCTGTTCCTACAGATACAAAGAACTGCCATGCTGGCTCAGACCAACTGTCCATCTATCCCAGTATCTTATCTCCAACAGTGCCAGTACCAGAGCTTTAGGAAGAAAGCAGAGAATAGAGCAATTGGAGCGATCCACCCATCTTCCTCTCTCAGCTTCTGGCAGTCAGAGATTTAGTCACCCCGAGCATAGGGTTTCATCCCTGACCATCATGGCTAAGAACCATTGATGGACCTATCATACATGTAGTTACCTAGTTCTTTTTTGAACCCACTTATATTTTTGGCCATCACAACTTCCCATGGCAATGTGCATGCGTGAAAAAGTACATCCTTTTGTTTATATGAAACCTGCTGCCTATTCATTTCACTGAGTGACCCCTGGTTTTGTATTGTAGGAAAAGGTAAATAACACTTTTCCATTCACTTTTTCCACACCATTCATGATTATAGATCTCTGTCATACCTTCCTTTAGTCATCTCTTTTCTAAGATGAACAGCTCTAATCTTTTTAGTTTCTCCTCGAATGGAAGCCTTTCCATACCCTTCATCATCTTTGTTGCCCTTCTCTGGACCCTTTCTAGTTCCACTATATCCTTTTTTAAACAGGGAACAAGAACTGGACACAGTATTCGATGAATGGGTGCACCATAGGTTTATACAATAGAGCTATGGTATTTTCTGTCTTATTTTCTATCCTTTTAATAATTTAATAATTTCTATCCTAATAATTCTTAACTATTCTGTTAGCATTTTGACTGCTGCTTGCACACTGAGCTGAAGTTTTCAGAAAACTATCCATAGTGGAAAATTATCCATGATTTTTTTCTTGCATGGTAACAGCAAATTTAGAACCCAGCATTATCTATGTGTAGTTTGGATTATTTTTTCCAACATACATTACTTTGCACTTATCAGTGTTGAATTTCATCTGCCATGTTGTTGCCCAAGAAAGACAAGGTGGGTGAGGTAATATTTTTTATTAGACTAACTTTTGTAGGTGAGACAGACAAGCTTTCGAGCCACACAGATCTCGTCTTCAGATCTAGGACAGAAACTCCCAGCTTCAGAGTGAAATGCAAGGTAGAACAGATTGTTTAGCATAAGTAGTTAGCACATATTGGAAGGGATCATTCAAGGTAGATGGATAGATTAACATCTCTGCAGTCAGGGGACAAAAAGAGGGGGTTAGAGAGTTACAGATTATTATAATAAACCATAAATCCAGTGTCTTTATTAAGATCATGATTTTTAGTGTCTAGCAAAATTATGAATTTAAGCTCCCAGGCTCATCTTTTGAAAGTGTTGTGCAGGTTTCCTTTGAGGATGAGGTCTGAAAGTTCAGATATAGAGTGATGGCTTTGTGAAAAGTGTTCACCCACAGGTGATAGGGTGTTTTTCTCTTTTATCATTTTCCTATGTGACTTCATTCAAGAGTGTAGTGATTGTCTGGTTTCACTTACATAGTTATTAGGGCATTTAGTGCACTGGATGAGGTACACCATGTGTTGTGATAGGCATGTGTAGGATCCACAGATCTTGAAAGCTGCCATGAGAGGACCTTTCCTATTATCCTGTGAATACTTAGTTTCTTTAACAGTCTTTAGTGAGAGACCTTGTCAAAGGCTTTCTTAAAATCCAAGTACCCTGTATTGCAGGGGTGGGCAAACTTTTTGGCCTGAGGGCCACATCAGGGTTCTGAAATTGTATGGAGGGCTGAGTAGGGAAGTCTGTGCCTCCCCAAACAGCCTGGACCCCATCCCCCATCTGCCCCCTCCCACTTCCCACTCCCTGACTGCCCCCCTTAGAGCCCCCAGCCCATCCAACCCCTGCTGCTTCTTGTCTCCTGACCGCCCCCTCCCAGTACCCCCACCCCTAACTGCCCCCCAGGACTCCACCCCCTATCCAATCTCTCCTGCTCCTTGTCCCCTGACTGCCCTGACCCCTCTCCCCCCCCGGGACTCCCACGCCTATCCAACCCCCCCAGTTCCCTGTCCCCTGACCGCCCCCCCCGAGAACCTCTGCCCCATCCAATGGATCCCTGTCCCCTGACTCACCCCCTGGACCCTCTGCCCCTTATCCAACCCCCCCACTCCCCACCGCCTTACCATGTCGCTCAGAGCAGCAGGACTGGCAGCTGCGCGGCCTGGCCAGAGCCAGCCACGCTGCTGCGCTGCCTGGCAGGAGCTCGCAGCCTCACTGCGCAGAGTGCTGGAGGCACGGCGAGCTGAGGCTGTGAGGGGGGGAGTGGGGGAAGGGCTAGCCTCCCTGGCTGGGAGCTCAAGGACCGGGCAGGATGGTCCCACGGGCCAGATGTGGCCCACGGGCCATAGTTTGCCCCCCTCTGCTATATTGACTGGCTCACCCTTATCCACATGTTTGTTGACACCCTCAAAGAATTCTAATAGATTGGTGAGGTATGGCTTACCTATACAAAAGCCATGTTGACTCTTCATCAACAAATCATGTTCATCTATGTGTCTGATTATTCTGTTCTTTACTATAGTGTCTATCAATTACTATAGTGTCTACCAATTTGCTCAGAACTGAAGTTAAGCTCACCAGCCTGTAATGCCAGGGTCATCTTTGGAGCCCGTTTTAAAAATCAGTGTTATGTTAGCTACCAGTCATCTGGTACAGAGGCTTTTTTCAGTGATATATTACATAGCACAGTTAGTAGTTCTGCAATTTCATATCTGAGTTCCTTCAGAATTTTTGGGTGAATGCCCTCTGGTCTTTCTGACTATCCGTGTTTAATTTATCAGTTTGTTCTAAAATGTCTTCTATTGACACATCAATGTAGGACAGTACTTCACATCAGAGCTATCCTTTTTGGGTGTCGAAGTCAGTGGATCTACTCACATGCTTAAAGTTACACCCTGATACTGTAAGCATGTATGTAAGTAATTTTCTCATGATCACATAGTAAAACAGTGGTTGCATTGAAAATAGAACTCAAGTCTTATTACGCCTGGTCCCCTGCCCAAAGCACTAGATTATGCTGCTTCCCATAAATTAATTTTGGAGGAGACAGCTGATTATACCAGCTGAATTCTTTGGAAGTCCCATAACAAGACAGTTATTATTATTATTTAATATTTATGTTACAGAAGTGCACAGATGGCCCAATCATTAGTAATGCCCCATTCTGTTGGTGCTGTTAAAATACAATGATGCCCCAAGAGTTTACAACCTAATCTAAGAAGGAATTTACAATCTAAGGCCCAATCCACTTGCAGGAAAGGGGTTTAAACATTTTCTCATTATTACACTTCTAGTAGGGTTCTAAGGAAATAAAGTTAATTGTTAAGGTACAGTGATTTCCAATTATCTTAAATTGGATTGAACTAATCTTTAGTTCTATGGACATTTTAAATACCTTGATACTGCCATCCATTATCAAAATATAATACAATAATAGTTTGCATTTGTACAGTGCCTTTAGTGCAAGATTCCCAATGTGTCTTATATATTAATTAGTTAGGCACCACAGTACCTCAATAAGGTATTCTAATATCCCTTTTAAGAATAGGAAAACTAAGGCATAGAAAGGTTAAGTGGCTCACCCTAGTTTGCTTAGGGAATCAGTGGCAATGGAATGGTTGAAGGAATGGAGTCCAGGAATCCAGACTCTCAATGCTCTGTTCCAGTCATTAGATAATATTGACTTTGCAATAATAATGGCCCACAACATTGGACTTTCAAATTATGCAGTGTTTTGAACCATTGCTAAATATATTGTAATAATTTGTAAGAGTTTTAGTGCAGCTATGTTCTGAAAAGTGATTCTGTGAAAATGTGACTGATATTTTTTTTGTTTCTCCATATCAAATTTGCCTTGTTTACTACTTAAAAGATGTTTTCCCAGCTGAAAACTCAAGTTGGGTTGTGAGAGTAAAGTGCAGTTCTTTCAGAATCATAAAATCACGAGTAATAATTGAAGTTTCTGTAACTGGAACCTAGTTAGCAAGTATACTGATGATGTAGAAGCCAGAATTCATTACACTTTCCTACAGCTCAGTTGACTCTGCACTGCTAACACAAATAAAAAGGGATAAAAACGAACTAGTATCAATAAAGTCAGCAGATCTGACTTTGAATAGACACAGGTAGCAAATCTGTTCAATATGCAGGTGTAATTTTTATCAGTTGAATGATTATACACATTCTCTGAAATCAGCAACCAAACCCCATATCCTGTGGTACCTATTTTCTTCTCACAATTTAATCTAATGGATCTATCTTAGCAGTTATACCATGGCCACCACAATGGTCCATAGATTCCAATGCCAGAAGGGACCATTGTGATCATCTAGTCTGACCTTCTGTATAACACAGGCCATAGAACTTCCCCAGAATAATTACTCTCTGAGTTAGAAATTTACATCTTATTTCTGAATCTGTCTAGCTTCAACTTCCAGTCAGTGGATTGTGTTATACCTTTCTCTGCTAGATGAAAGAGCCCATTATTAAATACTTGTTCCCTGGGTGGGTACTTATAGACTGTAAACAAGTCACCCCTTAACCTTCTCTTTGTTTAGCTAAATAAACTGAGCTCCTGGAGTTTCTCACTGTAAGGCATGTTTTCTAATCCTTTAATCATTCTCATAGCTCTTCTCTGAACCCTCTTCAATTTATCAACATACTTCTTGAATTGTGAGCACCAGAACTGGACACAGCATTTTAGCAGTCCCCACACCAGTGACAAATACAGAGGTAAAAGAACCCTTCTTTTCCTATTAAAGATTTCCCTCTTTATGCATCCCAGGATCGCATTCGCTGTTTTGGACACAGCGCCACACTGGGAGCTGTCGATTATTCTCCACAACCCCCCAATCTTTTTCAGAATCACCACTTCCCAGGATACAGTCCTCCATCCTGTAAGTATGGACTACATTCTGTGTTCCCAGATGTACACATTTACATTTAGCCATACTAAAACCCATACTGGTATCAGAGTGCCTAATGGGTCTTTATAGTAACCCCAGCCCTCCCCCCCCAACCCTTAAAAACCCCACAACAATGAAGCACCAAGAAAATCCCTAACAGGAAAGAGGAGCTTGGGTTTCATTCTCTCCTGTGTCAGGGGAAAGGGAATGTTTGTTTCTCCTTTTCCACCAAAACTAAACTACAATTAAAACATTTCTATAACTCTTTCCTCCTGATGAAGAAGCATTAGTAATATTATATGGCGTATGACTGATTACTGATATATGCTTGAGTATATCAGCATATATTTTAAAATCTGCTGCTTCAGATGGTAATACGTGCCATACCACCTCATCTAGGGCCAGACCCAACACCTGCTGAAGACACTGGAAACTTTTCCATTGACATCAATGTGCACTGGATTTTTGCCTTCTGCAGGATGTAAATGCACTGAAAGGGAAGAAGCAGTGGTAAACCCTGCTGTTTCACTTCTTTTTCCCAGGCTTGTAAGCACACTTATGCTTGCCACTAAATATCAAGCATATATTTAGCTGTAGATTAAAATGAGTTTGAATACAGAAGGTATCTCGTAAAACTTATGTTGGTGGATTAAAAGGAAACTAAAAGTCAAAGTGTGAGCCTGTAGCATATTAAATAGATCTAAATAAAAATTAATAGATGAATCTAGAAGAAAGTTAGTCTAAAGGATTAATTTCTTTTCTATGGCCCCAGTTCTGTAATCAGACCAGGGGTCTGTGTTAACAGATCTAATTGCAGGATACAGGCTACAGTTCTTGCCCTTTTTACCAAATCTTGTTCTGATTGGTAAGATCCCCAATCACTTTGGAGAACAAGTTCTGTAGGGTTTCCCCCACTAATAAAGCAGCAGATTAAGAAGTAAGCTCACAGAAGCAAAGGCAAATATCAGCCCTGAGAGAGGAAAAGAAACCTAATTTTGTTTGCTGAAAAGGAAGTATTTTAAAATGGCAACAGATCATTTAGATTTACCAGCTGCTTATTTACAATGATATTAGAGATGGGAACAGCAAAGTTCTGGACTTCCCCAAAGTTTTGGAGGGGTTTAGATTTAAGGCTTAGATTCAGGTCTAGCTCCAGAAAATATGAAAGTACTAGAGATAAAATACCTAGGTAAAGTAGGAAGTGGCTGCTTTGCAATAACAGTTGAGATGTGTATTAAGGAGTGAAGAAAAACATGGCATTTTTTTCTCTAAGAACAATGAAATCACTAGGGAACTGTTATAAATGCATACATCATGAGTTTTATAATACAATTGTCACCAATGGTGTTACAGTCTATGAACCCTGTTTTTCAGGGAAGTCCCTAGATTTCCTTCCTCAAATTTCACATCTGTTTACTCTGGTTTATCAAATACTAGGAGATAAGGTGTACAAACTGTTCCCCTAGTATTATATTACCATAAAAATACTTAATATATAGGTTAATGGCAAAGAATGGATGGATTACCAGAATATATATCAATGGAGTAGTATGAGACAGGCCCTTCTGTCCTATTCCATTGTTAAAGAAATATAGAGATAAGATACAATTTTATGACAAATTTTAAACAGTTTACTTTAAAACATTTTAATTATTTAACTTCTGAGAGAATATTTATATCCAATGACAGGAAAGAAAAATCAGAGAACAAAAGGAAGCATCAGAACTAAATTAACTCTTGACATAAAGGTGCTAATCCACTGGTGTTATATGCCAGTGGTGAATTTGTTCCTCTGTCTTTGAAAGATATATTACACTGAACTAAAGAAACACCAGTAAAGAGATGGAGGGTGAACTTTTGATCCCACTGAAGTCAATGGGAGTTTTACCATTGATTTCAATAGAGCTAGGTTTCAGCCTAGGTAGTTGCACCTTTTAAATAAAGATGAATTTGGATTAGCCCAAAAATCTAACTTGATAAAAAAAACAAAAGTAAAAGAACATAACTTCACAGTGCCAAACCTAGAAATCAACAACTATGGTTCTAAACTGTAAAAGTCTGGTGTTTGAAGGGATGTTAAAAATAGATATTTCTGGAATAGCCATACTGTAGTTGACTAACTGGGAAGATTTTTTTATAGATATATAGTCACATGGATCATTAAAACTCTTGAGAAATTTACATTGTAAATAATTTAATGTATTATTAATTATTATTTGGTTTGCACTTCTATAATGACTTTGATCCTAGGATCTGAAAGTGCTGTTTAAATTGATATTTTAAAAAGATGGAAATCTGGACTAGTCCCCATTTACTAAAGCATTTGTTGGAAGTACTTCCCAATGGCTTTGAACAAGCACTCTGCACAGTCTTATAGGAGACCTATGTTTGGTTTCTAGTCCCTGTTTCCTGCTCCCCAAGATGACAGAGCCTGAGAACATTGAGGAGGCAGTATGCTTTCTTCAGCTGGAGAAGTGGGAGGGAGGCATGCTTCTGAAGAATTCAGTAGCAGTTTTTTTGTCTCTCAGGGCTGCGTTGTGAGCAGCCTAGAGTAGGCTGCTCAGTATCTGTGCCAGTGAGTCAAAGGTCATACCGGGGTCAGGCCAGGTCAAAACTGCAAAATCAAAGACCATTACCAAACTGAGTTCATAAGGCAAGAAGTGGGGTCAGGCTATGCCAGGGTCTTGCACCAGGGTCAGCAGTGGCTCTAAGCCAAGATCAAGATCAGGAATCAGACTGAGGTCAAGAGCCAAGAGTTTGGGATCCAGGCAAATCACAGAGAGAAGCAGTGAATGGGGTCTGAGAAAGAAGCATACCAGAGGTTTACATTGCTTAGACAAGTTCCCAGTCATGCCTTCCTGCTTTATATGGAGAGCATCAGGAAATCACAAAGGACGGTCATTCATCCCCCTTAGGATGAGACTTCCTGCAGGGCTAGCCTCTCAGTACTTTTTGGTGGCACCTCTCCAGGGCTGATGAGGAAGTAGTGCCTGCCTCAGACCTTGCAGTCCTCAGTTCTAGGCCTCTGGGTTCTTACATGACTTTCCCTCTTCAGGCTTCTCCTTTTTGGGGTGCAACCAGGCCAGGCTTGTCTGGATGAGCTTTTGAAACTCTCTTACCAGGCCGGGGGCATGGATGGGGAGGCAGGTTCCCAAGTCCTCTCTTTGGATCCATATCCTTCCCAGTCTACAAGGTAGTAAAGGCATCATTAGGTGCATGTGGAATTGAGGATGGCATGCACCTTGTATTCTTCATGGTTCTGGTCTTCAGCAGGTGGAGGTGGAGGAGTAGTTTGGCCAGGGAAAGGGTTTTCAACATAGGGTTTTAGGAGGTACACATGGAATCCAGGGTGTATCTTGAGGGATTGGTTAAACTGTAATTTGAAAGCAACTGGATTGACTTGCTGGCAGAGTCAGAAAGGTCCCAGAACAGGTGGTCCAGTTTGTGGAAGAGTCTACTGGATGGAAGATGCTTTGAAGTGAGCCAAAATTTCTGTCCTTTGGAGAAGGCCAGGGCCTCCTGGCATCTCTGATCAGCATATCACTTGTAAGCTCTCTTTGCATTCTCTAGTTTCTGCTGAGTATGATGGATTTGTTGGACCCAGTCAGCAGCAGCTGGATTCGACAATGCTGCTGATTGTGCTGGGTGGAATAGGGAGTGGAACTCATAATTTGCAAAGAAGGGGCTCTTTCCCGTAGAGGCATGGTCCACATTGTTGTAGGAAAATGAGGCAGGTTGTACCAGTTACCCTGGTGACAGTGAAGAAACTGAGATACTGTTCCAGTACCTGGTTCACCCTTTCAGACTGTCCATTGGTTAGAGTGTGGTAAGTGGTGGAGGTAGTGGCATAGAAGTCCAAGAGTTGCAGGATTTCATGCCAGAAGTATGAGGTGAATTTCTTGTCTGAGAAAATGGAGTCAGGGAGCATCTGAAGACAAATAATACGTATTAACAACAATTGGCTGATACTCTTGGCCGAGGGAAGGCAGCTGCAGCGGACGAAGTGGTCCATTTTCATCATACAGTCCACAACTATCAGGATGAGAATGTGACTGTCAGAGTTGGGGAGTTCTACAATGAAGTCTAATGTAATTGATGTCCAAGGCTTTGGGGGTATTTTTAGGGATATTAAAGTACCAAGGGGCTTGATTTAAGGTGCCTTGGTGTGGGCACAGAGCTCACATGAATCTACATAGGCTTCAACTTTGGCCGTCATGTGGGGCCAGTAGAAAAAGCAGGAGGTTGTGTGGGATGTCTTATGAAAACTGAAATGTCATGACAGTGGGACGTCATGACAATGATGTAGTACCTCGAGGTGGGGGCTCTAGAGGGGCATGCATGTGCCCACAGAAATATGTTACTTCTTCTTTTTGTGGAGCAGGCATTCAAGTGTCTGAGTACTCAGGAAGTGGTTCCTGGGCAAGGGGGTTCTTCAAGGTGGGCTGAATAAGGGAGATCAGAACTTGGCAAATTTCCACTTTGAGGAAATTACTGTGTTTGAGGAGGCATGGGGGTTTGGAGGTTGGTTCCTCACCCTCCTGTTAATGCTCTCCTTTTTGCAATAAGATGTTGGTCTTCCTTTTCAGGACTCAGGCTGGTAGGTCATGGTGAACTCAAACTGAAAGAAAAACAGGGTTCGCCTTTGGTTTAACACTCAGGTCTTGCAAAGATACTCAAGGTTCTTATTGTCTGTGAAGACCTGTGTAAGGTGCCAAGCCCCCTCAAGGTGGTGGTGCCCCTCGAATGCAGTTTTAATTGCGAGCAACTCCTTATCTAATATTTTGTCATCTCTTTCCCCTGGTGTGAGGTTGCAGAAATAAAATGCACAGGGGTGCAAAACTTGTTGGGGTCTGAGCTTCTATGAGAGTACCACCCAAGGGCCACATTGGCCGCATCAGCTTCCACTATGGACAGGCAGGTTGGGTCAAAATGCACCAGGATGGGGGCCATTGTGAAAGCAGATTTGAGCTGTGTGAAGGCATGCTGGGTTTCGGGCAACCAAGTGAACCGAATGGTCTTATGCAGGAGCAAAATCAGAGGAGCAACTTTTCCTGAGAAGTCAGTGGTAAATAAGGCTATGATTTTATCATGGAGGTCTCGGAATCCATGACTTCCAAAGACCGCCATGACTTCAACCCTGGAGGCTGGAAGCTGCAGGGTCCCACCACCTCCACAGTGGCTGGGAGCTGTGAGGTACCCCCGCCGCCTGAGGCAGCAGGCGCCTAAGCTCCAAGCCACCATGGGCAGTGGAGGTACCCTGCAGCTCCTGGACACCGTGGGTAGAGGAGGTACCTCGCAGCTCCCAGCTGCCTTGGGCGACAGGGAGATCCCCAGCCGCTGTGGTGGCAGGGGGACTCTGGCAGCTCCCCGGCCTCTGCAGCGGGGCAGGGGGATCCCCGTGGCTCCTCACCATTGCAGGGGGGGGCAGGAAGACTCCCACAGCTCCCCGCCACTGCTGGGGAGAGGGGACCTTGGAGCTCTGAGCCCCAGAGGTGGTGGGGGCCCCAGAGCTCCCAGCCACTCTACAGCTGCCCAGCCCCTTCCCATTTTATCATGAATATTTTTAGTAAACGTCAGGGACAGGTCATGGGGTTCCGTGAATTTTTCTTTATTGCCTGTGACCTATCCCTGACATTTACTAAAAATATCCATGACAAAATCTCAGCCTTCATGATAAACCACTGATAAAAATGGGCAAAGCCCATGAAGTGTTGTAATTCACAGAGTTCTGGGGAGCTGCCCAGTCACAGGTTGCTGCTATTTTTTTGTGGATCCATCCGAATGTCCTATTTGGAAAGATGTAGCCTAAAAACTCCAGTTTGGCTTAAACCCGTGCTTCTGCAGCCTTTCTAGAATACGTCAGACATGACAACGGTGTTGTTCTTGGTTCTTCAAAAATACCAGGTTACTGTTGAGATAAACAACGACATATTGATCCAATATGTCCCTGAACATGTAGTTCACAAAGTGTGTGAAAGTTGCAGGGGCAGTGTTAAACCAGGGGTGTTCAAAGTGCCTGTACTGGGTATGGAAGTTGGTTTTCTATTCATCCCTGGCTCTTATATGCACTAAGTTGTAAGCTTCTTCAAGCTTTAGCTTCATGAAGATCCTGGCCATTCTCATGCAATCTAGCAATTCTGGAATAATAGGCAGAATATACTGGTTGTAAATTGTGACCTGATTTAGGGCTCAACAGTCCATGTAAAGTTGCAGCAATCCATCTTTCTTCCATACAAAAAAGGATTGGTGCCCTGAATGGGGCGGTAGATTAGCAGATGAAGCCCTTCTCAAGATTTTCTTAGATATATGTGCACAGTGTTTCCAGTTCTGATTAAAACATGGTGTATGTTCATCCATTAGGGGCCTTTGCCCTGGGCTGCAAATCTATGGGGCAATCTTAGTCCCAGAGAGGGGGCAGGATGTCCAAATTTTTTTTCTCAAAAACATCAGTGATTTCTTGGAGGGACATGGTTGTGGGCTCAAGGTACCTCTTTTCTGGCTCGCTCCCACTGCCCTGGATGTCTCCTGGGGTGGTAACATCCCTTCCTGGAGAGCAAAGGTTGGCTCATATGGGGGTTGCAGGCCTACTTTTTCGCAGTAATTGAAAGAAAAGTTGACATTCTGTCTCCTCCAGTAGATAAGTGGTAGGAGATGACCTGCTCTTTCCATCATCTGTTGAGAGATTAGAGGAAAAGGTCTGAATAGTCTTTTAGGGCTGGGTTGTGGGCAGCCTGTGGGCATGGGGTGAGCTGCTCAGTATCTAAGCTGAAGAGTTGAACATCAGTCTGGTGCCAAGCCAAGTCAAAATTGCTAAGTCAGAGTTTGTTAACAAATTGAGAGCATGAGGCAAGAATTGAGTTCAAGCCACCTTGGGTCTTGTCCCAGGGCCAGCAATGGTCCTAAGACAAAGAGAGTAAACCAAGATCAGAGTCGGGAGCCAGATTGAGAGTTTGGGATCCAGGCAAGTTGCAGCGAGGAGCAGCAAGCAAGGTGTGGGGTATAAACATACAAGAGGTCTGTGTTGCTCAGACAACTCCAAGAAATGGTTTCCTGGGTTATAGGCAAATTGCCAGCCAATCAGGGAATCAGAGGGTAGTCTACACAGCAAAGAAAAACACGCAGTTGGCCCATGCCAGCTGACTCCAGCTCACTGAGTTTGGGCTGTGGGGCTCTTTCATCGCTGTGTATGCTTCTAGGGTTGGGATGGATCCCAGGCTCTAGGACTCTGCAGAGTGGGAGGATCCCAGAGCTTGGGCTCCAGCCCAAACCCAAGCCTGGAAGTCTACACAGAGATGAAATAGCCCTGTATACCAAGCCCTGTGAGCCTGAGATGGCACAGCCACGGGTTTTCTTTTTTTTTTGCTGCGTAGATGTAGCCAACGAGGCCAGTTGCTTAAACCCTGTTAGGCAGGACTTCCTTTCAGTTCTGCTCAGGGATAACTCTGCCTGGGTCACTGGTGGCAATGAGGCAGCAGCACCTGACTCAGACCCTCTGGTCCTACATTCTAGGCCCATGAGGTCTAGTGACTGATTAATTAATAGTGTTGACAAACTCTTGCAGGAGTACCCTTCCTTTCTCCTCATCTGAAAGACTGTGACTGGGACACAAGCCAAAACATATGCTACAAGGAATACAGTGACTGAATTGGTTAGATATTGAACATGCTAAAGTAGCAAACACATGAGTCCTGTCTCTTAGATCCCCCCAAATGATTAATTATCATCACAGTAGTACCCAGAATTCCTGTCAGGATAAGGTCCCTGCCATGATAGGCACCATACACACACACAGCAAGTTCTTGCTCTGAACACACAGGAGTCTTTCTTCTGAAGAGATTACAGTCTGCTTTGAAAAGCTGAATTTTCCTCTCTCCGTAATTAATATCTGCTATGGCCTCATTTGGGGGGACTTGTTTGAGAATGCTAAGATTTGCAGAGAGATTTTGGAAGTTAGATCTAAATCTTGTTAGTTATGTAAAAAAGGGGAAAACCTATGGTGCTTTAGCATTAAGATTACAGACACACATAAAAGTCTGGAAATAGAAATACTAAGGTTCTTGTGGTAGACTTAACTCACTCACATTGCTACTTGCTATTAACCTGTAAATGTACAGGTGAATTAATGTAATGGTGCTAGCAGAGATTCTAGTTGTAAATTTCCATTTGGTTCCTGCTTCTAGGCCTTAGTATAGAACAAAAGGTCTATTGGGCTAGATTGGTTCCCACGGTACTGGTTTCCCAGTAGAAACTAACAGATTTAAGGTTTCTAATGGAGTCTTCTGGAATTTCCTCTAGGGTAAGAATTTTATTTTCTGACTCTAACAGTTCAGCACATAGTTGCTATGCTTGGGGAGGTGCTTTATGTATGCAGATAGATTTCAAGTAAAAAGAAAAGGAGGACTTGTGGCACCTTAGAGACTAACAAATTTATTTGAGCATAAGCTTTCCTGAGCTACAGCTCACTTCATCGGATGCATTCAGTGGAAAATACAGTGGGGGTGTTTATTACTATTTTACATTTGGGGACAATGTATACTTTTAAATCAGTGGCACTGCTATGGGTACCCACATGGCCCCACAGTATGCCAACATTTTTATGGCTGACTTAGAACAATGCTTCTTCAGCTCTCGTTCCCTAATGCCCCTACTCTACTTGCGCTACACTGATGACATCTTCATCATCTGGACACATGGAAAAGAAGCCCTTGAGGAATTCCATCATGATTTCAACTATTTCCATCCCACCATCAACCTCAGCCTGGACCAGTCCACACAAGAGATCCACTTCCTGGACACTACGATGCTAATAAGCAATGGTCACATAAACACCACCCTATACAGAAAACCTACTGACTACTATTCCTACCTACATGCCTCCAGCTTTCATCCAGACCACACCACACGATCCATTGTCTACAGCCAAGCTCTACGATGCAACCGCATTTGCTCCAACCCCTCTGACAAAGACAAACACCTACAAGATCTCTATCAAGCATTCTTACAACTACAATACCCACCTGCTGAAGTGAAGAAACAGATTGACAGAGCCAGAAGAGTACCCAGAAGTCACCTACTACAGGACAGGCCCAACAAAGAAAATAACAGAACGCCACTAGCCATCACCTTCAGCCCCCAACTAAAACCTCTCCAACGCATCATCAAGGATCTACAACCTATCCTGAAGGATGACCCATCACTCTCACAGATCTTGGGAGACAGGCCAGTCCTTGCTTACAGACAGCCCCCCAACCTGAAGCAAATACACCTAGCAACCACACAACAGAACCACAACCCAGGAATCTATCCTTGCAACAAAGCCCGTTGCCAGCTGTGTCCACATATCTATTCAGGGGACACCATCATAGGGCCTAATCACATCAGCCACACTATCAGAGGCTCGTTCACCTGCATATCTACCAATATGTGCCAGCAATGCACCTCTGCCATTACATTGGTCAAACTGGACAGTCTCTACGTAAAAGAATAAATGGACACAAATCAGATGTCAAGAATTATAACATTCAAAAACCAGTTGGACAACACTTCAATCTCTCTGGTCACTCGATTACAGACCTGAGGGTGGCTATCCTTCAACAAAAAAAACTTCAGAAACAGACTCCAAGGAGAGACTGCTGAATTGGAATTAATTTGCAAACTGGATACAATTAACTTAGGCTTGAATAGAGACTGGGAGTGGATGGGTCATTACACAAAGTAAAACTATTTCCCCATGTTTATTTCCCTCCCTCCACCCCCCATTGTTCCTCAGACATTTCTTGTCAACTGCTGGAAATGGCCCACCTGGATTATCACTACAAAAGGTTCCTGCCCCCCCCACCCCGCTCTCCTGCTAGTAATAACTCACCTTACCTGATCACTCTTGTTACAGTGTGTATGGTAACACCCATTGTTTCATGTTCTCTGTGTGTGTATATAAATCTCCCCACTGTATTTTCCACTGAATGCATCCGATGAAGTGAGCTGTAGCTCATGAAAGCTTATGCTCAAATAAATTTGTTATTCTCTAAGGTGTCACAAGTACTCCTTTTCTTTTTGCGAATACAGACTAACAAGGCTGCTACTCTGAAACCTGTCAAAAGATTTCAAGTAGGTTTTTTGTACCTAAATATGTCACATTAACAGTGCATTAACAGTTCTTTTTATTATTTGTGTTTTAGCATTAGGAGAGAGGAGATTGCATTTAATTTCCTTTGTGCTTCTATCGCCCACACTATATTTTATTAATACACACACAAAAAATCTGCCAGTGCATGTTAGCATTTGCATGGTCTCATCTTAGTTGTATAGTTCATAGATTTTATAGATTTGAAGGTCAGAAATGACCATTATGTTCATCATTCTAGTCTGACCTCCTGCATAACTCAGGCCATAGGATTTCACCTAGTGATTTCTATATCTGCATTCCTGCACTTACACCTACCTCATCAAGGTGAATGGCCTCTGGGTAAAGAGATCACACTTCAGGGAGGTGAATAAGGCAGGGATGAGCTCACACCTTTGTTGTTCTCTTCCTTCAATGCCCTCAAGACCCACTTCTGCAGTGATGGCTATGAGAAGTCAGCCAAATTAACAATGGCCATTTGAGTGACAATGTGGAATAAATGGATCCTGTTTAATTCGTGATAAGAAACTGCAAATGCATATCTCTCTATACAAAAATAGTATATATTTGAATGCGTCCCTCTTCTTACACTTTGTGTATCACTTGTTTTCTTAGGGTCTGATTCTGCAAACTCTTTATTAGTATTATTTATTATTTGCATTACTTTAGGACCCAGGAGACCCAGTCATGGACCAAGACTCCTTTGTTTTAGGCACTGTATAAACACAGAGCAAGAAGACAGCCTCTGCCCCAGATCGCTTATGCATGTGCTTTACTTTCCACGTATAGGTAATTTGAAGGGGACATCAGTTGAACTACTTAGGGGTATAACATGAAGCAGATACATAAGTCTTTGCAGAACGGGGGCCTTACATTCAAAGCTGTTTGGGGCAGGAACTGCCTCTTAATATGCCTTTGTGCAGCGCCTAGCACAATGTGGCCCCTATCCAGACTGGAGTCCCTGAGTGTTATTGTAATACAAATATTAAATGCTGAAAATAATAACAAGGGCAACAGTAATAGAGAGAAACCGGGGGCCAGTCCTGCAGTCCTTACCGCAGCAATCAGTCTCCTAATTTGTGTTATGATGAAGGACTCTGCTTTATGTTTCAATGAGATACTTATTGCAAGACAGGCCCACTGTATTTTTCTGCTGGCTTCCATCTGCCTCCTATATATTGTTCCAGCAGCAGCCGTATAATCAGTGAGGACATGCAGGGAAGCTGTACAGAGTGATGTCACAGAATGGCCAGAGCTTCTTTAGGCTCTGATAAAATCTTAGCAGATGCCCACTGAGCATGATCACTGTTCTTTTCCAGTCCAATATCTCTGTTTTTAATGTCCTTTTCACCCACCCACCTCCCAAATTAACAAAGAGCCTTCTCCTGGGTAAAGACTGTTTTATATGCAATATTTGTTTGGAGGGGTTTTGTGACTTTTGCTTTTGTTAAATATTTTTGAGTTATCCTTCAGCCAATAAATAAATAAACAAATAAATAAATGAACAAATAAAGAAGATCTTAAGCCTTGATTCAGCAAAACACTAAACACATGTTCAGCCTTGCTCATATAGTCCATAGTATAGTCAACAATGAAGCCAATGGGATATAAGTGCTTGGCAAAATTGAAGCCTGACTGTTGAAAATGTGCATTTTATGTGTACTAATGTAGTAATGTTCACTTCTCTTATTTCAGAACAAAATAATCATTTTCAAAACAACAATTTTCATCAGATCTCAAAGCCCTTTACAAACGTGTTCAGTATTATTCCCCATTTTGCAGATGGAGAAACTAAGGTACAGAGAGGTGAAGTGAAGTCACTTGCCCATGGTCACTCAACAGGTCAGGGGCAGAGTTGGGAATAGAATCCACATTTCCTGAATCCTGTCCATGTCTCCATCCACTAGGCCACACCGCCTACTAAGCAAACTAGGATGCCTCCACATTGCACAATTATCTAATACACCCATCCACGCAGTCTTATTACCCATGGTCACCTTTCTATTCCCATAAACCCTTTGACTTGTGCACCTGTCTTATCCCTATTTAGGTAATCAGCTCCACATGGGTGGACCCTTATGCCTCTAGAGTTGCAATGAAATCACTGGAGCTCCACATAGCAGTAGGGGTCCATCCATGTGGTTATTATCTCTTATTCTATGTTTACACCGTAAATAGAACCTAAACCTGACTTGGACCTCTGGATGCTACTGCTATTCACTGGCATTGTGGCTAAGTTAGGGACTTAGACTCGAGATCTGGGTTCGGTTCCCTGCTCTGCTATTGACTGCCTGCATGACCTTGGATAAGTCACTTAACATCTCTGTCTTAGCCCTATTCTACAGATTAGGACCTAATAGTATTTTACTTTCTTTGGCTATTTAGATTGTAAGCTCTTTGGGGCAGAGACTGTCTCTTACTACATGTTAGGACAGCTCAAGAGGGGTGGGGGTCTCTAGACTTTATTGTAATACAACTAATAAATGAATAATAACCTCCAATAATTGACAAATAGCTGAAGGGATTGTCCTCAGAAACTCACCTTTGGGCTAAAACTAAGCCTGGAGAGAGTCAGCATCAGTGGGACATTTTCATAAAAACATAGGGTTCTAATGCAAATCACTATACCAGGTTTTCAATAAAGTGAAAAAATAAATATAAAGAAAAAGAAAAAATTAATTTTTTTCAAATTTAATACAATATGGATGGTTTAAAACCTTGGATAAAATATCACCAGCCATCCAGCTTTCCTTCTTTATGATCGTAGATGTGGAAAGTTATCATTATAGTTTGCAAATAATGTTACCCTTTTATGTATGTTGTCTGAGCTTTTTTTATGACAAGTCTTCCACTAGACAGTTTCTTACATAACGGCATTCTTCTTTTTACTCCAGAGAAAGCTGTTAGGCAATGATTTTTCACTGGCAGATTTTGTTAATAATATCCACTGAAACCTGCACCTTCAAGAAATTTTCTACTTTGAAACTGTCATGACATATTTTTTCTTATTAGAATGTTTGCCTAATGCTAGACATAGAAACGAATATTTATCACTCGAGGTATGTTTACACAAATCACCATTATTAATCTAAATCACTTCAATTAAAATTGACACAATTGAGATAATTAATATCATTTTGATTGATAAATAAACCCTTGTTCCTTTTATCCTGGCATTCGTTAATTACCTGCCTAATGTTGTAGCTGACCGGGAGGGATATACTCCTGTTCTGTGGACCTTGTGTATTTGTGTGCATTCCATTTTAGCAGTGATTGGCTGTGTCTTGAAAATAACAATATTTTTGGACTATGATATAAAGTTTTGTCTATTTGTCTGTCTAATTGCTGGGGTAGAGTGTGCATAACCTCATATAGAAAAGGGTAAATATTATTTACTATTTGATTTGAGATGAAATTCCAGTATTATTTCATTCCCATATTTCTTCCTCCCCACTTCCCCCCCAATTCTATAGAGCACTGGTATCCGCCACAGCACTCTAGAATAGTGAGCAGACTGCGACACTGTTGCAGGGTTTCCCTACAGCAGAGCTCTGCCAGTACTATTGATCAAGACACAGGCACTAGCTAAGCAATGCAAGGTTGTTTTAATTCCCTGACTTATCTCCTCTTCCTTCTACCCATTGGAAATAGTAAACCCTGGTTCTAAAAATCAAACTGCAGTCTTCTGACTGCAGGAAGACTAAGTAACTTTGATTGCTGAGTCACTCAATTGACCCACATATATAAAATTTCTGTGTCTAGCTAGTGATCATATAAAATGCTATTGTAATCCTGTAAAATTGGAAGCTCTAACTAAGCACTATTTTAAAATATATTCAGCTTGAGATTCTACAGGCTCCCCAAATCACCATTCACTCAATGTTCACCAAATAATATTTCATTATATCCGCTGAATTAGTATGTTCTTGGGGTCCTTTTTTTCATTCACAAGTCATCTTAGGGCTAATCAACAGTCTGGTCTTATACCTGCTACTGCTGAGAAAGACAGATCTTGAAAAGCCACAATTCCCAGACAATTTTTGCCTGTCAAAAATCATATATGGGTTTTTTGGATCTAGTATGTGATGTGGAGGAAAACTGAAAATTAACTTATTTTCAGCTATGAATTAAGTCTGTTTTTAAGCAGCCAAGACTTCTGTCTGCTCTGCATTATGAAATTCACCTTGTAATCCACTGCATCTTTTTGTAAACATTGTGTTTAGGAGTGTGAGCTGTTTTTTGGAGTAGCTGATCAAAATGTATATTCCAGTACCACTGCACCAACATGAACTACTAGTGTTAATGTTGTTTGAGGGGCTCCCACCAATCCCTTCCCCCATTTCTAAGGGTGTTTAACTGGGCCAGGAACATTTTGGTCTCGTCTGAAACTTGACAAAATTTATGTCATGTATGCATGTAAAGATGGATGCATAAAAGGTGTTTCCTGCATCTATAGTTTGTTGGGCAAGTTATTAAACTGGTCTCAATCCTTCAGGATGAAAGTTGCTGTGTCAATGTGATTGTAATAATTATCCTTCATTAGGAAAAATGATACTTGTTAACCAATGCAAATAGTGGATGAGAATGGATGCTCCAGGTACACTTTCAAACTGGCTAATTCATAACAGTCGGGTTACAATTCATACCAAAATAAGACAATTAAAATAAAAGGAGAAAAATCAGAGAAGACATGATCAGATGAAAAGGCATGTGATCAATCTACAATATGAATGAGCTTCTTCTGCAATAAATCTCTTAAATTACTTTCTTTGCTGCCATGTGAATCAGAGCTCATCAGCCAGCTGTCCAAGAGAAAAGGAATTTTTCCATCTACTTTATTTTCACTTTTGGGTTGGCCAGTTTGGGATGTATACGCTGTATTCCGATCACTGCCTGGATAATCTGGCCTCTTGCTGAAGTAAATGGAAGTGTGACTCTGGCAGACCAGGTGCAAACTCATGTCAAGATTTCTAGGCCTCACTGAATGCTGACAAATGCTTAGCTAAAAACCAGTCTGGCTCGCCTGTGTGTTAATAGTGTTAAAATGGGTATTAAAGTTATAAAAATGTGTTTAGACTTTATGAAATGCTTGTGAGTTGCTTCATGCATTAATCTCATTTGTAATATCTGTATCCCATTTGCTCTGAAACTATAAGCCCCCATAGTCAGGAGAGAAGCATTACCAAGTTCTCCACAAGAGGTGTCATCTTCTGCCCAACAAAAGAAGGCCCATAGACACCAGATGAATGGAACATCAGAGGAAAAAAACTTTGTTGATTGCTTCCCACACACCCATGAAGAGGAGATGTGCAGGTGGACTTGTCCCATCAGTTTGAACTCTGGGAGAAGAGAATAAAAATCTCTGACTAGAAGGAATTGTATCTCTTTATGCTGCTTGGACTCTGAGAGGCAAAGATTTCTAAGCATAAGCAAGAGATCCCCAGCTGCTTAGCCTGGCCCAGAGCTTGCATATCACAGCACTTCTATCACCTTTTGAAACTTAAGCCTGTAATTCATTTGTGGGTGTATGTTTATCTACTTTAACCTTGTAAATAACTCATTTCTCTTTCTTAGTTAATAAATCTTTAGAGAGTTTATTATAGGATTGACTATAAGCATTGTCTTTGGTGTAGGATGTAAGGTGTGGTTGACCTTGCGTATGTGACTGCTCCTTTGAGATCGGGAGTAACTTGAATGTTGTGTTTTTTGGTATAAGAGACCCTCTATCACAAAGGCAAGCTTGCCTGAGTGGCAAGATAGATGGAAGTACACAAGGAGACTGTCCGTGACTCCATGACAAGGTTGTTCTAGTGCTTGAGGAGTTTACACTTGATATTTGGTTGATGAAATCTAAGTATAGAATTCACAACCAGTTTGGGGTTTAGGCCCTGCTTCTTCACAGTCTGTCCTGAAGTTGGTATTCACACTAATGAGCCACTCCAGACAGCTTGACAGGAAGTCTTTTCCTTTGATTCGTAGATTATAAAGAGGCCACATTGGGATAATCTAGTCTGACCTCCTGTATAACACAGGCCATAGGACTTCCCTGAATTAATTCCTGTTTGAACTGCAGCGTATCATTTAGAAAAACATTCAATCTTGATTTAAAAATTGCCAGTGATGGAGAATTCACCACAACCCTTGGTAATTTTTTTCAATGGTTAAATTACCCTCACTGTTAAATATTTGCACCTTATTTCAAGTCTGAATTTGTCTAGCTTCAGCTTCCAGCCATTGGATCTTGTTATATCTTTGTCTGCTAGATTGAGAAGCCCTCTTTATCAAATTTCTGTTCCCCATGTAGGTTCTCATACACGGTGATCAAGTCACCTTTTAACCTTCTCTTTGATACGCTAAATAGATTGAGCTTCTTGAGTCTTTCACTATAAGGGAGGTTTTCCAATCTTTTAATCATTCCTCCGGCTCTTTATTGAACCCTCTCCAATTTAACAGCATCTCTCATCCAATAAGTACTGCCTACATTCTTTGTTGCTAGATGTATCACATTTGATCACATCAACATGCATATTGTTTGCTTGTCCCCAGCTTACCAAGTGATCTAGATTGCTCTGTATCTGTGATATGACCTCTTCAATTATTTACCACTCGATCAATTCTGTGTCATCTGCAAACTTTATCAGTAATGATTTTATGTTTTCTTCTTTTATGTTTAACATTGATAAAAATGTTAAATAGCATAGAGCCAAGAACCAGTCCTGGTAGGACCCACTAGAAATACACCCAACTTGATGATGGCTTCCCCTTTACAATTACATTTTGAGACCTGTCAGTTAGCTAATTTTTAATCCATTTAATGTGTGCCATGTTGATTTTGTATTGTTGGGTTTCTTAATCAAAATGTTATACAGTACAAAGTCAAATGCCTTACAAAGGACTAAACATATTCCATCAGCACTTATCAAGCAAACTTGTAATCTCATAAAAATATCAAGTTTATTTCAAAAGATATTTTTTCCATAAACCCAACTTTATTGGCATTAATTATATTACCCTCCTCAAATTCTTTATTAATTGAATCCTATCTCAGCTATTCCATTATTTTGCTTAGGACCAATGTCAGGCTGACAGGCTCATAACTACTGCGGGTCGTCCCATTTACTCTCTATAAATATTGGCACATTGATTTTCTTCCAGTCCTGTGGAATTTCCTCAGTGTTATAAGACTTTTTGGAAATTAGTATTAAAAATCCATTGAGCTCCTTGGACAGCTCTTTTAAAATTCTCAGATGCAAGTTATCCAGAACTGCTGATTTAAAAATGTCTAACTTTAGTAGCTGCTGTTTAGCATCCTCCTGAGTTCCTACTGGAATAGAAAGTATTTCATCATCATCATATGATATAACTATATCATCTGGCTATTTTCCAAATACGGAACAGAAATGTTCATTACATACTTGTGCCTTTTCAGCATTATTATTAACAATTCTACCATTCTACCAATGGACCAATACCATTAAGATTCCTTTTGATCCTAATATACTTTAAAACACTTTTTTGTTGTAAACTTTTCTGGATTTTGAGTTCTCTTTATGTCCTTTTGCTTCCCTTATCAATTTTCTACAATTCCTAGCTTCTAGTTTATATTCATCACTATCAACTTCCCCTTTTTTCCATTTTTTATATATTGTTGGGTATTTTTATAGCTGCTTTTGCTTCCCTCTAAGCCAGGTTGTTTTTTTTAAGCCATGTAGCCTTGTTTCTTAATAGTGGATTTGGGGGCATTTAGTAACATATTATTAAACAATTCCCAACATCATTCACTTTTTAATGTTAAAATTCTTCAGGCTGATTCAGCTCATAATTATTTTTAGTTTTGTGAAGTTGCCCATTTGTCTGTATTACTGGTCTGGACTTTATTCTGTTTGCACATAACAAATGTAATCAAGTCATGATGAATTATGCCTAAGCAACCTCTAATTTTTAGTTCTGTGATCTGTCCTCCTTATCTGTCAAGATGAGGTCTAATATAGAATTCTCCCATGTTGGATGCAACACTTTTTGATTAAGAAATTGTCATCTGTAATATTTAGAAATTCTGAAGACATTTTAGTCATGGCAGTATGAGACCTCCAGCACTTGTCACTCAAATTCAAGTCCCCCACATGATCATGCTGTTCTTTTCCCCCACACATTATAGATAGGTGTGGAAGGAGTCAGTCATCCTGTTCCCTAGTGTGATTTGATGGTCTGTAGCAGACACGAACTAGTACTCCATATTGTGCTTTATCTGTTAGGACATTGATCTCTAAGCATTCAAGATCATTTGCTTCCAAATTGTCAGTGACTTGGAAACAGTAATGCTATTTCTGGCATAAAGTGTCACTCCCCTTCCCTTTTTGCCCACTCAGTCCTTCCTAAATAGTGATTTTAACATTCCAATCATGCAAATCATCCCACCAGGTTTCAGTAATATCAGCTAGATAGATGAATGAGAAATTCCAATTCCTCTTGTTTATTACACCAAGCTAATAGCCTTGGTGTATATGCAATTAAAACGTTTAGTCTCTTCATTTTCCTTGGTGCCTTGATTATTTTTGTTCTCAAGATCATGACTGGGTTCTACATGGTACGTATTTCTCCTTCCTTTTCGCCCTTCCCTTTTGTTATTGGCAGAACGCCTTCCGGACGAGTCTAGCTAGCCTGTGCCCAAAGAGATTGGATCCCCTAGAGCAGGGGTCCCCAACACGGTGCCCGCAGGCGCTGTGGCAGGCGCTGGGGGAGTTGTGTGCACCCAAAGGACACAACGCCGCCGAAATGCCACCACCGAAGAACCGCCCTCCGAAATGCTGCCGAGAAGCGTTGCCGTTTCTCAGCAGCATTTCAGTGGTGACACTTCTTTCCGCTGCCATTTTGTGGTGGCATTTCGGCGGTGGGTATCTGGCGCCCACCACAGTCTTCTGGAAATAGGAATGTGCTATTCCCACAAAAAGGTTGAGGACCACTGCCCTAGAGCTAGAGGCCATCTCAGCTCTACAGCTCCCTCTCCCCCTAGAAGGTGGACCAATGTTCCACAAAATCTAACCCCTCTACTTTACATCACTTACTTAGCCAGCAGTTCACTTTGGATGGAGTCCTAGATGGTGACCACAGCTGGGGTTAAAGGTGTTGTTTGTTTTTTAAATAAAGTTCAGTCCACTCTATTCCATTGGTTCCCAGCCTTTTGCAGCGGAGTGTCTCATTGAAATTCACTGTCAAAGGGGCACATCCACTCCTGTCCCCACGCACAATATCCTGGCAGAGCTTTGATTTCTTTTTCCCTCTTCTCTCTGCTCCTCTCCTTTCTTCTCATCTGTAAGGGGGTGTAAACCCCACAATGGCACTGAAAGGGCGTACAGGATCTGGAGAACTCACATAGTGATGGGGCAGGACCACTTTAGGATGAGTCTCATCTGGGAAGGAGCTGGGTGGCTGCTATAAAGGAAGAGCTTCAGGGTAGAAGAGAGGAGGAGGAGGCCCCAGGGTAGAGGAGGTCTTGGAGTGGTTTTTGAAAAGATGCTTTGGTAAAGGGTCAGGAAAGATGTGGAGCAAGCGATGGTGATGAGTCCTGAGAAAAGCACAGGACTTCCAGGTAGAGAACCCTGGGAGATATTCAGCTGAGGAATGGAGCGTGAGAAAGTTACAAGGGATGAAAGATCAAGCCCAAGGAGAGAAGAAGTTGGCTTAAGTTTATATTTTCAATTTGAATTTGTTGGAGGATTCCGGGGAGGATGCCAGTGATTCCCTGGCCCTGAAAGACAGGAGAACCCTGCACCTGGAGGAGACAGAGAGGTTGTGGAGTCTGAGAAGAACACAAGTACACAGTGGGCCAAGGAAGGGGCTGTGGGAAGGCCTGCTGACAGACTGAGATAGGAAGACCTTCAGGGAAGTAGCAGGGGGTGGCTCTGAAGAGACAGAACTTGCTTGCTCAGAGAGGAGTGGGAGGACCTGGGTTCTCCTATCAGCCACTGGGGAAGGTGATGTCAGGGGCTGAAAACCGATGTAAGGATGGTGGACTCTTGTTTGTTGGATTCTCTGTTACTTTGGACGGGTTGAGACTAAATGTGATCTGGCTGGAGAGCTGAGTCATGAGAAGCAGCAGAACACCGCAGAGCCTGAATGGTGTCTACAGGGGATGCTAGCTGAGGAGAGCCTGTTGACATGCAGGGGGTGTGCCACTGGTGTGTCTATTCTTCTACATTATCTTTTTATCTTCTGTCTTTGGTTTGTTTGCTTGTTGTACTTTCCCATTTTTATTCTTGTGGGGATTTCTTGCTCTCTGGTGCCCCCTCACAGTGGCCCATGATGTGGGGGCCAGAGAGCATCCTTCTGTGGCCCCTTACACTCTTTCAATTTAGCTGACTGTTGAAGGAGCAAAGGCAAGATGCAGCCCTGTAAATACAAGCTGCTCTTTGAAAACTTGATTCATTATGAGCTTGTGACAGACCAGGGCACAATCCACACTAATGAGTAGCTGTGTCACCCCAGCCCTCTAACGTGGAGTGCCCTTTAGAAAGCTTTGCTGCTGTAGCTTCCAGCCTGCCTGGATTGCTCACAAACAGCCTCCAGCATGCAAGTCACTCCCAGCCATGTCTATGTGTGGGCTGCAGCCAGCCAGCCACACCTTGGCTCCTACCAGCCTTGGTTATACCCCAGGGTGAACCCCAACACACTCGCAGTCTTAGATTTCCCCCCAGAAATGTTTGTCCTGTACTTCCCTGCCCTTCCCTGGACAGTACAAGTTTATATAAAGTCTGTTATTTCTTTAATAGAAATAATATGCACATAATTTGCCACCGCATATGGCATTTCCCAAACAGTTCAATTTAAACACACTGGATTATATAAAACAAGTTTATTAACTACAAAGAGGGAGATTTTAAGTGAGTACAAGTAATGAGGCAGACAGAACAGAAATGGTTACAAGAAAGATAAAGATAAAATGCAACTGGTGCCTAACTTAACATACTATGTTAAATTCAAAGCAAAGTTTTCTTACCACATGTTTTCAGCAGTCTTACTGACCAAACTTCTTAGGTCAGGAATCCTTCTCCCCAGAATCCAACAAATGCTTCCTTTGTTTTGTTACTTCGGATGCCATGAACACGATGAGCAGGGAGAGAGAGATGAGGGGTGCCTTGGGGTGTTTGTCCCTCTTTTTTGTAGCGTCAGTCCCCCTGTGGAAAAACATTTCCAGCAGAGATTCAGGACACCAAGAGTCTACAGGAAATGATGTTCCCTGCTATTTTTGCCTCACCTGTTTGAGTGCTTTTTTTTCCCTTCCTGCTTGATGACTCTGTTGACTGCTTAAATACAAATTCCTTTGTTTGAGACAGACCTGTTTGGCCTATGTATTCAGAACACTATGCAGGGGAGTCTTATAACTTCACATACAGTGCTGCCATAAACATTTTATCAGCACAATAATGACAAGTAAATTATGAGTTTTCAAATGATTCCTCACAAGGCATACTTTGTACAACAGTTATTACACTAGAGTGTAGGGCATGGACACAGGGGTACATTCTGTCACAGAGATGTTATAGGAGCACTGACAGAAAGTAGCTGGCTGTCAGTGAATCACTCAGTGCTTTCCCTATTGCCACAGGATCTGACTGGCATTGGGAGGGGAACAGATCCTGCAAGCATGCAAGTTTCTCCATTCCCCACTGTCTTGTCTCAGCCTCCACTTGACTAGTGTGGGTCATTCTGCCTGCAGGGGCCTATGCCCCCAGATTGGGAAACACTGGTCTGTATATCACAAACATATAGATTCGTGAAGGGTGACGTTTGAAAAGTTTGGTGATTTGGTTTAGGTCAGACAAGCACTCAAAAGTTCAGATCCTTCTCCTGGGAAATTCCCTGTTTCCTGCCACCTATCTTTGTCATGGGGAGACTTCCCACTCCTCCTCTGGCAGCAGTGCTCTTCCAAGGAGTCTTGCCACCTGTAAGTATCTTCAGAAGTCAGGTTCCTGGCCCTTCCTCACCTAGCCATAGTGTTAAATACATTGCTGCTCAGTTGAAAAGCAGCATGGTTTGTGGATTCTATGGTAGTGATGCCAAAAGATATACAGGATGCCTGGGAAGCCCTAGAATGTATGTGATGTGTTCCTGGTCAATACTGGGTATACAATGCCAAGGAAGCTCCAGTAGCTTATAACAACAGCAACAGTGAGCCAACATCACTGCAGTACACATTAATCAAAACAGCCTATGATCTTAAGAAAAAGCTTCAGGTTCAGTAGAGGTTAGGGGCTGGGCAAATTTCAAACTGAGTCTTATTTTGGCCAAACCCATTCACCAATCCCTATTACAGATTTAATTTTCATCCCCAACCAAACACATAATGATCCAACTTTCCTTATCTTCACTTTAGAGTCTTGTCAAGGTTCTGTTCATCCCTGTATATCTAGATATCTAACTATATGTTTAGCCATCTAAATACCAGGCCCAAAATTTTGAAGCCTCACCCTATTTCAATTCACCAGGTACCCAATCAGAAAATATAATTTATTCTCCAAAGATGGTTCAACACTATCAAAGCTCATGTCTCTGTTGTACAATGCTGTTTCTTCCATGCAGAGGTATAATTGCATTCACCATGTGTTTCTCAGACTGTGAAGCTGGTTTCTCCAGAAAAGCTCCATCTTCTTCAACGGCAGGTTAAAGCACAAATTATTAATATGACAGAGGAATATTGTTTTGAATATTCAGTTCACTACTAAATACTCAGTTGGGAGTTCCCCAGTTGCCTGAATCCAAAGTGGAAGAGAGAGAGAGAGAGAGAGAGAGAAATTTATATACAAGTTGCATAAAAATATACTTTCCAAATACATCTTTTTTTCTCCAATGATATCCCTTCCCTGCCCAACTTCCTCATCTTCCTATTCTCTTCCCCACAAAAATAATTCCATTAAAAGACACACTGAGTACTTTTTCTGTCCTTTAGAATCTGATTTTTTTTATCTTAATGAAGTCTGTGGGAGTTCTGATTAAGAACACAGTGCAATCATAACCAGGCCATTAAGGAAGGAACTCTGATCCAAAGACTAGGAAGATCGCTTACAGCATATCCTTCAAGATACTTGTGTTGATATTTCAAAGAGATGAATTTCATCCCTGTGCAGAGGGCTAGCACAGACACTGCATCACTTACTGGCAAGTGGGACTTAACTGGTGCATAGGTCTTCTCTCAACTCTCTGCACAGGGGGGAATTCCTCCTCATGCAAGTTAGCTTCACTAATAGAGATTGACGGTCGGGGATCAGCCATATAACATCCAAGCCATAGCACCAGATCCTCACTGAGTATGGATGCCACTATTATCATTTGTGTAAGAGAACATCATACTCCAGTTTTTCATACCCCCCCCCCTTTTTTAGATCCACGCATTTTATACTAGCTTAAAACCATCAGTTGTGGCTACATAAATACCTACTGCAACTTTGGATGGTACAGGCCACATGGAGAACCAGAGCCACTTCAACCCTTTGTCTTACTACTAGTCCACTGGGTTTCAGAATTGGGCCCTGAATATTTAACTTTAAAACCCAATTGGCAAATACAGAACTTCAGCCATTTTATCCTCTGAACCTTATAAAAACATAATACCGGTCCAGATCCTTAGATGGCATACACAGTGTAAATCCATTGAATTCAAGCCAATTTACATTAGCTGACAATCTGGTTGAGTTTCTCTTACACTGTAGACCTAATAGGCACCAGTAACATTGACCCGTAATTTGACACAGTTTAGTTACCATCTTTTTGGAGAGGCAATTTTGTGACTTTAACTTGCCAGAAATTCATATAGATGAGTAGGATGGTTAAATGGAGAAATGAAATAAAAAGGCCAAATGTATCCAGTTCCCTGTTAATTGAAATGCTGTCCAGACCTCTGTTCTTGTTAACTTTTATTTGACCTAATTACTTCAGAAAACTCTCTTTTTGTCACTTATTTAACATTTGGATAATGCTCTATCACAGGCAAGGAGATTTACCTCTCCCCTATGCCAATAGTGCACTTAGTATTTTGATCAAGAAAGCAGTAATAGCAAACTGGTCAGATGATGACACTACCATCATTCAGGCTGTGTGTAGTATGTAGTGGGTTACTTGTTGGAATGTCCTCAATTTACAGCTCCCTTCCCCCCCTTTAACAAGCTCGAAGGATTGATGTGCAGCTCTCCAAAAGTTCCTTTCACTTTTCCACAGTGTTTCAATATTACAGGCCTGATTCTCCCTCACATGTTACTATTTGTATTCTAGTAGCACACAGAGCCCCTAACTGAGATCAGGGCACCATTGTGCTAGGTATGGCACAAACACACATTAAAGGGCAAGCCCAGTAAAAGAGACAAAACGGACAAAGAGTGTGAGGGGAAACAGAGACGTAGAGATGTTTTCGTAGATACTAAAGCCAGAAGGGACTATTGTGATCATTTAGTCTGACCTCCTGCAAATCACAGGCCACTGGATTTCCCTGCATTAATTCCTGTTTGAATTAGACCATATCTTTTAGAAAAATATCCAATCCTGACTTTAAAATGTCCAGGTTTGGAGAATCTACAACAGCGCTTGCTAAGGTGTCCCAATAGTTAATACCCTCATTGTTAAAAATATGCACTTTATTTCTAGTCTGACTTTGTCCAGCTTCAACTTCCAGCCATTGGATCGTGTTATACCTTTCTCTGCTAGACTGCAGAGCCCATTATTACATATTTATTCTCCATGTAGGTGTTCATAAACTGTGATCAAGTCACCCTTAAACCCTCTCTTTGATAAGCTAAATAGAGTGAGCTCCATGAGTCTGTCACTTTACAGCAGGTTTTCCAACCTTTTAATCATTCTTGTGGCTCTTCTCTGAACCCTCTCCAACTTATCAACATCTTTCTTGAATTGTGGGTACCAGACCTGGACACATATTCTAATTGTAGTCACACTAGAGCCAAAGACAGCGGTAATATAACCTCTCTACTCGTACTCAAGAGTCCCCTGTTTATGCCTCCAAGGATCACATTAGCTCTTTTGGTCACAGCATCACATTGGCAGCTGTTTTTCAGGCTATCCCCCTTCCTAGTCTGTATTTTTCAATGCTAGACATATACATTTACATTAGCTGTATTAAAACACATATTGTGTGATTACACCCAGCTTACCAAGCAATCCAGATCAATCTGTATTAGTGGCCTGTCCTCTTCATTATTTACCACTCCTCCAATCTTTGTCATCTGTAAACTTTATCAGTGCTTTTATGTTTCCTTCCAGGTTACTGATAAAAAAATTAAATGGTGTAAGCTCAAGAACCAATCCCTGCAGTACTTCACTAGAAAAACACCCGCTCAATGATGATTCCTCCTTTCCATTTCTAATCTGAAACCTATCAGATTGCCAGTTTTCAATCCATTTGATGTGTGCCATGTTGGTTTTGCATTGCTCTAATTTCTTAATCAAAATGGCATATATTACCAAGTCAAATACTTTACAGAAGTCTAAGGGCTTGTTCATATAATAAGTTACTATGCAGCAAACCAGGGTGTGGATCTACTGGGCACCAGCTTGCCATACAGTAAAGTCCTGCATTGACACTGTTACAGCGCAGTGAAAGTTCCAGAGTGTGGCTTAGTGTACTATGCTTTGAAGTGTAGCCCCATTGACACTTCAGAGGAGAATCAGGCCTGAGATGTGTAACCATGCATTTTGTTGTCCTTGTGTTGACTTGACTTCTCGGTTTTCTATAGCTGGAGACATGTCAGTCAGATGCTTCGCCAGATGTTTCCCACAAAGTGTCACATAAAGGAAGCAGGACTGTATTCAGCTGCAGTGGTGGATTAACGCACGGGCCAACTTGGACCCCCCACTGGAGCGCTGGAAGCTGTGTAGAACCAGGGGGGAGGAGGCCACCAGCGCCTGAACAGTGGCCCCACCCCTGTTTTTCCACTTCCCCCAGGGGCCCCACCCCTTGGCCAGGCCGGCAGCCAGAGCCAAGACATGGTAAGCACCACCCAGAGAGCCCAGGCCGCTGTGGGGAGTCCCAGACCCCCCACCTGCTCTGGGCAGGGGGTTGAGGTGCACTAGAGCAACCCCCAGCCCCCATCCCAACCCCCTGGGGATGCACCTGACCCTCACAGGAGCAAGACCTCAGCAGACTTCCAGGAGCATGAGGATGAGGAGCCATGGTAGCTAATCCCTCTTCTCAGAAGCAGCCATGGAAACTGAAAACTGCCATCTTCCCAAGGACATAGTCACAGATGCCATCCATCTGGCAATCTGGCTTGTGGGAATGATGTCATGGGATGTACTGAGTATCCACCAAGGTCATAATGTGTGCCAATCAGTCAGTCAGGAAAAATAATTTAAATGGCCCATTGGACCTGAAGACGTCTGCTTTGCTGATCTCTCCTCTCTAAAGGTCAGTGTGGGAGAAGAAAGGTCCCACGCAACTGAAAATTCTACCTGATTGACTGTTATCTCTCTCTCTCACACACACAATGGGTGTTACTCAGCTACAGAGCTGTGGTAACTCCGGCAGGACAGTTACAAAGCTCACTGAAATGCACTAGCCTTCTCTACAACCTTTTTCTACAACTTTCTGTGGCAGAGCTACTCTCTTGAGTATTGTGGTGTTTCCAGGCTGGTGTTTCCTCTGGATCAGAGCCTGAAACTATGGCTTTCCTGGGCTTTTGTATCACAGGAAGCAGTGGGTATTTGATAGTGGATCAGGCCATAAGCAACTGGCCACTCCCTTCATTTATTTGTTTTTTTCAAATTATTTTTAACAAATCTACTAGCCAGCAGGTTTTGAGCATAACAGAAGATACAGGGAGGGCTAACTCTTTGGGCTACATCCTGCTGTCCTTAGTCAGGCAAAACTCTTCATTTGCCTTGTCTACACCAATGTAGCTGCACTAGTGTCAATTCCAATGGTGTAAAAACGGCAGCTTTACTCAGAGTCAAACAAGTGTAAACTGTGCTGGTGCAAGTCACAATTTACACTGGTGCAATGCCTCTCCAACCCACTGGTCAGCATTTGTGCTGTGTGTCCCGCTCTGTACCCACGCTACACAAGAAGTAGTCCCCCACATGCCTGAATGAGGAGTTTGCTCCAGTATAGCCATGGTAGTGTAACTATTCCAGTATCAAAGCCCTGTTGTGCCCAAGGCCTAAGGCCTGCAGGATTTGGCTCTGGGCTAGAATTAGATTTAGAGCGCACACGGAGATGGCTACTGTGGTAGCATGTATCCCTGTTTTAGTTACAGCTGCTTGAAAAGTTTTGAATTTTGAAATGCTGACAAAATTTCACATTTTGAAATGTAATAAATTGAAAAAAAAAAGTAATACTTCAGTAAATCCTGCTCCTCATTTTTAAATAAACTGTAGAGCTAGTCAAAATTTTGAATTGGAGGTTAGGGGAAATAGGAGAGAAACAGAAGAAATTTTAGGGGAAAGTCATGATTTTCTCCCCGTTTTTTTTCAACCAGATCTAGTTTGATTTCATTGATCAAATGGCCAAGGACTCCACTCGTTAAGGTCCTGAGTCAAATTAACATTTCAAGCTCCATCTGTTTGCAGGGTCAAAGGCAGCTGATAGATCTAATATCAGCAGGATACCTGGAGTGAAATTTTGATCCCATTGGCCATTGACTTTAATGGAATCAAGATTTCACCTCCAATCTTTATCCATCATCACTGACGAACACAACCAGTGCAATCAACAGTGGCTTGTTAAACTCAGCAGCCTTCTCCAGAACTAATTTATGGTCCGCAGATAAATAACTTTTCACCTGTGTTGATTACAGTCCAGAAGTCTCTTTATCCAACATAGGATATTGGGTCTGTCATGAAGTTCTTCATTTTTCTTATAATGTTTTTTTTCCTTTTTTTATCTTGTGGGCCTCTTCCAAGTCATCAACCATCTTTTGGACAACTTAGCAAGACAATTGTGTATTATGAGTTCACCATCTGATAGAGCATCTATGGCAAAGTCAAAATGTTCTGCCAATGCTTTGCTCATTAACTTAATTTATTGTAACTTCAGAAATGTCTTGTAAGGTATCCGTCATATAGGAAGTCAAATGGCACACTGAAGCCGTGTTCTGCATAAAACCTTCTAACTCACTTAATGATCTTTGCTCTGTCAATTACTTAATTATATCACTTTTGTAGCACTTCTAAAATATTCACCTCTCTATTTTCTAATCTTTCTTCCTTCTCCCATTTGTCTGGCAGTTTAATTCTAGCCACTTTTTGTGAACAACTTCTGTGATTTCTTGGCTTGTGGTGTCTTTCTTCAGCTTGGATTTGGTTTAAAGCATTGAAGTTGACATTCTTCTAGATTTCTTTACAATATTTCTCTTTTAACTCTCTATATTTTTGAGTTTCATGAAATTTGGACCTTTGTGGACATATCATATGAAGGTATCTTAAGTTCAAGCAGCTTGCTCCAGCGGACAGGGCACTGCAGTGGGAGTGAAAAGACTTGGGTTCTATTCTTGTTCCTGCCAATCACCAGCAGTGTGGCACTGGAAATCTGTGCACCCCCACCTGTAAAATGGGGGTGATGATAATGATCCCCTTTGTAAAGTCATCTATGAGAGCGATTGATATAAAGACCTATATAAGAACAAAATATAATTATGTTAACGTAAAAGACATCATGTACATGCTTGGCTGAGTCATGATGAAAGGATATATTTAATTATTTATGGTGACGGAGCTGGCTTTACAGGTATTCAAAACAAGCACATCTGACAATGCCAAAGTGCACGTTCTTTGTTGTGCTAGCTCTTCATCCCAAAGAAGACCTAATCTAATTTCATATCAGTCTCTAAAAACCTATAGTCTGCTGTGCCCAGATTTCCTCATGAAACTCCTTTTATTACTGAATAAAAGAAAGTGGTAATATTAGGGCTGGTGGGAAATTTTCCATCAAAACTTTTTTTAAACAGAAAATTGGGTTTATGAGAAAATGAACATTTATACAGAAAGTGCCTGTTTTCCTAAAAAAAAATCCATTTAGTTGAAAAATGAAACACCCCAAAACAAGGTGTTTCTTTTTAGCCCAAAACATTTTTTGTTTGTTATTGTACTTTTTGGGAAAATGTTGTTGTTTGTTTGTTTTTCAACCGAAAACTGCCAAAAACCAGCAACAATTATTTTTTTTTAATAAAAACAAATTTTTATGCTGAAATGAGAACTTCTTTTCTATGGAAATTTTTGATGAAAACATTTTCTGGCCAGTTATAATTAATATAATTAATCTTCTACTTTCACTATTTCCATAGAATTATGTTGCCCTATTCCAAATTTCTCCTTGTTTTCTTTCCTCTACCTTATTGCCAGTATTGGCACTGAAGCTTCCCTTAATGATGATATATGTTCCTCACTCATTCAGAATATGAGATAACGCTTTACATCGAGCATCTGTTTATTTATCTGGGGGACATGTGGCTGGAACATAAACTTCAATGAGCTCTGGGAAAGGCCATTTTAAAATATGAAAATGGATTAATATTGGTGTAGCCAAAATTCTTCCAACCCCTAATTTGATTATTAGTCACAGAAGATTCTGAGACAGTCTCATTATAATTAATATAAACATTATTCTTTTCCACTGGACAAATGTTGTCATAAGACAACTGATGTACCAAACAGAAACAGACCTTCAGTATGAAAAATAATGTATGTTATTGCAAGCTTTTTTTTAAAATCCTATCCTGTGATGTGCTGAGAGCTCTGATATATAGCAGTCCGGTATTTGCTTTGCATGCACCAGATTTGCAGATATTGCAATACCATATATATTTCATCACAGTTTCTAATTATGTTATGACATTACATTGTTAATATATATCTGTGCATTGATTATTATATGTGTATTTTATATATACATTTGAAAATTAATTATATTTTAATGTTTTAATAATAGCTAATGTGAATAATTTGATAGAGATTGGCATGAGACCAAAGAACTTTCTGGAGAAAGAACTGGTTTTTTTTTGTCTCTGGTATAGAAACCAAGAATTGCAAGGCCATCAATAATAGTAATTTTCACTTTGCCCACTGCTTAAATCAGCTGATATGAAGCTGTTCTCCAAATCAAAGGCAAAATTTGTCTACTACTGAGAAAGGGAAAACACATTTAGTTGTCTGGAGTATTTGATGCTTGGAGAATTGATGCTGAAGCAATAGAACATTTAGCTAGCATGTAATGATGCAAAGACCTTTTGTAGTCCTTTGAAATATATGTACATATAATTCTTGCTGACTTCAGTGCAGGTAGGATAGAGCCCTAAATGTGACACATCCTCATACTGCCACTGCCATTCCAAGTGCAATATCATTATTTCATTGCATGCTAATACCTGAGTTGTTTGTTAAAGCACCAATTTAAAAAATCACTCTTCTGTCTAAAACATTGCTAGTCACCATTATTACAGGGAATCTGAGATTACTGAAACTGAAAGATTAGAGGAGAAAAAGCCATTCTCACTATTTTTTTTTCAGGGTTTACTTTGTGTATTTGACAGCATTTTCTATATAGTCCATCTCACTATTTCTTCTGTCACATCAATCACTTTTTCTTGCAGTTTCTGTGCATTTCTCACAGAGCCGAAAGGGAGAGAAAATACTTTTTGAAAATAAGAAAATGTGACTGTAAAACTAGAAAACTTGCCAAAAGGGTAGGGGCAGTTGCAGTACTAGAAACTACTCCGATCTAAATTCTGATTTGCTGAGGTTCCTTTAAATATGAAATTCTTCATTTTTATATTCATAACACTCTCTGCTCCATAAGACAGAGTGAAATGACTTATGGAAATGAAATTATTCAACTACATGCTTTTCTTTTTTTCTCATTACTCTTCATTTTCACTACTCTTCACTAAGTAATATTGCTCTATGAAGGTTTTTCCATCATTTCTGAAGCTTCTCAAGTGGGATTCTAAACTCTCCAGATATCAGTTTATTAATCCTCTGATGCAGTAATGCCATGGTGATAAGTGCGGTATAACTACCTAGACAGAGAGATAGATAAAACCTTCTTAAACCAACAGGAGAGGACAACAGACAGTTTCCCCCCTAGATAGCACAAAGAAGCAACTTGAGCAGTTAAGACCACATCCAGGCAAAATTTCAGTGAGGCCAGAGGACAAAAGCAGTTAACAAATTGTTTGATGGGTGAATACGGCTTGGTCTGCACTAAAAACTTAGGTCAATAGATACATAAGTCAGGAGTGTGAGAAAAATGAGCTAACCCCTAGTGTAGACAGAGGTATGGCAACAGAAGAATGCTCCCGTCAATGCAGCTACTGCTGTTTGGGGTGATGTTCCTACACCAAGGGGAAAACCACTTCTTTCAGTGTAAGCTGCCTCTATACCAGTGTAAGCTGCCTCTATAACTCTTGCTAGTGGCCGCTCTCACACTTTCCCCCCTAAAATACTTAATTAGCTTTAGGAAAATCAAATAAGTATGCACATATACATGCCCAAATCATTGTAATTTATTTATTGCTAGCTAGTAAGTCTGTTGTGAAAAGTGATATTAACAAACGTACAAGTATCACTTTTCACAGTAGATTTATTTAGCCCTGGCAAGCCCTGGGGACAAATTAAGCCCTGGATGGAGGGTTGGGGGAGGCGATGGGGATGAGAGGCAGTGGGGGGAGAGGGGGCCTGGAATCTGAAGCCCTGTAGTCAGAGCCTGAAGCCCCATGGCCAGAGGATGGGGTCCAGGGATGAAGCCTGAAGCCATGCGGCCAAAGCTTCTGCCCCACCAGCCCAGGGCTGAAGCCCAAATCCTGAGCCCACCACGCTTGGGAAGGTGGGGAATTCACTGACTGCCTGTTCCTACAGCATTGTACCCCAGGTGACTCCAGGGGGGGGCAGAGCCCAAACCCTGCTGCTGGCACCTGGGGCACCCAACAGCAGGGCTTTGCATCCAGGAGCAAGAGGGACAGGGAAGAGCTCCATCCCTCCCCCATCACAGACCAAGAAGTTGTGCTGTAAGAAAAGTCCTTGGTGGCCGCATGTGGCCACGGTGGCCGCATTTGAGAAACGCTGCTCTATACTATGAGGTTATGCTGGCAGAGCTACAGCTGTGCCGGTAAAGAGACACAGCTATGCCAGTACAGAGACACAGCTATGTGGTATAGTCTCCCTAGTGTAGACACACCCTAAGAAAGATTGATTGTAGTGCATCTGTGCTACAAGATTGATAGCACTGGAGAATGAAGTCCTCTTTCTCCAAAGGACAGGTGCAATGAGGACAGTGGCAGTGTGAGCTTCTCCGCAACACCCTGACAGTGAGCTTCAACACTAACCAAGAGAGACTGGCCTGGTCAGAGATCAGTTTAGACTCCATAGTCAATACAGTTCTTGGCCTCTTAGCTGGTGACAAGCCTGCCAAAATTGTGTCATGGCTTAGGGAGGAGGTTGTGATGAGGAGTCCTATCCATTGGACTGAGCCCACAGACCAGCAAACTCTTTCACCTAAGTCCCTTAAGTATTTTTAAATATCTGCAACAAGAGTGGTCTTTTCCCTTTTTTTGTAATGTTTGGGTTGCATTTTTTTAAACAGTCAGAACATACTTACTTTAAAAAAATTAGTTCAACGGCTAGATTGACTCCAATAACAGAGCTCCCCTTGGCTGACCAGCAAGTGACTGTATGCTACTTGTCCTTTTCTGTTTTAGTATGGTTTGATTTTTATTTAAAATGTGCTTGGGAGTTGTGGGGATGACCATTGAGACATTTTCTATATGAGAGACTGTTTAACAGCCTTCTAGTGGGTGTATAAGTAGGAGATCTATTGATATGAGACCATATCAGTTCTATATTATGCAGAATTTTGAAGTCTGTAAACATTTTAAGCTATTTGTTCTTATAAAAGAAGGTGACTCTCCATCAATGACCTTTCTTGGAATGCCTAGGAGTTTATTTTATTCACCTTTCCTATATATAAAGAAATGCTTGGAGTGTTCTATAGGTGCATGTGCAAAGACAACTACGAAGTCAAATACATTAATGAAGGGCCTGCTCTTACAAGCCTTCTGGGCACAGAAGTCCTATGGATTCCAAAGGGAGTTACATGGGCAGAGACTTGGAGGATTGGGTCCCAACTATTAGAGTGCCAACTAATGGTATGGGAGGGAGTCACCAGGTTGCACTGTGACACATGATCTTTTTCTTAGCATTCAGCAGTGTACTATGGTGGACTAAATGCTGTATTGTTACTTTTGTGAAGCAAATTTATTCGGGGGAAGCCATTGCAAACAGCAAGTGTTCCTTGCCTTAATCTCTCCAACTAGAATCAATTCTTGCTGTAAAGTTGGTTCCTGAGAACTTGGCATTGTTGGCTGGGCTGAGATCTCTGAGAGAGGGAATAGCCTGCTTGTAGTTTGTGACCATCTCTGTTCAAGGACTGGTGTACATAGTGTAAATATACAATTTATACTCGGAAAATACCCTGATTCTATGTCCCTGATTTTTCCTCCTACAGGAAACTGACCTGTGAGACCTTGAAATCTGCTATAGCTGGACAGAGAGGTCACAAGAATAGAGAACTTTCCAACCACTAACAACCTTAGAATTGTAAGGATATGAGACCAAAACATAATGTTTCATCTCCCATGTGCTAGTCTATCTTGCTATAATGGGATGGATTAAGCACTTTTCTGTTACCTTACTATTGTCATCTTCTGTCACAGTCACAATATGGTTTGACCTGTTTTAGGCTCAGCTTTTTTGGAACTCTCCCCCTCTCATTTGTTTCTCTGATCCTCGTCCATAATTTTAAATCTCAATATTTTGTCCTCACTAAGAATTGTAAGTTGTGGACTTCTTTTTACTGTTGATCGTTGCTTGTTTTGTGACTGTATCTTTCTGTGATGCTTCCTCAGCACGTTTGATCAAAGACATATAAATAAATGTAATGTAATGTGCTCATTTCTTATTATTATAGACCGATGTTAGAAAACTAAAATCTTACGTGTAGTCCTCACTTTAATCAAGAAACTAAAGAAAGTTTATGAGGACTATATATTTCTTTTAATTTTCCAGAAGAAAAAATATGGTTGGCAGGGGGAAAATATATCATTTCCCCTTACAAGTGTACTTTCTAATGTTAATAAATGATACCGAATAAAGTGGCAACATAGATGCATTAGAAACGGCCAAATGTTGGTTGCCACATGCACCATCACCAAGCTGCCTAAAAAGACAACCGATATCATTTTTATGTGGGATTTTCCTTCCCCTCCCTCAGATCAAAAGGACAGCAGTGATGCAATCTGCTGTTTCTGTAGGAGAGGCAAGGAGGGCACACACATTCCCATGGGGTCATCCCCACAACATCTGCTCCAAGAAGCCACTTGAAAATTAACCATTTAGGCCCTGAGTCAAAGAAGTGCTTAAGCACATGCCTAAGTTTAAGCATGGGAGTAGTTCCAGTGACTCTTGGAGTCACACTCTGGATCCTGCTTTGCTCCTGGGGCAGCACAGCTACTCGCTGCCTCTTGCAAAGCCACAAATAAGTCCTCAGGGCCCAATCCTAAAACCACTGACGTCCACAGGAGTCTTTCGCCTGAGTTCAGTGGGAGTTGGATCAGCCCTTATGCCCAGATTGTGCACTCCTTTCTCATGCTGGTGAGCAGTTACTCACACGAGTCATCCCATAGGCTTCAGTGAGACTACTCACATGAGCTCCCTGCTTAGTGTCATTTCTAATAGAAAGTATATTATGTTTTTGACCATCAGACTTTAGTTACAGAAACCCCTCCTGTTATGCACTTGTTGCTTATTCTGCTTCCATTTCTTTCTGCAGCAGCTGTATGCTACTGTGTTCCCTTTCGGGGAGGCTCATCACAAAAAGCTATTAGCCAGCCCTGTTTTAAAAGCAAAGGGGGGCGGGGGCAAGTCTCCTGATTGGTTTCGTGTGTTCATTTCAACTATAGGTGCACTGCTCACCCTCAGCTACCTCTTGTGCCCTTTGCATGAAGACTTGTTGCCAATATAAAACTATTTGTCAACCCAGTTTTTTAATAATACACACAAAAATCATTTTTTGTTCCTTTGTATAAAAGTGAAAACCCCACCTTGTCCTAAACATCCGAGACTGGCACGAACAGGGAAAAAACAGCCCAGTGTTGTTCTAGGCTGATAGCCAAGACAACTTATGCAAGTTTGCACTGGAAATAGTTTTCATAGGCAGAAGGTCTGCCTTCACTGAAGTTCAAAACTAGTAGCTAGCCACCCGACCTGCCAGTTTCACTGAGTCACTTCCCAGTTATCCCTTTGCTACCCTACCCCACCCACACTTAGATTTGGAACTGGACAAAAGTTATCTTCTCACAATTGCCCCTTATCGCTTGTGGCATATTGAAGACTACACCTCCTTGTGAAAATGTCAACTCTAACCGCTCTCTGGGCCCAGTCCTGCCAGCCATTACTCATGGAAGTAGTCCTTATAGGAGCAGTCCTATTTAAATCAGTGGCTGAGTGAGTGAGTGTTTCTGGGATCTGGCCTTTACCTGTCTCATTTATCTCATTCCATTTATTTATTTTTTCAATTTCTGTGTAGAACTTAACTGAGACTCACCTTTTTATCATCTTGCTACTCTTCTCTGAGACTTTTTTATTGCCTCAGTGGGCCAAATTCAGCCCTGGGGCACATGGGCACACCTCCACTGACTTCAGTTGACTCTACCGATTACACCAGGACTTATAATAATACAAGGTGAAAATTTGGCCCCATCAAAGTCAGTGTGAGTTTTGCCCTTGATGTAAATGGGCCCAGACTGTATGCTTAATATTAGGCACAACCGTCAACCAAACGCTATAATGCATTCCAATTCTCTTCTATGCCACTAATTACAGTAGCCCCTTCGCCTTCGGACCCAAGGACCTGTCATTAATTGTGCTAATGGTTTGTTTTTCGAGGGGTTCTCCTGCTCTCCCTGTATATTGACTATATAACTCCAAATGTCATGACCCCTCATTTAAAGTGAGACTCACAATGCCTTTGTCCTCCATTCTCCCCATCTATTTAAATCTCTCTGGATGTTACCACTTTACTTTAGAGATGGCAAAACCAAGAATCTTGAATCTAATCTCTTTCAAATACGGGAAGAGGTGGGAAAGGGTGTTTGGATTTTCATTTCTGGATCAGAACCTGCCCCTTCTGCTTTAGTTCTGGGTCACATGCAAAATCAGAAGCGGACTATTTTCTGGTTACAATTCATATGTGCCCCAAGATGACACAAATCTCTCAAACAACTGATTTCGTGGGATTTTTGACTTTTTAGGCTGCAGTTGCGCAAGTTTGGTGCTATTGTATTCAATCATGAACGCTAGCCCATAGTTGCCCTCAAACCAGAACCTTGAACCCAAGTCAAACCTAATTCAGATCTGAAAACCACCTTTTTGACCCATTGCTACTTTCCCTTATACTATTGCCTAGTCCATTTAGTTTAGTATCTTCTGCAAATTTGGATTCCATGCTAGAGTCAACTTCATTTAAACTATTTAGGAACAGAATGAAAAATATCACCAATGCTTTTCCAATGGTAATACTCCACACATTCCTTCTTCCTCCCTGACTAATGACATACTACTATTAATATGTGCTGTGGTTACCTTATCATTCAGGATTGTTCCCTTCTACTTACTAACTATATAGTCTAATTTCCTGTTCAGTGCCTTTTGCAAAGCCAAGTAGATGGCATCCACCTGCTTTCTAAATATGCCACCGGTCTTGTCAGATGAGATTTATACTTTGTAAAAGAATAAATACAACTTTATAATGGGCTGATATTTTGTCATATACTCTTACTTGTTTTTTTATTAATGTCTCCAGGATCTCACATCACCAGACTTCAGATGGACTAAGTCTCCTGCAAGCCCTTGAAAACCTTCAGCTCCAACTGGAGTAAATGGGATTTGAGGATTCACAACAGTTTACCGAAGGAGCTCAATACCTTAGTACAGCTGGGTCCTAGTTTTCACTCTCTTCCATAATTATTTTCTCCAAAAAAGGAGCACCAAATCTGTCATGGGGACATTTACATACTTACAAGGCCAGGCCTCTACACAGCAAAGTATTTAAGCAGTTGCATTATTTTAAGTCATAGAACTACTCATAGGCTCAAAGTTATGCCTGTGCTTAAGTGCTGGATCAGGGCCTATACTAGGCTCTTACTAACCAAGACGAGCATCCCATTTTCATTTCCTGATCAGGAAGGGACAAGTTATATAACCCCAAAGCAACCACAGTGAAAGTGCAGTGTAAAAGTGTCAAGCAAATTCATAGCAGAATAAAATAGGGACTGGAGTTAGCTTCCAGGCAGGCAGGAGAAGGAAGTTCTGGAAAGATATTTCTATTTGCATTTCTTTTGTTGCACTGCCTGGACTTTCCCTTCAATGGAATAAGACTGAAGGAGATGGAGGGGCCACTGTTACGCGCTGGCTTCCTTCTGCTATGTGTCACAAAGACCGCTGTGGTTCTCTTAGACGAGAGGAATGATCTTCTCCCTTGCTCACCTCATCTCCAATCTTCCATTTTCCTCCTCCAAACTTTTTTGCCCCTAGTGGCCCAGCCAGGTAGGCCTTAGTCATCCAAAGATCCCAGGGAAACCAACTGGAGTTTGGGTTGCACAAGGATTGCAGGGTCAGGCCCCAGAGTTCCTGTAACCGTAAAATGATCATAATCTGTGCAACATTCGCCATGTCAGATGCTGCTTCAGCACTACCCCTCCTGAAACCCTTATCCACACCTTCACCAACTAAGTGACAGCACCGTCTATGGCCTGTTCAAGCCCCTGTTCTTCACACTAGCATGAGCAGAATGGTAGAGAGGGAAGATGGTCTTGTGCTTGAGGTACTGGGAGGCTAGCACAAGTGTCTTGAAGGTCACAATAAAGTGTTTTAAAACGGGTCTATGATGTTTTAAATGCATAGTTGTCTGTAGCTTACAAGCCTCCCTGTGGAAGTGTTGGGGGGTTTTTAGTGAAAGAGGCATGACAAATTGGGTCAGGCAGGGTGTTCTAGGAATATGGGGCAGTATGAAAAAGATGGACAGTAGACATTGGGAAAGAGGGAGACAAATGAGTGGTTGGGCTGAGTGCCGAGGGAGAGTAAAAGGAGACAAAAATTCCTTCATGAGGGAATTAAGTTGTGGAGGGTCTGGAAGGTGAGAGGAAGACATATGAATTCAATTCAAGGGCCAGTGAGGGATTGGGAAAGGGGAAAGCAAAGGTAGAGTTGACTTCTGCAGGAGTTTTGGATAGATTAGCAAGTGTTAAAGTGAGTTGCATGAAGGCTAAAGTAGTATGCTGTCTATATAGGTTTTTAGAACATACTAATCACCACAGTACCTGAGCACCTTTCAGTTGTGCATTAAAGAACATAACTACACATCTGTCATGTCTTGTTTGTGCTTTCATCCTCTCCTGAGGGGCAGCAGCATGGGCAGTGGAGGGTACTGTATGGTTGGTTAGGGTTTTTGTTTTCTTAATATACTTGTTCGTATTAGAGGAGGATCAAAGAAATGTGCCTTGCATTGGAGCAGAAAGTGGTGAGGTTTGGGACGGTGCACTCCACAATCTCAGACCATGCCCTGTGAAGATTCTGTCTCCTACACAGACGAGCTTAACACTTATTATTAAGAGTTCCATTGTGCCAGAGGAGAGAAGTTGTCAATGATGGTCTTCATCCTGTAGTCATGGTTGGAGCTGATTACTGTTTGCTTTGGGGTTTCAGCATGGGGGATGCAGAGAAATGGGTTGTTTAAGTTAATTTTTGTACTTGTAACTTGCACTGGGGTGCCTAGGGATAAATACAAATAAATAATCAAGGGACATTTAGGATCTCAGTGCAAAAAGCAAAGATCAAAAGAGGATAAGGGAAGAACTCTTCTATTCCATTTATCGGAGAGCATGGGCAAAGACAGAGCCATTAAAGCTATGAGAGAGCTAGGCATTTATCTAATACAGATCACAACACATTTTCTACCAAGATGTTAGGCTGACTACATGGTTCACAAGAGAGGAACTGATCCTACTTAAGAGACCTTTTATGGGTGCATCAATCCTCTACCTTGCAAAGCTCTGGGTAACAGAGGTAAGCTGATTTATCCTAGGTTATAAAGTGATAGATATTGCAATCCCATGCAATATCTTTGGGGACCATATATAGTATTAACTTTATGTATCACTGTAGGAAAAGGATTGTATGCAACTCCAGGGGGGTGGGTTACCACAGCTTCTCCAGGCACCAAAAGCAGTGAGGGGGATTAAAGTGAATCACTTAGGGTGTAAACACTTCCAGAGAGGTACCATCCCCAGAGGAGGCTAGCATATACTGGTTCAAACTGGGTTTCCCAGAGACCAACAGACAAAGAAAGGGCTTTGGCATAAAAATGCTGCACTTAAACTTCTTTCTGATAAAACAAACAGACAGGACCTGCTTTCCATAGCAGAAGCATTGGAAAGATCTTGGCTCACTAGGGCCCCATAAAACTGGTGGGTGACCTCTGGTAGGCTTGTAGCATGGTATAGGAACTTGAATTGTTTTTATATGTTCTGTAATACTTTTACCTTAAGAATAAAGGTGCTTGCTTAGAAAAAGCTGTGTGGTAACTTGTAACTACTGGCAATACACTATTCACAGCCCTCAGAAAGAAAGCAACACATGGGTTCTGGCCTTTAGGCAGACTGGCTTGCTGGGGATATCACAGTGCAAGGCAGGGGGTTGTGCAGCCTTCAAACCCATGGCTAGAAAAGAGTGGGACAGGGTCCCTGTCCAGACACAGATGATGGCTGGAGACCTGAGACCTGACTGGGACCTCCTGGGGTTGACCAGAGGTGGTGGTGGGGATATACAGATGCAGTTATGCTGAAACTGAGCTGTAGCTCATGAAAGCTTATGCTCAAATAAATTTGTTAGTCTCTAAGGTGCCACAAGTCTTCCTTTTCTTTTTGCGGCTGCTACTCTGAAACATCTGCTAAGAAACTGTTGCTAAAGGAAGAAGTTTTCAGCAGAAGGTGATTGGTATCAAGCCTTTATGCTAGTTTATTTTATTGCTTAATATGTATTTTAATCACAAGATCTCTCCATTCTCATATAGCAAAATACCATTGCTGCAGATAAACACTTATGTATACATTACAATGTGTTCTTCCTGGTACTGGTAAAATAAAGCCTCGTGATGAATTGTTAAAATAATGTATTATGCAATTTTAAACAGAACAATGTTGGTTAAGTTCTTTTCCTTTAACAGGATATTTTCTTATTCCCTGGCAGTCTGGCCTTTAACTGAATTACTTGGCTTATCTGTGACTGTAATGGCTTCTGATTTAAACAATTTCGTTAGGACATGATAAGTCTTGGTACCCAGTCCCCGGTTGACACCAAGTTGATCTATTACTATTCCCCATTCAGTATAGTGAATACTAACTTGCATTCACCTGTTATTTTGTAATGTAGGCTATCAGATTGCTTTTTTCTGGGAAAATTTAAGAAACAAAATGTTAAAAAATGAAAATTCTACTTTACCGCTACTGGATTTTTTTTATTTAAAAAGAATAAGACATTCTGAATATAAGCCTATAATACAAAGGAAGGCCCCCAAACATTACTTTGGGAGTAAAAAAGGGTAAATGTGTGTGTGTGGGGGGGAGGGGAATATTCAAAAGCTATACAAAACAGGAAAGTGTAAATTGTAACCTACCATATTCCTGCAAATTTGCAATGTCAGCAGAAACCAGTAGATGTGGTTTCAATGAGGATAAATGTTCCATATAAGGAAGAGGGAATCTAAGGCTGCATAAGCACCTTTACTGAGAGCTCTTGGACACAGCCTACAACAAGAACAACCAGAAATGAAAGGTGTCTAGCAGGCATAGCACAGAGGTCATGGCAGCCGACAATATCAGCAAAACTAGGCAGACAGACAGTACAAGTGTGAAAGATGCATGTCTAATGGGAATGCATCCCCAAATCTCAGGGGTGATAATCACCCTTTAACACTGGAGGTAAAACAGAGGTGTAAGAGCAGAAACGCTTGGCCGACTTCAATGAGAACGTGTGCAGACACTGCCATGTATAATAGCGCTCCCCAAACAATATACATTTGGCTGTACCTGTGCATGCATGTCAGTTCTGGATTGGTGTGTTCTTACTAATCCCCAGCGTTGAAATAAACTGGATGAATAAATTTTTTACACACACACACACACACACACACACACACACACACACACACACACACACACACACACACACACTCAGCAACATAGGGATCCCATTCAGGGATGAATATACTATGGATATAGAACCCTCACACTTAATTACACATACATGCACATCAAATAGAGCATGGCAAACAAGTTTTAGGTGTCAGTGGTTTAGGTGTCAGTGAGATATCAATAGGACATCAATAAAACAAATAAGTCTCTTGAAACAACCATCACTGGTGCATTGACTGGGCATCCAGAATCCATGGAGGAGACCACACTGGCTGCAATATTTACTGTGATCATGTAAGGAGCTGCAAAGATGCATGTTAAAGCTGCCTCAAGCAGCTCCCTTCTTTGCTGCACTTGGTACTTGACCATGCCTCCTTTTCAGAAAGCCACACCCACTTTTTCCACAGCAGGACCGAGTAGTGAGCAAGCTGTCTGCACCATACCATGTTTCCCTAAAATCATAAGGTAGCAAGCCAGATGCTCAACTGATGTAAATTGGAGTAGCTCCACTGACTTCAATGGGGCCACTCTAATTTATACCAACTGGAGCCGCATTCTGGCTCCCACTTGTATTGAGAGGATGAGATGTAACTGGCAGCCTTTCTATTGTATGCTGTGAACCAGTTGGCATAAATGGGCTTCAGAAACAGAAGCATAAAAACTTAACTACATAGAACCAGTTATGACCAATGTATTTGATAACCCTTCAGTTCCTGTGAGTATGTCCTGTGTCTTATCACCAATCCTCTTTGCATGAGCAACAGATTGGGTGATGAAGAGGCACCAAAAGGTATCATGGACGGAGTAAATTGGGTTAGCAGAGATGAGTTATATGACCTTGACTTGGCTGATGACACTGCTTTCCCTAAATATGACATGGAACAAAATGATTGCCCCTACATCACAGGTACAACAGGAAGCAGTAACAATTGGATTGAAAGCAAATACACAGAAAACCAAGATTATGAAGGTAGGAAACAGGACAACAGATGCAAAGGTGTACGTGGATGGAAAAGAAATCAACCAGGTAGAAGAGTTCTGCCATCCGGAGGGTCTGATGACATTTGAAGGTGGCTGTGCTAAAGTTATTCATATGAGATTAGGAAAAGCAAACCTTGCTTTTGGAAGGATGAACAGTATCTGGTCAGACTGTGGTCTCCACACCAAACTAAAATTGAGATTATATCATGGGACTATACTAAGCATGCCACTGTGTGGAGCAGAGATTTGGCTGATGACTGTGACTAACTACAAGAGATGGGAGGCTGCCCGTCACAGATGGCTGAGGAAGATATTACACATTTCATGGAAAGACAATATAACAAATGTGAGAGAAAGGGATCTGACAGAGCAGGACATGTTAGAACATATCATCAAAGAAGGTTCAGGTGATTGGGACATGCACATCATATGGAAGATGGGAGGCCTGCTAAGAAGGCACTAAAGTGGGTACATAAGGGTGGAAAGAGAGAGTGAGGAAGGCCCAGGAAGAACTGGCAGAAGAGAGTTACAGAGGATATTGAATGTACAGGCATCATCCTTGAAGAAGTACCACAAGTAGCGAATGAGCATAATCAGTGGAAGAACTGGACTGCCCGATATGTCAGAGACTCAGGATGAATTAAAGTCTAAGGTAAGGCCCTATGAGTATAATACTATTTCTAAAACTGATTCTCCCTCTGAACTGATATCGGACTAACCCAAAACATAAAAGCAAGATCACATAGCACTTAAATAACAGACAGAAAATACAGGGAAGCCTTCCATACAATGGGATGAGAGAAAGTGTGAGACTATTATCAGATCACATAAAAAACCCTGTTGCTACCACTGCCAAGCTTGCCCATGGAGAGGGAAGAGAGATACCATGAGGTAATATATACGCTTGTTGGATCAAAGGGAGAAAAATGACAATGAATTATCAAGCTTTATGGGCCTGATCCCAAGCCCATTTTAGTGTTCAGTGCCTCCATTGATTTCAATGGACTTTGAATCAGGCCCAAATCGCATAAACTATTAGGGCCACATATGACCCTTGATCTGCACATGAAAGACCAGTTGACATCAGTTCCGAGTTCTACTTCCAATCTATGGCCCAGCAGTCTTTGCCCAGACAAAATGCTCATTGAAGTCAATGGGAGTTTTCCATGAGTATTAACAGCAGAACAGGGCCCAGTGACAGCATATGACACCATAGACTGCACTCTTGAATAGTCTAATGCAGATGTTCTCCATTTTTTCTATATTGGTCCCTCTCTCTCTCCTTTCCTCAGCTGGGGTCTAGCTGGGACCCACACTTGCATTCAATGATATGGAAAGAGCAGCATGGTCACAACTTGTTCACACACCCCAGCTGAAGAACCCCTGGTCTAATAGCTCTGCAACGGTGGCAGCAGTGGTTTAGATGGGACACAACCTCCTGCTTGGCTCCCTCCTCTCATGGAATAATTTAAAATGGAGCCTCCTACTCAGTTTATTAGTAGGGGAATTTTCATAATGCAGGTTGGGAGGGACTCAGAGACCTGCAAGGGAGATGAAAGCAGGTTGCTTGGACACAGTCATATGTTTACATGAGGGTCTTCAGAAGTGCGGAACCTCTCAAAATGTGGTGCCAAGGGCATTTGTCCCTGTTGTCCTTGCCAAGGTCACCACTTAGGTCTTGTCTACACTAGAAAGTTGTACTGTTTAAACTATATTGGTATAGTTAAAGTAGTACAATCTCCTAGTGTGAACACAGTTATATCAGTATAAAGGAGTTAGATACACAGATAGCTATTCTTGTAAGGTGTCACTATTCCCATTTTGTTTTAAATAAAAAGTTTAGATGTGACTAAATATAGATAAATGTTATTTCTCGAGAAAAACTGACTGCTGCCATATTTTAGTTACATTTCAAAGATACAAACTAATCTAAAATTACTGTGAAATTATAGGTTTCAGAGTAGCAGCCGTGTTAGTCTGTATTCGCAAAAAGAAAAGGAGTACTTGTGGCACCTTAGAGACTAACAAATTTATTTGAGCATAAGCTTTCGTGAGCTACAGCTCAGCTGTAGCTCACGAAAGCTTATGCTCAAATAAATTTGTTAGTCTCTAAGGTGCCACAAGTACTCCTTTTCTTTTTGTGAAATTATAATCACTTTACTAAAAATAAAGTGCTGTTATTTGTAGACAGTTATTCCTAGCTGATAGGAAGCCAACAGAAATTAAATCTAACCTTTTCTGCTTGTTTCTCTTTTTCTTTCTCTTTCTTTTCCCTTGTTTTTAAAGAAGAGAAGTGGCAATTAAAAATATGGTAGTGCAAAATAAGGAATTGATACTTGCAGATCTTGTTAAGAGAAAATTCCCCTTGTAGCCATACTGCCAAAGTGTAGATTGTGGGATCAGATCCTAGACTGGAAAAATAGAAAGTCTCATTCATTTCAATAAAATGTTTTTGTTCCAAAAAAAAAAAAAAAGAGCCAGAGGCACTAACGGGTATGAAATTTTTAAAGATGGTATTAGTGACATTACAAACTCAGGATGAAGATGCTGAGATATCAGTTCACTAGTATGACTGACAGAGTGTCATGGATTTGCACCATGCTTTACTCCACGCATAATAAAAAGTCCCTACCCAAAGCAGCATAATTCAGATGTATACGAGACTGCATAACATTTCAAACACACGAACGTATGGAGACTGTGTCAGTCCGGACATCAACAAAGAAAAGCCTTATGAAAACTTCACATGCAATTTGTGAGGTAAACAGGAATAATTTTCTGGTGTTGGCTGGACTGTTGGCCGTTACAGTGGAGTAATGTAGGCTACCATAGTTAAAGGGACAGTTCCAGGACAGTGAGAAGATCTAGGCTATATTATATTATATATATATATATATATATATATATATATATATATATATATTATATAGGTTGTATTCCCTGTTCTGTTCCAGTGTGATAATGGCCAAATCACTTAAGTTTAAGGGCTTTGCTGCATAGGGATGGATTTAAGCTTAAGGGCTTTGTGGAATCAGAACCTATACCACTCTGTGCCTCAGTTTCCCTATTTGTAAGATGGAGATAATAATACTACCTCTATGTGAAAAGCACACTATGCGGATACAGTCATTAATTTTCATGAGGAACGCAGATACTTTGGTAATCAATGCCATAGAAATGTCTTTAAAATTAACCAGCCATGGTGAAATTTGATCTCTGAGAGCAACAACAAGTCAAAGGCGATACAGTTCCTGACTTCTGTGAACAAAGAGCCAGGAAATAAAAGGACAGAAATCTGAATTAAACTGTAACCAAACACATTAATTATAGTAATATTTTATGATAGTACATGGGGCCCCATTGCTCTAGATATTGTAACATACACACAGTAAATGATAGTCCCTGCCCCAGGCCATTTTACAATCTAGACAGGACCGACTATGGGTGGGAGACAGAACGTGTTATCCCCATTTTACAGATTTGAAACTGAGGCACAGACAGATAAATGACCTGCCCAAGGTCACACAGAAATTCTGTGGCAGAGCTAGGAAGTGAGCCCAGGTATCTTGAATATGACAGGTTGAAAAACAGGATTACTTTTTTGCAAAAAATGTCATTCAGTATTTGTATGCAGTGTTGTTGTAGCCATTTTGGTGGGTGAGGTAATAGCTTATATTGGACCAGCATCTGTTGGTGAGAGAGACGAGCTTTTGAGCTTACACAGAGCGGAAGAAAAGCTCTGTGTAAACCTGAAAGCTTGTCTCTCTCACCAACAGAAGTTGGTCCAATAAAAGATATTACCTCATGCAAATTTATTTTTTTAAACTCAACATTTTTAAAACTGGGTCCCAGTCCAGGTCTTTAATTATGAGACCATCTTTATTCTGACATGCCTCAAATGTTACATATGTTCACAATCCACACAAATGCAGGACAATGAAAGTCGCTTATATTGTTATTCATTCCCTAGGGGCCCAACTTTCAATGGTGTAGGATCAGGCAGGAGGGATGACATCCTGGCTTCCCTGAAATCATTGGGAATTTTGCCATTGATTTGGAAGAGGCCACGATTTCACCCTATGTTCCTTTGGTGGGACTAGCTGGTGGTACCTAACACACTGAACAGAAAACCGGTAAAATGGCCAATGAATTTCTACACTTTTTACTACAAAGGAGTTTACGTTTGAAGAGATTACAGCTAATTAAAATTTAAAATTCAAATTAACTATCTAAAAGGTCATCTTGAAAATCCGTAGGCATCTGGTATTTATCAGCTGACACACAACTAAAGATAAATCCAGGAAAGCATGCCACCTTTCCAAGTGTCATGTTTCAGTCAATCCCATACTGGAAGCAGGAATGAGGCAATGAGCAATTAGCATCGCCTGAGGAAAGTGATAATGCGTAATAAAAACTTGCTGCTCAATTCGATTTTTTAAAATATAAATTTTGAATCTCTTCCTTCTTTAACCCTACAGCGCCTAGGGAAGGCGTGCTCCATAATCTCCCTGCTTTCAGACACAGACCACACTTTGCAAAAAGAAAAGGAGTACTTGTGGCACCTTAGAGACTAACAAATTTATTAGAGCATAAGCTTTCGTGAGCTACTCTGAGACCACACTTTGTGAAAGCCTCTTAAATGACTTTTTATTTACTGGTTTCAGAGTAGCAGCCGTGTTAGTCTGTATTCGCAAAAAGAAAAGGAGGACTTGTGGCACCTTAGAGACTAACCAATTTATTTGAGCATAAGCTTTCGAGAGCTACAGCTCACTTCATCGGATGCATTTGGTGGAAAACTTTTTTTTCCCTCCAAATGCATCCGATGAAGTGAGCTGTAGCTCACGAAAGCTTATGCTGAAATAAATTGGTTAGTCCACCAAATGCATCCGATGAAGTGAGCTGTAGCTCACGAAAGCTTATGCTCAAATAAATTGGTTAGTCTCTAAAGTGCCACAAGTCCTCCTTTTCTTTATTTACTTGCAATCAAAGCGGCCTAGGTCAAAATACACTGCAGGGGGATGATCTCAGGTTCGCATCACAATTACTCTAAAATGTACATGTTTCGGAGCAGCAGCCCTGTTAGTCTGTATTCGCAAAAAGAAAAGGAGGACTTGTGGCACCTTGGAGATCTCTAAGGTGCCACAAGTCCTCCTTTTCTTTTTTTAAAATGTACATGTAATTTATGACTAAATTAGCCCCATTTTATGACAGTCACCTGATCCAATCCTAGCCACATGTCACGGATTACAGATTTGTGCTGTTAGTTCTTTACCAGCAGGCACGATTTAACCGTGCCAAAAGCATCCCCTGCGATCATCTAGACGGGACACGACAGGAATGTCCATATACAAGCCCGTTGCGTTTCACACGGATAGCTAAGCCACTCGGCAAACAAAAAGTTCCCAGCCCAAGAACTGAAAGTTGGGGGGGTGGGGGGGGGAGGATGGCTCGAGCCCGGTGCGAATGACTGTACCGGCAAAACATTCTGCTTAAAAATCAGCAGAGTGGCAACACTCGTCGTGCAACATAAAGCCTCGGGCGAAGTCCCGGCTTCGCGGTTGGAAAACAGGGGTCGTCTCGCAGCGGAGCGACGGCCAGTCCCCAGCCCGGGGGAGGAATCGCCCCTGCTACGGGGGATCGATGGTTCCTTAGGAAACGCCACCCGGGGGAAAGGGACTTTCGGCTCGCAGCACGTTGGGTTGCAGTTAAACAAGCTCCGGTCGGCGAGCGGGGAGAAGACACTTTCCAGCCATGATGAGAGCACATTTCCCTGCCGGAGACGATGTCTCCCGCCCCCTCTCCGCCAGGGGAGCGCCCCGCAGCACCTTCTCCACCCCCCGCCCCCGCCCCCGCCCGCTGCCGCAGCGCGGGACGCGCCCGAAGCCGCGGGGGCAGCTGCCGCCCCGAGCAGCATGCGGGCGGGCGGGCCGGGGCCGGGGCCGGGGGCCGGCCGCGTCGGGGGCTATTGTGCGCCCGAGCCGGGAGAGAGAGACAGCGACACCCCCCCTCGCTCGCTCGCAGGGAAAGTATCGCGAGAGCGGCTGGCTAACAACCTGCTTCACAACACAAGAGCGCTGCTAGGCTGCCCGCCACGGAGCCCCGGGCTCCCGTCCGCCGCCGGCCACAGCTGGGGCGGCGGGGCGGCCTCGCACGTGCGGCCGCGGCCCGGAGGCTGAGCCGCCAGCGAGGCAGGCTGGTAAGTAGCCAGCAGCGGTGCCTCCCCTCACCCCCCCTCCCCTCCCGGGCTGCACCCCCACCCCGGCCTGGGGGGCACCCTCCGCGGCCTCTCCCCACCCCCTTGCGGGGGCTGCCTCTGTGCTCTCTAGTGCATTGGGCCCCCTCCGAGTCCGCCCGCAAAGGGAAAGTCCCGGCACTAGTCCCGTAAAGTTATGGGGGGAGCCGCAATGAGCCCCCCCCCCCCCCAGCGGAACGAGCCCGATCGCAACTCGGAGCCTCCCCCTCCCGGGTAAAGTTTGCGAGCTGCGCTGGCGCTGGGCTCTTCTCCCAGCAAAGGTCAAACGGGCTCCCTCGCCCCGCTGCCGCCGCCGCGGTGGGATGGTTATTAAGCAACTTTCCCAGTATTATTCTTTGGGGGGGGGGGGAGGGGAGAGGCAGAGCCGGAGCCAGGGGAGGACTCGGTTTAAGTTTATGGGATTTAATAGAGGGCTATAAATGGGGTGGCTGGAACTTTAAAAGGCAGCAAGCTGTGGTTGGCTGGTAGCGAGATTTGGAGTAACATATGGCATTAAAAGGAGCACAGCTGGAGGTAGCATTTCCAGCGCAGTGAAGTCAGAGCAGCTGACTCTCCAGCTTGCAGTGTAATTAGCAAACCGAGCACTCCCTCCCTCACTCGCACACTCTCCTCTCTCGCACACGCACTCACCCGCCTGCTATTCTTCCGCTACCGCCGAGCCGCACCATCGCCGCCTCCGCCCGGGGTGCCCTCTCCCACCGCAAACTTGGGCGCCTCCAGGAGGGGCGTTTCCCCCCCCCCCATGCACCTCTCAATCCCTGCGTGGCAGCCGGGTAAGGTGAGCCCCCTGCTTGGATCTCCCTGCTTGGAGCTGTGGCCGCAGGTAGTTGGACTTGTAGCCTCACCGCATCTCTCTCGAATGATTGGTTTGGCTTTTAATAACTTTTAGGGCAGTAAACTTCGTGTGTACGGGCTTCATTCATAGGACCTTTCTCCCTCCCTCCCTCCCTCCCTCCCCCCCCCAGCCCATACGTGAAGCGTTGAAGTTCCTCTACTAGCCCAAGCAATGAATGAGTGCTCTATTATTTAATGTAAAATGATTGCGCATAAAGTTAAGTCGGGGGGGGGGGGTTGCCTTGATTTGTTTCATTAAAAGAACAAAACTGATGCCCGGAGTTAGACGTTTCCAGGAATGCATAAACTGCTGAGTCCCCCCCCCCCCTCCCCAGTTTGTTAGTGAAAGAGACAAAGGTTGGAGGTGCTGCTTCTTTAGAAGCTTTTGTTTACTTGCAATCAAGTTTTTCCTGTTTGGAGCAGGTGGTGAAGGATGAGAAGCATTTTGGCTTTCTTTGTTTTAAATAAAACTATTGTAGACAACAAACAGTAAACGTTATCTCCAAGGCTGTTTCTTTGGCTTGTATTACCCAAAACCAATCTGTTTGTTACAGCTGCTAGGAGTCTTTAGTTTATAGTAGCATTCAAGTTTTTCCTGTTTTGAACAGGTTATGAAGGAAGAATGGAGTTTCCAGACCATAGCCGCCAGTTGCTGCAGTGTCTGAGTCAGCAGCGTCACCAGGGCTTCCTGTGTGACTGTACTGTTTTAGTTGGAGAAGCTCAGTTCAGAGCCCACAGAGCTGTTCTTGCTTCTTGCAGCATGTACTTCCATCTTTTCTACAGGGACCAGTTAGACAAAAGGGATATTGTGCATCTGAACAGTGACATTGTCACAGCCCCAGCCTTCAGTCTGCTGCTTGAATTCATGTATGAAGGAAAGCTGGAGTTTAACAGTCTTCCAGTTGAAGATGTGCTCGCTGCAGCGAGCTACCTTCACATGTATGACATTGTGAAAGTCTGCAAGGGCAAGTTGAAAGATAAAGAATTGTGTTTGGAAGAAAAGATGAATGATGATGTGGCTAATTTGGAAAAAGATGAGCATTTTTTAGACACAGGAGTGCCCCTGGTACATGAGTTCGACCCGGGACACAAACAAAAATTCAGTGTCACAGAATATGATAGAGCAATGAATAAAGATCGGGTCAGTGGTCACCCTGGCTGGTCCTCTGATCTTATGTGTGTCAGCTCTGGGTCTGCAGAGGCAGAATCATGTACCATAGCAGCTGGAAAAACAAAAGCTAATGTCAATAGTTCTGCAGGATCTTTGTCCCAAAGGTCTGTTAACCATACCCCGGCTTCAAGTGATGTGGACTGTGCTCTGGATTTGTCTTTCAAGCCTGTGTCTGGGAGAGATTCCTTACACCCCTCCTACGTCTTTGGACAGCTGGCTTCCGACAGCCAGCAGCAGGGTACTGAGCCACTTGTTAAAGATGAACAAGACTTGCTGTCAGATCAGGAGGACAGTGAAGCAAGGAGTCCAGAGAGTCAGCATTTTGGGAATTCAGCCAAAAGCCTAGTGACAGGGTTAGGACACATGTTCACAGGAAACGGCAATTCTCACGCAAGAGAAGAGGATATAGATCAAGATAGAGATGAGAGTGAAGATGACATGGATTCATCAGATGTCTCCTCCTCTGGTGTACTTGTGCCTCCTGGGCATATCTGCATTTGCCCCCTTTGTAGCAAAGTTTTTCCAAGCCCACACATCCTTCAGCTGCACCTGAGCTCTCACTTCAGAGATAAAGATGGCTCAAGGACCAGGTTGTCACCTGATGGTTCGGTGCCCACCTGTACGCTTTGTGGGAAGACTTTTTCTTGCATGTACACCTTAAAGAGACATGAAAGGACTCACTCGGGCGAAAAGCCTTATACCTGTGCCCAATGTGGAAAGAGCTTCCAGTATTCCCACAATCTCAGCCGTCACGCAGTAGTGCATACCAGAGAGAAACCCCATGGTTGCAAATGGTGTGAAAGACGATTTACACAATCCGGTGACTTATACAGACACATCCGTAAATTTCATTGTGGCCTCGTAAAGTCCTTGGTAGTTTGAGACAAGCTTTTCTTCTTTTTTTTTTTTTTTTTTTTTTTTTTTTTTTAATGGTGGTTACTAATGTGTAGGGGTTTTCTGTTGGCCTTTTTTTTAAGGCAGCATCTGATTTTCTTTTTTTTTTACTGATACTCACATCAGTTAACAATGTTGAAAGATGCTAAGTGTACACTTCAATGGCCTTTTCTCCCCTGTTCCTCCCCCCCATTGTCTGTTGCGTACCCTGTTGCATTATTTCCAAGTTAGTAGAGTGAAAATGATTTAAGATTCAATGATTTAGCTTCTATTTTTCATGCTGGAAGTACTTGCTTTGTGTTCACCCCCATTTACCCCCCACCCCGTTTAAAAAAAGATTGATAACGGAATTGGAGAAATACTCCAAGATTTACTTAAATCCCCTAAATGCTATCTGTGTATTTCATGACAACATAAGAGTTGAACTATAGCTTCTTTTGATGTGTATGAGGGAATCTGCTCACTTAACTCCATGTGTCTGAAGATGAGACCTTTAAGCCTACTTCTTGAAAAGGCTGTAAGTGGCCCAGTTTTTTAAAGAGGTTTGAGAATTCCTTGACTTGTACTTACGTATCTAGTACAGTTTGGCTTTTGATTCTTACTACTGTATCAGAGTATTTTTGCAATCAGTTCTAAAATCTGAATGAAAAGTCTTGCATACAGACTTGGCATACTTGGAAGAAAAGTTTTAAATTTCTTTCTCCCCTTCCCTCCTCCAAGGACTGTTATTTTGTTGAATAGCACTAAGCTGCTTTTGAATTTTAAAAACATGTTTCTATCCAGGTTTTATCTGCGCTATATTCACTTCTTAGCTGTTGAGGGATAAGCATTAGAGTAAACGTGTAAACTCATGTGATATATGAACACATCTCCATCCCTGTCTGGACAAACAAACACAGGGACCAATCCTGCTACTGCCAGGGAAACGTTACTTCAGTGAGTAAACTCATAGAGGGTGCAAGATTGGGTCTGTAATATGTGCCATAACCTTGCTCAGACATTTGGGAATGGATACAACTATATAACAACTGCAGGGTCTGGTGAAGGAAATGCAGTGGCTGAGTAGCTAGTTAGGAACTGATGACCGGTATTCTTAAGAGGAAATTGGTCAGTGTAGTAATATGTGACAGTCAATCTTTGTTTTTGTTTTTTGTTTTAAAACGGGGATTTCTGATTTGTTCAGGATACCTGTAGCATCTTTTAGTACATTTTAGTAAAATTACAATTTTTTTGAAATGACCTGTATTAAAGATCAGTAGCTTGGAGATGTATATATTTTTATGGCTTATATATTGTTAAAGTTGGCAACTGCCCTGGGCCAAGTTCTGTGGAATTCTACTGATTTCCTGGGTAGCACAAATGCAAGCCAGTGGAGGGACTTGGCCCTGCTAGTTTTGCACCAGCCAAACGAAATACTAACTTTCCCATTGTTTCCTAAACTTTAGACCATCTGTAATTATAACAGGTTACTGAATTCTAAATACAGTAATTCAGTTATCTGCCTAAGAACACCCTTTGGTCTGTGTATGTCAGTAAATATCAGATTATGCCTCTCCAGTTAAAGCATCCGTTCAAGGTACACACACATACAGAACTGAATTCTTATGACATCTGTGCTTTTGAATTTCATTTTTTCTGAACTGAATCTTTTTTTTTAATTAAGGAAAAAAAAGTTTATTTTGTCAAGTTTACTGACACTCCTGGAATGGTTTCTTGAAGTTCAGTCATTTATTTTTTAAGTGAATTTGAAGCACTGAAGTGGATTCTTCTAAATACTGTACTTCAGAATATCGGATTTCATCCCAAAAGAAGGAATTATCCAGCATTTCCCTTTACATGTATTAAGTAAGCACTACTACCTATGTGGTTTCAACAGTGTAATGTGATATTGATCTATTGTGAAAGTACTTTTTAAAAAAAAATCAGGACTTCACTTGTTGTGACCTCCTTATTCATCTCTTAAACTATGAATGTACATGTAATGTGAAATTTTACTTCTACTCTTAGTTTGTTCAGACTAATTTCTTTGCATTACTGTAAAATATTTTTGCTGAACCTGTTACATAGGAACATGTGGGAGAGCACTGTATGTGTAAACAGATGTGGCTTTGGTACTGTGGTCTTATTCTACTTAATCACTTTTTTTGTTGTTGTTGCTGTGATTGGAAATAGCACTGAACAAAAATCTACGAAAATTAAGTTATTTTTTTTTCTCCTGATGATACTTGATATAGTATTTATTAGAATTTTTTGAAGTGGAATTATTACTGTTAAACTATTTCAAAATAAGTTAATCTATGCTTCCCCTTAAATCTTACACAAACTTCTGTACATGCTTTAAAGTGAACAACTAATACAGTAGTGGTATTATCTAAACTAGCAATATTTTTTTAAAATTTTGCATTTTTTGTGATACTGCTGTTGCATTTCACTCTTCACTTCCACTTTTTTTTTTAAAGCTCAAATATCATAAATTGTGCCATAAGACATTAGTAGAGGGGGAGAGGGAAAGTCAAAACAAGTTTGCATCTGGCTTTAGTCTGGAAATAACTCGCTAAAATAATGCTATGAGCATGCTCTGTACTGCATTGAAAATGGGGTAAAAGTAAAAGATACAACAAGCTGTGTGTTTTCTTTTAGTGCGTTCTTGATGCACTATTCTTTTCTCATAGCTTAGTATTTTTCTCCCCAACCGTAATAGCTTGAATTTCTAAAGTAAAGATGTTTGCACTTATTTTTATTTTATAGTGACTTTTTATTTTTTTTTTTATTTTGATGCGCTCTGTCTTGGCTTTTTTTTTTTTTAAAAAGTTGCAATAGCTTTGAGCATGTCTTCAAAAATGGTTCATAACAGAGAAGTACTAAAAACATTGCACACTTATGTATGTTTTCATAAAATGTTTCACTGTAGGGGAGTCACCTTCTCTGTAGAGACTAATACTGCTCTAAATTTTAAACACTGGATTTGTCTTCTACTACAAACAAAAACTGTGAAGTTAATGTAAAAAAAATCATCAATATTTTTAATTGTTTTTAATCCTGTTGCAGTTCAGATTAAATATGTATATTTAAAGACACTAATTTTTGTGGGAGAGTTTTATAGTATACAGTAAGTAGAAAAGCTATTGGAATGGAATATATTTTATAAAAATGTTCTATCACTGTTTTATAGTGAACTATTTTTTTTCTTCAGTGTTAGTACTATCCTGTTTAGTCTAGATACGACAATCGCGTAAAGAGTGACTTAAGGGAAAACTATTGTTAGCGCTTAGTATTTTTGTGTGGAGTTTTGTTTGCTACTGTATTGGTATGTGCTGTAAAATGTGACAATCGTGATTAGGATTGTTGTCTTTATAAATTTACACAATAAAATGTGCTAGAGTTGTACATCGAGCCCTTTCACTCTTTAACAGAACTTTTAAAAATCTATACCTGATCGTGGTTTCACTGTCTCTTTGAATGACAAACTAAAAATCCAAGTGGCCCTGAAAAAGTAGACAGTTGAGGGAATTGCTATATTCTTGTCTGACAGGGACATAGACCCAGTGTTTAATCCATTACCCCGTCACTGAGGAAAACTAAATATTCACATCCTGTTCTTCTGTTTTGATGTCCTAGTCATACTGAACAAAATTCAGAGCTTATTGATCTCGGTGTGAGCCTTTCAACTGACTTTTGAATGAGATTTTTGGATCTGGCCCATTTTTGAGAAACTCGGCAGTATATGCTGCTCTGTCTAGAGCTGTGTTTGCTTCTATTGGGGACATGGGTACCAGGTCACAGGTTCCTATCCTGTAAATGCTTAAGGATTTAAGCAACTCTACTCGTATGGTCCAATTGACTTGACTGAGACTTCTCCTGCATAACTTTATTCAGGTGGGAGTAGTCTCACTGAAGTCAATTGGACTACTTATATGAGTAGTTACTATATGTGTACATGTTGACAGGATTGGGGCCTTAAGGTTTGAGCCTGTTCCCGCTGAAATAAATGTAAAGGCTCCCTTCTGTGGGAGTTGGAATTGGGTTTTCTTTTTTAAAGTTCCCAAGTTGGACATGCTGGCTGCTTCTGAAGAGACAGAATAAGCTGTGTGTTGCTATATTCTGAAGGACCCAACCAGGGACAGAAAGTTTGAAAGAACCAGTATTGCAGAGCTGCAAGGAAGGAAATTTGTACTTCAGGGAGCATGTTTTGCCCTTTCTTTTTCTGTAATATCTTTATTGCGAAGTCTCTCATATTGTATTCAAGCACATTTCCTGCCTTGCAGCACTTCACTACCTCCTGTCTCGCTCTGTAGGGAGGATAGAATGCTGTTGGAGACAACTATCATTCCTACGGCACCCGGCTGTGATGTGATGAAGTGTTGGCAAGTTTTGTATAATTTTATTGGATGTGTAGCCACCGCTAGAGGTAAGTGAGTGTCTGTTGTTGGGATTCTTACAGCTGTCTGTCTGGCACCATTATCGATTGTTTTCTTCTGTCCCTAGCCTTCTGAATACACTTGCAGATACAGACTGTCTTCAAGATGCAAACTGAACATACCCTATTTTATTGCTCTGCTGTACAAAAATACCTGCCTTTGAGGGATGGTAGACATAGGAAAAGTCTTTTTATTAAACTTAAAGATGACCCTATAAGTGGATGATCAGCAAATATGGGTCAAACAAATATTTCCAAACTGAAGAAAGCAGCACACAAGTGTTGGAGGTTTTTTGTTTTTTTTTTTTAACACTTTGGCTTGGGCATACTTTGCATACACTTTGGCTTGGCCCATTTTATTTATGCCAATTAAAAATGTTAAGGTATCCTAACACTCCAGATCTTGGTGCTTATTGCTTGATAACTTATTAAATTTTAAGGTGCATCTATGCTGCCTGAAATACGCTTTTCCAATGACTCAACTGATTATAAATAAAATAGAAGTGAGGAGAGGGACATGTATCAGAGTGGCTGCTGGGTTTTGATATCTTTTGAAAGATGGACTTGCTGTTTAGCTATCTATTCAGTCCTGGTTGGTGCTACTTTTCTTTGAGGTGCCAACTGCCTTCCACTTCCTAGTTCGTAGGAGGTCCTTAAGTTGGCCCATATATTACTTCAAACAAAACTACACGGAAAAGCAAAACACCTTGGTACCAGACACACAATATTGTATGTCCAGCTGTGCAGTTCACACCACCACATGTCACAATGCAGGCCAGAGACCACTGCAACCACAAAGAAATGGCTTAGTGCTCTCTTGACTGATGTGGCACAGGACAGGATATAGCAGCCCAAATATAGTTACCAGCATTTTGTTATCATCAGCTGTTTGGCAACAAAGTGCTATAGGGGATTTTAATCATGTAGGTTCTCCATTAGCATTTTGGATTCTAGATTGTGAGAGGTAGCATCTATGGTTCGCCACGCTTTTAGTCAAAACCATATTTACTTTTTTTTTTAATACAAACTAAGCATCCAGGCCTTGTGATGTGATGAAGTACTGTCCTTTTGACACTGGAAGCACACATGAGCAACATCTTTTTGCTGGCTTAAACTACCAAAATCTGACTGATTCATTCTCAACGTTAGCCTTGATAGGTTGAAAGTCAGTAAATACTGATCTGTGGCAGGAGTTGTCTGCTGGGTAACTGAACTTTTTCTATTGACTGTAGGAATGGCTATCTCAGTAATGCCATTCTGCTTACTGGTCATCACAAGATATTGCTGTCTTAGACTGCAGTTGCCACTCTTCCAAATTAGTCTTGTGGGTATTTTTTGTTCTGCTCTAAGTATTCCTGAACATAATATGAATCAGCAGCTGTTATCTAAGGGAAGCTGTGGCAGGTGTGACCCAGAGGAAGTAGTGTTTGTAGGACAAAGCTGGTATCAAGTAAAATGGAATCAACAGTGCAGTTGGACTATGAAAACGTTTTGTGCTCGAAGTATAAGGATTGTTAACAGCACCATTGCTAGTCAGCCTCAAGAACAATTTGTCTCAAATCGCTTCTTGTTTGTTCTGGGGAGAGCCTGGCTGCAAGTGCAGCTGATTAAGCTAGTTGGTGCAGAGCTGCATCTTTCATAATGATGGAGAGACTCTGGTTTCTTACTCCTTTTTATTAATGTAGAACGGGGGTGGTGAAACATTGCAGAAGAATGCAAAGCACTATACGTATTAGTAACCTACGTGTCTGAGGTTGTGACATTCTGATTGGCTTCTGACTAGCGCTTTTCATCCAAATGAAAAATATTTGCTAACCCTGCTTAATAGGAAGGGAGAACAAACAATTTGCTTATTGTTACCTTTTCCTGTTTGTTCTCTTTTTAGTACAGCTGCACACTTCTGTGCACAGCTGGCTCTTGTGCCCTTTCAGAATGATTTGTCACAGAAAATAAAAATACTTGCCAACCTGGCTTTAATCAAAAAAAATCTATTAATATCCTTTTTGGCTTTTATATGCATCAAAGTGACAGTCGTACACTACCCCAGTAAGAGTAGCCTGGCACAAACGGGGAGCCAAGTCTGTGCTGCTGCAGGCTGCCAGCCAAAACATTTTGTGCAGGCCAGCAGTGACGACAGTTTCCATAGGCAGAGGGTCTGCTCTGACAAACCAGCATCCAGCTACCCACTTGAATTAACACCCAGGCTTCTTCCTCTTGTCCCTTCCCACCGCTTGGATAGCTACCTCTTTCTGATTGTTTTTTTTTTTTTTAATAGTCTCTCTTGTGTACCAAGTTGTATTTAAACTGTTCAAGACAGTGTCTGTGGAACTTGCATTTTTAGCTACTTTCCTGTTAACCCATCCATTTATATATTTAACTGCCTCTGGCTAGTCCAGTTTGTTTTGTGTTCTTTCTAACTGGCTGAGTGTTCTCTGTGGGGCACAGCCTGTGTTTTGCATAGCATCAACCACACTGTTGGCAACTAACAAACGTCCTAGGAATTGCTGGACTGGATCAGACCCACAGTCCAACCAGTCCAGTATCCTGTCTTTGACAGTGGCCAGGATCTGATGCTTCAGAGTGTGGTGCAAGAACCTTACAGCAGACAGATGTGGAATTATCTGCCCTTCACACTTGGGCTCATAGTGATCTTTAGTAGTTAGAGATTGGCTTACAACCTGAAGCTCAAGGTCACTTCTGTAACTGTTAATAATTATGGTAACTAGACAGACTTGATGTCATGTAAATATCCATTCCCTTTATGAACCTTACTAATGTCTTGGCCTCAATCGCTTCTTATGCCCATGAGTTCCACAAGTTAATTACACATCATGTGAAAAATTATTCCTCTTAAAAGCTCCTATACACAGTTTCCCCTGTCTGGTTCTTTGGTAAAATGTCTGTGACCAAGTGCTTTAACTTTTCACAGCGTGCTCTAAAATGCTCAACATGCTGTGTGGAGACACAAACTTGGCCCTTTCTTGGGTTTAACTTTATTAATAAAGTTTAGCTGAAGCCTTATCCCCAGGCTGCTCCTACCTCAGGACTGCTCAGTCCACATCCTAGATCCTCTCTCTCAACAGCCACTTCCTCTCCCTTCCATGAAGGTTGCGTTATAAGCCATCTGCTTAATGCTTTCCCAGCAGGTTCAGTAACTGTTCAGAAGGTGGTGTGTTCCAGGTAACCCCTACATATGTTACATTTACAGTGTTCATTAATGTGATCTGAGAATCTAATGTTCCACCACGGGACTTTCCTGGCTGCTGGCATGTGACCTAATTACTGCAAGGGGCATGAGTGGCTTGATTGAAAATATTTAGTTGCTGTCCCTCTTCTGAGTTTAAAAGCAACCCAAGCCAAATCCATAGGGGATTGATAATGGACACACATCCTTTCACTGCCAGGCTAACTATTTCAAATGATCTAGCTTGGTCCAAATATATAAGTAGTCTTGGCCTCTACAGTATAAGAAATGAATCTCCAGGCCATGTCCTAATGGACTGGTGTCCCTGTCACACAAAAGCCCTCATCATGGGCATCTTTATAGCTCTACTAGAAAGGCCAAGAAATGAACTAGGCAACCCCAGCCTCTGATATTTGTATGTCTCTGCAACTCAAGGTTAGAGTGAAAAACGTTTGGAAGGACAGTCTGCCCATGCTATTGTGTGAATAAATAGACATCATTTTTCCTTCCATCCAATGTCTCTCAAAAGTACTAAACTAGGAGCAAAGAGGTGCATGTGTAAACAAATCGTTTTCCAAGACACAGAAAACGGACCATTTGGATATAACCCATCTCTACCCCAATAATCCTTTTTACGCATTTGGACTTCTAAAACTTTGTTTCAGATCATTACAGAAAGAGAAGGATCACAGAGTTATGGTGCATACTAGAATACTCTTGCAAGAGAAAAGACTATGTAAAATTGCTGTTAGATGTCTTGAACTACAGTCAATTTCCCTGTTACAGATACTCCAGAGTGAGAAGCCAGTTTGTTGATTGCTCCAGGAAAAAGAGGATGATTATTGGGTAAATAATGTTCCCTGCTCCTCCCCCAGTAATGGATATACAGGCCTAGGAGTGATTTTATCAACTAACCAATGGATAATACTCCTGAATTAGTGCTTGGGTTTGACTGCTGGTGTGTACTCTGTGTAAAAGGTAACTATGAGGCAAGGTATTTTAAAGACCTTTTAAAGCTTGGAGTTTCTGGTGAATTTTTCACAATATACATAAGTTGAAGAAGCTGTTCAGAAATCCATCGCATCTATGTTTATTGCTTTAACCTATTGAAGCGGGGGGTGGGGATCCTAGAGATACATCTTCTATTTACTCATGTATTGGAAGCTGATTTTTTTTTTAATAGAAGGGATCAGCAACAAGACATTGAATTTTCTCTAAATTAGAGGTCAACTATTTTATCTCTGTGCCTCTAAACAGGGAATCCCTATATGCAGGGATACATCATCACTTTCTACTGTCTAATCATTTTCTTTAATCATTTCCCTAAACCCGCTCTCAATCTTGCTTTACTGGATTCATTTTATAATCAAACCTTTTCAGGATGCAGTTTAAAATTTATATGCATATCATAACTGTCTGATGGTTCCTCTGATTTGGATAAGCAAGGAACTTCTATTGTCAGTGTGACAATTAGGCTATAAAAATGGATTTATATCAGTTTATATAGTCACGTTATGGGGTAATGGATGAAACTAACCAGTAGAAATACTGAAAATAGAACTGGACCCAGTGTCCCAGGGAGAAGGAGCCAGGCTACAGGGGAAAAAACAAACCCCAATTTGAAACCATACAAATGTTTTTATTATAGAATCATGTTAATGTAGGGCTGGATGAACCCTGGCAGGTGTTTGTCCAACCTGTTCCTTAAAACCTCTAAGGAACCTTCCTTGGAAGCCTATGCCAGAGCTTAGCTCCCTTTTAGAGTTAAAGCTTTTTTTCCCCTAATCTCTAATTTAAATCTCCCTTGCTGCAGACTAAGACCTTTACAACTTGTCCTGTTGCCAGTAGACATGGAGGACAATTGATTACCATCCTCTTTATTACAGCCCTTAATAATATTTGCAGACTGTTATCTGGTCCCCTCCTTAGTCTTCTTTTCTCAGGACTAAACTTGCCCACGATTTTTAACCTGACCAATGAGGAAAGATTTTCTAAACCATTTACCCTGTTTGTTACTCCCTCCAGTTTGTGCACATCTTTCCTAGTGTGTGGCACCGAGACCTAGCCACTGCACTGCAGCTGAGCCCTCACCATTGCAGAGTAGAGCGGGACAGTTACCTACCATGTTGTCCATACAACACTCCTGTTAATACCTTCTTGTGCAGGGCTGGAGCTGTCAGGATTGGAGCTCTAGTAAACATTTTCAACTCCTGTGGAGTTTTTATAGCTTGCAGGGGGTGGCTCTGGGAAATACTCTGAGAATTTAAGCCCTACTCCTGTGTCAGTTCTTGGGGCACCCTGGACAGAGAGTCACCTCATTACCTACTGCCTCTACAGAGTGAGGGAGTCTTTCTAGTGGTAAGTGGGTATCAGCTCCCTGACCCACTAGCCTTTCAGCCACTCAAGTGCGGGCAGTCCTGACTTTGCCTTACGGAATAACAATAGGTGCCTCCCAATCCCTGTATCTCTTTGGATCATTCTCCTGTGAAGTCCAGCCCCTCTCACTCGTTATTTACAAAAATTCCACATCCTTGGCACCCAACAGTGCGGTATATCCCAGTTTTACCTTAACCCGCCGCTCCTGTAAACCATGCAGCACTTGTGAGCACTTATAATAAAACAAAGAAGGCTTAAATAATTGAGAATAAAGATTTAACTAGAAATGGGAGAGTGGTGGAAACAACTGGTTACAAAGCAAAACAAAATCATTAATGCAAACCTGGGTCTACGCTTATCAATAGTTACCTTTCTTATCTAATAAATTTCCCCCACGCTCTCAAACGTTCACTCTGTTGCAGGGCTGGCTAGTTTCTCAAAAACCAAGGTCCAAACATTTGTGAAAGCAGCCTGTTCCACAGGGTTTTCCTCAGTGAATGGGTATACAGTACTTCTCCCTCCTCTGTGTTATACTGAGAACAGCTTTTTGTTTCTATGTACAGGCAGGGCCAACCCCTGTCTTCTTGTAAAGATGCTAAATTATCTTTAAGTGATTTTGATTATCATTGCCTCTGTTTTCCTAGTCAAAGTCTTAGTATTGCACAAAGCTAAACAAATTGAGCCTTGCACTATATCACCAGCCAAATAGAGAAGCGGTGACAACTCCCCCATGCCTGAATGGGCAGTCACTGAAACACATTATCTCCTGGTGACTAATTTCTACTCCAAGTCCATGAAGCAGACTTTCAACATAAACACATTGCTCCTTAAATATTACCTGTATGTACATCTTGCAATGATTATGAATCTTGACAAGTTGTGAACTTTCTGTACATACCTTACATGTTAGTCTTTATGGATAAATATGCTGTAAGAGGTATATGGTGTAGAGCAGTGGTGGGCAAACTACGGCCCGTGGGCCACATCCGGCCCACAGGACCCTCCTGCCCAGTCCCTGAGCTCCTGGCCTGGGAGGCGAGCTCATGGCCCCCCTTGCTGTTCCCCCTCCCCCGCAGCCTCAGCTCACTGTGCTGCCGGTGCAATGCTCTGGGTGGCAGGGCTCTTGCAGAGCCATGGCCTGACCCGGTGCTCTGTGTTGTGTGGTGGCATGGCTGCCGGGGGTGGTCGGGGGACAGAGAGGGGTAGCTGGGGCAGGCGTCCCAGGGTGGGGCTGTCGGGGTGAGAAGCGGGGGGGGGGGAAATCAGATAGGGGGCAGGGGCTGGGCTACACCTGGCTGTTTGGGGAGGCACAGCCTCCCCTAACCGGCCCTCCCTACAATTTCAGAAACCTAATGTGGCCCTCAGGCCAAAAAGTTTTCCTGCCCCTGGTGTAGTGAGTTTGTCAGATCTGTGTTGAGAGCTTTTTGCAAAGACCAGGGGACCTTTTGCCAAGGGGTCTAAGTCACAACACCCCAGAATGATGATCCCCTTTTTCCCAACTGTATCCCATTGTTGACTCGTATTCAATTTGTGATCCGCTGTAACTGCCAGATCCTTTTCAGCAGTATTACTGCCTAGCTATCTATTCCCCATTTTGTAATTGTGCATTTGATTTTTCCTTCCTAAGTGTAGTACTTTGTATTTATCTTTACTGAATTTCATCTTCTTGATTTCAGACCAATTCTCCAGTTTGTCAAGGTCACTTTGAATTCTAATCCTGTCTAAGTGATTGCAATCCGTGCCCTCTTGGTGTCATCTGCAGATTTTATAAACATAAAATCTCCACTCCATCATCCAAGTCATTAATGAAAATATTGAATAGTACCAGCCCAACATGGGGCCCCATTAGATATGTCCTTCCAATTTGACAGTGAACCATTAACGACTACTCTTTGAGTAGGGTCTTTCAAACAATTGTGCACCTCCCTTACAGTAATTTCAATGAGACCATGTTTCCCTAGTTTGCTTATGTAAATGTCATTTGGGAGTATGTCAAAAGCCTTACTAAACTCAAGATATAAACTCAAGATATATTGCATCTGTTGCTTCTCCCCCATCCACTAGTTCAGTAACCCCATCGAAGGAAATTTAGGTTGGTTTGACATGATTTGTTTTTGGCTATTATTTATCACCCTATTATTCTCTGCATGTTTACAAACTGACTTCTTAATAATTTGTTCCAGTATATTTCCAAGTATTGAAGTTAGGTTGACTGGTCTATAGTTTCCTGGGTGGTTCTTATCATGCTGTTGTGCCTTTTTAATATTGTCTTTTTGAGACATTGACAGCATTCCTGAACTCTTTATTCCTAGGGACTGTACTGACCAGTTCTCTGAACTTGTTAAAGTCTGCTTTTTTGAAGTCCGTTATCTTGATTCTGCTGCTTTCACTCCTTCCTTTCCCTAGAATCATGAAATCTACCATTGCACGATCACTTTCACCCAGTTGAATTCAGCCTTCAGATTGGTAGCCAATTCCTCCCTTTTTGGTAGAATCAAGTCTAAAATGTCTGTCCCCCTGGTTACTTCCTCCACCTTCTGAAAGAAATTGTCCCCAATACATTCCAATAATTTATTGGACGTTTTGTGTTTTGCCATCCTATGATGGTGTCCCTTGAATAGATTATGTGGACGGAGTTGGCAACGGGCTTTGTTGCAAGGATAGGTTCCTGGGTTAGTGTTTTTGTTGTGTGGTTACTGATGAGTATTTGCTTCAGGTTGGGGGGCTGTCTGTAAGTGAGGACTGGCCTGTCTCCCAAGATCTGTGAGAGTGAGGGATCGTCCTTCAGGATAGGTTGTAGATCCTTGATGATGCGCTGGAGAGGTCCACATATCTGTTCAAGGGACACCATCATAGGACCTAATCACATCAGCCACACCATCGGGGTCGCTCACCTGCACATCTACCAATGTGATATATGATTATGTGCCAGCAATGCCCCTCTGCCATGTACATTGGCCAATCCGGACAGTCTCTATGCAAAAGAATAAATGGACACAAATCAGACCAAGAATTATGACGTTAAAAAACCAGTCGGAGAACACTTCAACCTCCCTGAACACTCAATTATACACCTAAAAGTCTCAATTCTTCAACAAAAAAACTTCAAAAACAGACTCCCATGAGAAACTGCAGAACTGGAATTAATTTGCAAACTGGATGCCATTAAATTAGGCTTGAATAAAGACTGGGAGTGGATGAGTCATTACACAAATTAAAAACTATTTCCCCATGCTAATTTTCCCCCTACTGTTACTCTCACCTTCTTGTCAACTGTTTGAAATGGGCCATCCTGATTATCACTACAAAAGTGTTTTTTTTTTCCTCCTGCCGATAACAGTCCACCTGAATTGATTAGTCTCATCAGAGTTGGTATGGCAACCCCCATTTTTTCATGTTTCTGTTCTGTGTGTGTGTGTGTGATGTGATCTTCCTACTGTATTTTCCACTGCATGCATCTGATGAAGTGGGTTTAGCCCATGAAAGCTTATGCCCAAATAAATTTGTTAGTCTCTAAGGTGCCACAAGTACTCCTCCGTTCTTTTTGGGATGAAGTGTGGCCCAATGGTTAGGGTGAAAACCAGAGACCCAAGTTCAATACCCTGAGACTTCCTGTGTGGGGTTGTTTGATTTTTTTTGGCAAATCACTTATTACCCCCATTTTACAGAGGCTAATACTGGCCTTCCTCACATTGTGAGTTTTTTGAAATGCTATGGTGGGGGGGGGGAGGAAGGGGAAGCCTACAGAAGTATTTTAGATAGATAAAATACCACTTCTCCAGTGGCTTTAGCCAACTGAACTTCAGAAGTGCAGAGAAACTCACGCAAGACTGCTATGCCAGAATGAATTTCATCCATGATTATTAATAAAATTAGAAACAATTATCTCTGCGAATTAGGTTTAAAAAGTCACCTGAGACTTTGCAACCACAAAAAACACCTGTTCCTTGCTTCTCGGCTTGTAAAACTAGATTTGACAAGATCATACACTTTGCTCTGCAATGTTTGCAATTTCAAAATATGCCGAAAATTATTCCAGTTCTGTCCTGTGTTCAGTATCAGCACAACGATTTTCTTGTAGCACTTTTTCTGTAGCTTCCATGGCATATTTTCAATTTCTTGCAACATTTCATTATTTTTTTTTTAAAAGAAAGCCACATTGATTTCAGAGTAAAGAAAGTTGAAAGATCTATTTTAAAAATTCTTTTATCATGAAGGATCTCCAAAATGTGCTATATTCCATATGTATGACTACTCTATCTTTAATGATGCACAGCAACACTATGAAACAAGTGAAGAATCCTATATCCAAATGAAAACAGTAGGAAAAAGGTGGAGGTGCAAAATTTAATTACTAAACTGGAATTTGGCCAGGACACTGGGGCTGTCTTATGAACAAGTCAGGAGATCTTTAATTTTCACAGCATCAGGATCTCGTTTGCCATCTCAACTTGGGACTTTTTTAACAGCACAATGCTCCTGACAGTTGGTAAATCACCAACATTGCTTCCTGTGGCACTTGAGTTTTCCTTGGAATACTTTATCCAAGTACTGACATGGTACAGACTTGCTTGGCTTTTGCAACAATATCACATTCTGATGTGGTTGTGAAAGCGAGGTGGATACCTTAAGTGAACATTCTGACTCTAGGATGGATTTCAGCTTTGGTTAAAGAACTGGAAGATTCTGCCCCCCCCCCCCCCTTTTTTTTAAATGCGCTGAGCTACCCAACTATTGCATTTGCAGTGTTTTATGTTTAAATCCTAAGAGCTGTGCCATCCCCTTAAGTAAATAGTCAGGTATAGCATCACTAGAGTGGCTCTAAATTGTTCAAGAAGAAATGTACATTTGATTTTTTGTGTCTGCTTCACCAGAAGTCAAGTGAAAGGTTCCATCCTACAGTCCATACCAAGGTGAAACGCCCACTGGAATTACTGAGAGTTTTGCCTGAGTAAGGAGCGTAGAATTAGGACCTTAATGTCTGCAAACTTTTAAATGAAAATGGGTAGCAATGAACAATAATACCCAATGCATGAAGAAATGGTGAAAGGCCAGGTATCCATGAGAATAGCTGTCACAATGTAGCAGTGAAGCATTTTATATTTGTAACTTTGGTTTCCATTAGAGAGAGAGATAGCGTTGTTCACTGTGAAAGGGGTGAACTAATTTGACTGCAAAGTTAATGTTACAGCTGGTGACTAATAAAACCTCTACCTCAAAAGAGGTAAGTAGTTATGCCTAAATCGTGACAATATGCAGTTTGGTTCTTAAGACCACAAAGTTACACCCCCCTCATTCATCTACTGATATTCTTAACTTCTTCTCCTAGCTGGCCCCTTTATAATGCCTTTTATTGAGAGCAGAATTTACATTGCAGAATGTAGGCATAATAGAGGAAGAGTTTGCTCCAAATTATCCAGAGTCTGGTGTGATTCGTTTCTTCACATAGGAGTTTCTGTGAATGTGCTCACATAATTAGAAGCAGATTTGACGTCTAAACTTTTTCTTTATAAGTGGCAGTGTTCATTGCTGTCTAATCCCCTCCTTGTCAATACATGCTATCCCCAAAACATCTGGTATAATCCCTAAATTCATGCCCACTAAAGTGATTTTAATGAATACATTGTAGATGTGATACATCAGAATAATTCCAACTTCCAAGCTCCTGTTCATGGGTTCTGTGTACCCTGGTCAAGCTGAGCATGTAATAGGAGGAATCCTTTCAGAAAGGGAAATACTGTACATAACTCAGTTTTAAGTGAAAGGCTCTGAAAATAACGCACGTGGTACCTATCATACCCCTTTTGCTAATCATTGTACCACATATGCTATGTATTCCTTTCATACAGCCTATGCAGAACCTAAATATATGTGATCCAAAAATGAAATGAGCCACCTCCTTTAAGTTATGATTAGAGCTGGTCACAAAACACTTTCCCAAGATCTTTTTCTCCTGTTGTTCATCAGTTTCATTTTGATGGAAATTCTGATGGCTCTAGCTCTGACCCTGGTTAGTAAAGCTGTTTCACCGATAGCTGCTCAAGAGGAAGTATGTCATGGTTAAGGGACTGGGACTTTGGAGATGGTCTCAGTGCTTGGCTCTGCCACAAATTTTCTGGGTGACCTTGGGCAAGTCACTTATTCTCTCAGTTCCCCATCTGTAAAAAGGGATAATATGTCCTTTGTCTTGTGTATTTAGACTTTGAGTCCCCTTTAGAGCAGTGAATGTCTCCTTACTATGTGTATATACCATGCCTAGCACAATGGTGCCCTGATCTGGGTCAGGGCCTTTAGGCGCTACTCCAATACAAATAACATTGGAATGACTGTTTTACTTATAGCATGTGTGACGGGGTGTATCAGTCCTGCACTGATGTAGCAGGGGTTAATCCTCTGCTGGGCATGCTCCAGCTGGAGACAGGATATAAAATGCAGAAGAGCAGCTCAGTCTGGGCTGACTCTGACTGAGGAAGGAGGTGCGCTGCTGACTCCTGGGGGAGGACTGCCTGCACTCCAAGATGCAGAGGCCAGCCAGTCAGAGATGGACCTCAACATATAGGCTCAGGATGCTACAGAGAAGGGAAAGACAGTGAAGACCCGGAGACGGCAAGCTGTGGAGAATTGGGTAGGAAGTGACCCAGGGAAACTCTGTGAAGCAGTTGTAGAACTGTAGATAGGTTCTGTGTGTTTTGATAGGATCCCCCGCCATCGACAGGGCCCTGGGTTGGGACCCAGTGGAAGGGGTGGGTCTGGGTCCCCCTATCCTGGCCACTGCCCACCCTAGGGTGGTGGCCCAGCTCACTGGCACTATTGACTCTGGCTGTTAGTTCACTCTGTCCTGATAGCAAGGGCTGACTCTGGCCACTAGGCCACTCTGCCCTGGTAGCAAGGGCCGGGCTATTGACTTGGGCCACTATGCCATACTGCCTGATAGCAAGGGCTGGGCTACTGACTTAGGCCACAGGGCCATGCAGGCCCGAGACCGGGGGCAGCTGTAATGGACCTCTTCCCTGCCCCCAAAGGGTGACTGGGTGTATCAGCCCCGTGACAGCATGTTCAAATTAAATATCATATAAATGCTTTTATGGTTGCCCATAAGTACAGCCATACTGGGTCATACCTGAGGTCCATCTAGCCCAGTATCCTGTCTTCTGACACTGGCTGGTGCCAGATGCATCAGAGGGGATGAAGAGAGCACAGCAATTGTCAAGTGATCAGTCCCGTTGTCCAGTTCCAACTTCTGGCAGTCAGGTTTAGGGTCGCTCAGGGTTGTCTCCCTGACTCTTGGCTAATAGTCATTGATGGACCTATCCTCTATGAACTTATCTAATTCTTTTTTGAACCCTGTTATAGTTTTGGCCTTCACAACATCCCCTGGCAAGGAGTTTCACAGTTGACTGTGCGTTGTGTGAAGAAACACTTCCTTATGTTTGTTTAAACCTGCTGCCTATTAATTTCCTTGGGTGCCCCTGGTTCTTGTGTTATGTGAAGGGGTAGATAACACTTCCTTAGTCACTTTCTCCTCGCCATTCATCATGATATAGACCTGCATCATATCCCCCGTTTGGTGATCTCTTTTCTAAGATAAACAGTCCCAGTATTTTTAATCTCTCCCCTAATATGGAAGTTGGTCTATATACCTTATTATTTTTGTTGCGCTTCTCTGCACCTTTTCCATTTGTAATATGCCTTTTTGGAGGTGGAACGACCAGAATTGCACTCAGTATTCAAGTTATGGGTATACTATGGATTTATAGGGGGCCATTATGATATTTTTGTCATCTTTTCTCTTTCCTAATGGTTCCTAATATCCTGTTAGCAATAAGATAGTCTTGATAGGTGTAGCGCACACTTTTCTGAGCATTTTAGCGTTGTTGGTCTCCTTTCAGTGCAAATAGTTATTCCAACATTCATTTCTTTTCACCTTTTGAGCTTTGGATGGCACTAATGAGGCCCCGTCGCCAAGCTCAGAGAGATTCTTCCAGTGGCAGCATCTGGCTCTTTGGCATGTTCTACAGACAGTTGTGCTGGCAACAACTGGAGTTTCATTTTAGCTTTGTCATGTGATAATCTGTCAATTGGCTCTTTGGGCTGCCTTGTTCTCCTAGATGCTTTTTCTTTCTGACAAACCTCTACATTCTGAGTTGTTAAATGAGAGCTTATAAAATAGCCCACGGGATTGCTCTCTACAAGGCATTTCCTTTGGCTTGTTCCAAAGGGAATATTTCAGCAAATCCCTCTTATTTTAATAATAATAATAATAATTAATAAAAAAGGGCCAGATTCTGGGCTGATGTCAATCATTGGAGTGCCAACTGATTGGAGCAAAGGAGATTTATATCAGCTGAGGATTTTCCCAGACTGTTTATAGTAACCTTTGTGGCACCCCTACCTTCTACCAAGTCCTGTAAGTTAGCTGCAAGAAAAAATTGGCACATTTGCAGTATAATGCAGAACAGAAGCTTTAGCTGCCCCTCTGAAAACATGCCTATTTAGGGCCAGATCTTTAATTGGTGTAAATTAGTGTAGCTCATGGATTTCACTGGAGCTATGTCAATCCTCAGCTACCTCAGCAGAGGATCTGGCCCTTAGGATATGCTACACTCTCTCTTTCTCCTCCTGAATAAGCCACTTAAACTGCATAGTTGCTATATTACAGTTTCCTAAGAAGTGTTGGCATCTGGACAGATCACATTCCATTGGACCCTGGGATGGAAAGAATGAATTCAGGAACAAAGAATGAAATCCTCAGTTCTGTACCCAGAAATCTGATATTCATGAAAGGGTATGGGTTAGCTGGTAGCTTGCCCTCAACTGGACCTTGAAATTACAGGCTAAAGGGAATACTTGTATGTAACCTTCCCCTCCCCTGCCAAGAATCAGAATGTGCTGAACTTCAACAAAACTAAATACAACTCAAGCTGACGCGTGGTAGGTGGGAAAAAAATCATAAGTGAGTTTTAGTGCGATTGAAAAGCAAAAGATTAAAAGCTCTGAAATCCTGCATTTGTTCACAGAACTGGCACAGCATGCACCATGACACCGGAAGGGTCCTGCAACTTTGTTCTGCAGAAACCACTTCTGTGGGTAGGACTATATTTAAGGCTCCCTATTATTAAATCTGTGGCCTTTTGTCTGTGACTGTCAAACATGATGCAAATTGTCAGGTAGGAGCTAGTCTGAGATCACCCATTCATTGTAATGTATGCCACCAAATGGCTGGCAGGTGAGTGTGTCTGTCATTACTGAACCTTGGGCCAGACCCAAAGCAATGAAAGTCACATTTTACCAGTTCCTGATCCTGTCTGCAAAAGGTTTTGTTGCTTGCATCATGTAAGAAATCATCTGAAAAAGAATGCTTTCCATGGAAAAATTACAAGTCAAATTTCTTTGGCCACCTCTATTTAATATAGTTCAAAGTGGAACATAAACACTGATCTAAGGAAGAGAGGGAATGCCTTTCTATGCCCACACAGGTCCGCTTCAAATCATTTTTATTAAGTTATTTCAGACTAAATTTACTGCAATAAGGTATTGTAACTTACTTTGCAAAAACAGTGATTATGAATTAATTCTAAATGATCTTGGTTTGTGATGCTCAGGAATCTTATCAATATTACCAAAACTCTTGTGGAAATCCAATGTCAGGGCCCAGTCCTGTAAGGATGCTGGATGGGATGCTAAGTGTAATGAAGTTACTGGAATTATCCCTGATTTACAGCGACATAGTTTGAGGTTAGAATTTGGCCCAATGTGACTTTCAAATGACACAGCGAGAATGTAAATAGTACCATCTGCTTATCTCCGAGGACTTTCAAAGAATGGCAACTGTTTGCATTTGCCTGGACACATGGAAGGAGGAGAAATGACCAGGAGAGTTATGCAAATCGACCTGTAGCCTACTACCCACAAGGTGAGGCCCGTAAAAGCAGTCTCTAATGTTACTGGTGCGGCAAATGTGGGGTGGGTGGGAGAGACAGACACTTTCTTCTCTCCTCAAGAATGACAAAGTTGCTCTCTTCTCTGTTCCCTCCCGGATAGTTGGCTCCTGGGTCACAGGGACGATACTGGTATTGATGTAAGAGGGTGAGTGTGTCAGAGACCATAAATTGATGCTAAAACAATGCTACACCTGCGCTGGCTCTATATGTCATGTTCCTATTGCCCTGTTGCAGAGTGGGTGTGACATCTTGCTGTTTGTTTCCATAACATACAAACAGAACCCCTCCCTTCTTTTCTGTTGCATTCCCACTGGCTTTGTAACTTTTTTCTGTGTGCGCGCACACTCACTCTCTCTCAGGTCAGGCTTGCAATATTTAGGCCACTTCCCATTACGGATTTGTCTCTGCGAGAAAAATCAGGCCCTGGTGGAATATGCTCTTGTGTCATATTAACAAGCCCTATGCTGAACTCAAATAGGCCCCGATTGTGCTGATGGAAACAAGCCTTTGTATAATCTCGTGTGTCCTCAAGGGCATTGTTATAAATATAAAGGGAAGGGTAACCACCTTTCTGTATACAGTGCTATAAAATCCCTCCTGGCCAGAGGCAACGTCCTGTTACCTGTAAAGGGTTAAGACGCTCAGCTAACCTGGCTGGTACCTGACCCAAAGGACCAATTAGGGGACAAGATACTTTCAAATCTTGGGGGGTGGGAGGCTTTTGTTTGTGCTCTTTGTTTACGTGGCTGTTCTCTCTTGGGACTGAGAGAGAGACCAGACATAAATCCATCTTTTCCAACCCATCCTAATCCAAGTCTCCAATATTGCAACCAGTACAGGTAAGCCAGGCAAGGCGGATTAGTTTATCTTTTGTTTTATGTGAATTTTCCCTGTGTTAAGAGGGAGGTTTATTCCTGTTTTCTGTAACTTTAAGGTTTTGTCCAGAGGAGGATCCTCTGTGTTTTGAATCTGAATACCCTGTAAAGTATTTTCCATCCTGATTTTACAGAGATGATTTTTTTTTAAATAAAATCCTTCTTTTAAGAACCTGACTTTTTTTTTTTCCCCATTTTTCCAAACCCCTGGATCTTGGGTCTGATTTTGTAACAAATTGTTTAGGATATTATTCTCAAGCCTCCCCAGGAAAGGGGGTGTGTAGAGCTTGGGGGGGAAGACGTCTCCAAGTGGTCTCTTTTCCTGTTCTTTGTTTAAAACGCTTGGTGGTGGCAGCATATGGTTCAAGGACAAGGCAAAGTTTGTACCTTGGGGAAGTTTTCAACCTAAGCTGGTAAGAATAAGTTTAGGGGGTCTTCCATGTGGGTCCCCACATCTGTACCCTAGAGTTCAGAGTGGGGAAGGAACCCTGACAGGCATGTTTTAAATGACTTCATTTTTCTAGTGAAGATCAGCCCTGACGTGGGTGGCCTGGGCAGCGGAGGTCAGAACTACTGTCACTAATGGCTGTGTCGTGAGGGATGGGAGGGGGGGCACTCTTCCTCCAGCGGTATTAGCACCAACTTTCACTATGCCCGAGGGGCCCCAACTTCTAGAGGCAGAATGGGTGGCATCCGCTGGCCTGGGAGGTGGCATTTAGACCAGTGGTTCTCAAACTTTTGTATTGGTGACCCCTTTCACACAGCAAGCCTCTGAGTGTGACCCCCCCTTATAAATTAAAAACCCAATTTTTTAATATTAAACACTATTATAAAAGATGGAGGGGAAGCAGAGTTTGGGGGTGGAGGCTGACCACTCATGACCCCCACATAATAACCTCATGGCCACTTGAGGGGTCACATCCCCCAGTTTGAGAACCACTGCTTTAGAGCTCAGTGTCAGAGCGCTGTTTGGCTGAGGAGGGGAGACCAGCTGGAGCTCCCTGAGTAGAACAGAAAAGGGTGGGAAGTTGGGCTGGGTAAACCTACGACTCTCCCTCTCTACAGCTGCTGGAACATTCCTGTCCTAGCACTTAGCATTTCCTGGTAGTGGTGTCCTCCTTCCACAGTGACTCCTTTCCCAGCCAGCCAGCCAGCCAGTTCTGTCATCAAGAGAATGGTATTAAATATTTATCCCAGAACTTAACAGAGCACTGGGGCGGTCTTATATCAGGTTAACATTGAAACAGAAGTTATGCTGCTAACCAAATTTCCCAGAAGCTATTTGAAATCTCATTCCAAAGTGTAATGTTTTGAACAACACCGTCTACCCTGAGCGAGTGCGTCCTTTCTCAATTGTTTATAACGACTCGCTTCAAGAATTCTATGGGTTGGAAGGAAGTAGCACAGTGTGAACTACTTGTATATCGTATTCTGCCACTCCCAACAGCAGTCAGCTTTGCAAGCCCATATCTTTCTGTCACTTCTCTGTTTTTAAAAGCAAATGGAAGTTGTGCCCATCCCTGGGCCCAAGGAGTGGAAGTTGACCATTTATTCAGATTCTCTGTCAAGGATTACATTGGGTTCAGCTTCTTTTCTCCCTTTTCCCCCCTCTCCCCATGTCACATGCTGTCTTCATTCTTTTCTTATGTCATTTAGTATAAAGATTTCAACTCATTTAACCTTGAATGTAGTCATTAGTTAGGCAATTAAAATTAAAAGGTGAGTTAATGGGCAGTGTCAAATATTCAGAGAAACATCTGGTGTAATAAAAGTGTGCAGTTTAACTCATGAATAATTGAGCCACTTTTTTTTTTTTTTTTTCAAAGCTTGCTTAACTAACAAGTGGAGACTGTCTGTCTGGGTAATGCTGCAATCTCTAGGGGTGTGTGTGTGTCCGTCCCGCTAACACCCAACCACCCAACAACAGGCATTCTCCTCACACCACATTGCCAATGTCAAGATACTGGAAGTGCTACATGTCAGGACTAAGGTCTATTTCCAGAATGGTTTATGTAATGGCCAGTTCTGGCCATTGCTACCAGCTCTTTGATTTAATGGCTCCCAATTTACATGACTTTAAATCAAATGGAATTGCTGACTTTTAAAAACATCAGTATTCGCTCCTGAGTGTATTTGATGTTGGACATTAATGCCAAGGATTTTGATGACTCAAAATGCTTGAATTCTATCACCAAGCGTAATTAACTCAGATATTTTGGCAGGCAGTTGATGTGAATGAACTTCTTGTGAATGAACAACTTCACTAATGCATTGAAGGTAATACTGTAAATATTGAGTGGAGTTAAAAGAGAGATAATATAAAGTGTCTAATTACTGTAGAAGTGTCTGAGGATCAAATGATTTCCTTCCCTCCCCCATATATACATACACAAATATATACAATCTCCTAACCAGAGTCACCTGCTACCAGAGGAGAGAAAAGAGCAGAAGGCAGATGGGGTGAACTCTTAATTGGGGCTAAGTCAATGGGAGGTTTGCTATTGACTTAGTAGGGCAAAGAATTCACTGCAAAGCATCTCATTCTTGGAGACCTAACTTACCGAGGAAATGCTGAGATACTATGGTGTCAGGTGCTGTGGAAAACGCCTATCTAATCTGTTCTCATCATCTTAGCATAAATCTAACTTATGCAATATGGCCCTGGTCTTTCAAGAATCTCCAAGTGCTAGTCCCACTGAAGTCACTGGGGTTCCATATGGATGCAGGAATCTGCCTACGCAGAGCTCCTTGTTGGAAAGGGGCCTGTATTATGAAGCTGCTAATCAACAGAACTTCCGTCATAGATTTCAAAGCCAGAAGGGACCATTGTGATCAGCTAGGTTGTGACCGCCTGTATCTCTCACACCACAGAACTTCTCCACAATAATTCCTAGAGCACATCCAATCAGTGACGGTGGTTAATTACTCACTGGTTATCCCTTATTTCAAGTCTGACTGTCTAGCTTCAGCATCCAGCCATTGGCAAGGGACTGGGCGAAGTATAACACAACGCATTTTGCTTAATTCTTTAAAATGGGGGTTTGGGGGGGAAGCTGACAAGATGACCTGGAACTGCTTAGAGCTGGCTAAACTGAATAGTCTTGGCTAGAGTGTTGTGCCAAAAGTGATTCTGCCCCAAATTTCCCTCTATCAAGCTAATTTCAGGGTTTTTTTAAAATTCCTCTTAAAAACAAATATTGTGCACAATGGACTCTAATATTTCTAGGATTTTCTGTTTCATGTGTGGAACTGTATTTTGAGTGGAACTATGTAAAACTATGCTAAACAAAAAAATTCCTTTGTCAAGTTTAAAACTTACAATAGCATCAAGCCAATATGAACAGAGAAAAACGCTAGCACCTGGGTCTCTTTAGTATACCTTACTTTTTAGAGGGAGAGGAGTGGGAGTGGTTGGAATAAAAAAAGGAAAAATGGTCACTGAAATAAAGAATCAGCACACTCAACAGTCAAGCCTCCTAAAAAGAGGAAACTGATTCTAGCCAAGTTTGACAATTGTAATGTTAGACTACAAAACAATTATACCTATTCAACAATTAGTAATTGAAGAAAGTAGCATAGCGCCCCCCCCAGCAAATCAAATATATACAAACCAAATTTTTTTTTTAAACAGTATCTACAGAACATAGGTGGGTCCATAACTACTGCAATAATTTAAGTTTTTTTTTATAGCCTCTCAAATATAAAACACTTCCACCATTAGCTTAGAGAAGGGAAATAAATAATCTCTCACCTAAAAAAGCTAACGGTAAACTATGAGCCAATTTATAGTTTAGTCTCCCAGTTCTTTTGTGCACTGAGATTGCCCCTGCCATTCTGCCAGATTTTTTTGCTTGCTCTCTCAGCTGCCTGACTGCCCCCTTTAAAACTAAAGCACTATTCCTCATTGCTTGGAACCCAGCATGATATAAAATTGTCCCTTGAATATTTTCAGATATTCGATGCAAAAGATTAACACTAATATAAAAGTGGTGAAATAGAGTACATAGAAACCTGGAAATGAAGAGTTGCGTCTGAAAACTCAAAATTGTCCATCCCTTGTTGCACATTTGCCTCTCGTAAATTTGTCGAAATTGTATTTGTATAATATACATACAAACCTGAATTCTTATACAGCTTTACATATAGTACAAATCTCCAGACTTGGCTTGTTTTATAGATCTCACTGAGATTTCAATCAAGACAAGTTTGAACAAAATTTTAGCTGCTGAGTTATGAATGTATAAAATTGCTGATCTGAATATACAGGGCAAGTGTGTCTTTGTACATGTAGACTTCAAGAACAGTTGAAGAGATTTTGCTCAAACAAACAACTCTGAGCAGACACCAAGTGTAGAACTTTTCTCAAAAAAAATTCTTTTGGGGTGAAAATTTGGAAAAAGAGGGATTTTACTCAAAGCCACATTTTAGCTTTAACTATAAACAAAGAATTATTTTAAACTTTTATATCAAAAAGGAGCACCTGACAAATGCTATGGCATGTAAAATACTTTTATTTGCATGTTCAGTTATATTTTAAAAAGGTCAAACAAATGCCTTTTTTCCTTCGTTACCGCCCCTTCCAAAACAAACCCCTTCACACTGGAAGTGCTATCTCAACTGCAACTTGAGTGTTGTTATTGCAATATAACAGAGCTATAAGTGACAGTGTTTCCACTGTAGTAACCTGTTTGATTTCACTTTTGCCTTAAACTTTAAAAAATTGTACATTTTTTCTTTCAGCCAGAGAATGTTTAAATAATGGATCAGTGAAGAAATTATGAAATAATATAGCTGATGTTGACGTTTGACTTCGTTGATAGCCTTTCTTATATATGGTGCATCCTTTAGATAACATCCCTAAATAAATGTGGACCAGCAACTAATCATAAGAACATACTGCATCTTATTATAGCACAGGGTATGCTTGTTAATGCTTCTCAATTTTTCAATTACACTTTTATTAGGCTTATCAAATATTCACTTCCTACGTGTCAGTAATAGCTCTCAAAGTTGGAAGTTGAGCAGCGTAATTGTGTGTGTGTGTGTGTGTGTGTGTGTGTGTAAATGGCATCTACTATACATTTTCTAAGGCAGAGACTATGGTTTTATTCTCTCTGCAATGCACCATGGACACCTATGGTGCTAATTATAAACATTAATATGATTGTAGACAATTTCTTGTAGCATTTTGATTAGATCCCTTTGTTTCTCCATCATTTGTGCAGTCACACACTATAAAATACTTCTGATGAACCCATTTCACTATAGGTTTTTAAGTTTTAACACAGTTTGCTATTTAGTTATACTATCTTCATACAGTACCTCATGAGTCCTGTTTATTAATAGTCCTCTGCAAGTCAGAGTTGTGTTAGTGCATGACTTCTGACTGCTACAATAAAACAAGCGTGGAAGGGAACTGGTTAGTTTAGGTACTCAGTAATGGAATGCAGAAGCTCTTGTTTCAAGGGTGCTAGTTCAAATAGTCCCAGATGGTGTAGGCTAAACCATCGTGTGAGATGAGGGAGAAATAAGAAAATTTATCTGTGCTTACCTGAAAATTTCCTTTCTTTGAGTGATAAGGTCACAGATCTATTACTGTGGGTAATTCAGCCTGCTTGTGGCAGATCTAGCCCAGTCAGCCTCTGGCAGCAGCAGAATGCCCCACCCCCTGAAGTTCTGTCCAGTCGAGAGAACTTCCACAGCCAGGATACTTTCCTTCCGCTTTTCTAAATTCAATCCCTGTTGGAGGAACTCAGAGCCATTTCGCTTGTTAAACATGGATGTTAAACTACTTTACACGACCAAGTAGAATATGGTCTATTTATTGACTTTGGTTCTATGACCATGACTTTATCAAAGTCTCCATTTTGAATTTGGCTGAATCATCCAGAGGATTGATTTTGCACTAGCAGACCTCTGCTGTGAGAGAGACATCAGAGGTCCAATGCTAGATTAATCTGGCCCAAGAGCCACAGCTTCCTCTGCAAGGAAGGCATAAATAGTATCACTGCTGCCTTCTCCTTCCTATTTTTGTATTGTCCTGGGGAGCAGTAGAAGAGATGGGAAATCATAGCAGAAACCTTGCCCAACTTTCTGAGCGGTCATTCAGCACCTCACATTCCAAGTCCTGATACACAATGAGGCCACAAGACTCTTTTATTTGCTCTTCCCAGATGCAAAGAGGTCAAGCACCAGCCCATCAAATTGACTTACAGCATGTGGGGATACATTTGGGTGCAGGTTCTAGTCTGTTAATCCAACTCTTGCCATGTAAATCTTGGCATTCATCTTCCCTAAATGGGCAGTGCATACACATAGGGAACTTTGCTCCACCTAGGCGAAGAAAATTTCTCTCTGGAGTAGGGTTGGTCATGTAATTCCTAGTTTATTTAAAACCCCATCAGATGTGTTGACTGTCATGACCAGAACAAACCTGTTTCCTAGGGAAGGAAGAGTGCTCCAAAATCTCAATGAAAGGTAGCCCAGCATCCACCGGCTGGAATTTCTCTTTCTAGTGCCCATTCTCTGAACTGAATTGGGAGGATTCCTTAAAAATAAACACACCTAAATCCACATTCATGAGCAAAGACTATACAATTGGAGCTAGAGCTCTGCCAATGGATGAGAAGGGTGAAGTGCAGAGGAGATGATAGGAATTATTACATCGGTCTCCAGTGAACTCTGAAGCATACCTATGTGAGATCAGAATTTTCAAGAGGCTCTGATAAGAACTGGATTTTTGTTTCGGTGACACCACTTGTTTTCCACTAGGGCCATCTTCATCCTCTGTTAACGTTCCGAGATGAGACCTTCTACCTCATCGTATTCATCCTCAGCCCACGACTGTGATTGGTTCCTTTGGTGCCATGAATGCCAAGTACTCTAGGAACTCAGTGTGTTAACTTCAGCTTTCTCTCAGTACAGAGTCCTGAACAATTAGTTCATATTTATTTTGTTCCGATGGGACCTGGTAGCTTTCACGCCCAAAGGAGGGGGCTAAGGCAATGCTGGCCTGGACATGGCTGCTCGTAAAGGGACCGTGTAGTGAAGAGGCTGCTCGTTCATGTAAAAATCTCCCTCAGTTAAAACTGCTGAGCCCCTGACCATCAGATGTAATAGCCACATTGGTAGTGATACCAGGTTACATTTGGACTAGTGCACCCTGAGGAATCTGCTCGCCTTATCAAATGGAGGCGTGGAGGGGAATACATGATGGGCCAAAAGGTCCCTTACTGTTTGCCGCTGTTCTGCTGGTGTGGCTGCTTTCCCTCTCACCACTCCAGACATAGCTGCCTGGAGTGGAGGTGGAGGCAGGGGCGAGGCTTGGCAACCTGCAGTAGAAGCTGGGAACAATAACCTGGACACTAGAGCATGGTGACCCCTAAAAACGGGGTTGGGAATGATTGCCCAATAGTTAGGGCACGGTGAGCCCCAGTGGCTGCTGGAGACTTCTAGAAGTGACAGGAAATTCCCATCCCTCTATTACATCTTCCGAGGGTGCAGGAGGAGGGATTTATGACTATTAGCTCATCTAGAGCGGCTGCAGACTTCTTAAATGTAGTTTCACAATCTTCAGTATGCTCTGTCTGAGAGTTTGTACGCTGGGTTGGATGATTTTTGTGTTTTACTGATTGAGTCTCTAACTCTGATTTGGATTGCTGGCCTCCGACCCCTCACGAGGAAGAGTTCCCTGTGCACGCGTGAGGAACCAGCACACGGCTGTAGCCCAGTCCTCTTCTGCACTGGTCTGCCCCACTGCACTCTGTGAGGGTGAGCCAGGGAATTAGGTGCTGAGTTTTATCACCACGATGCACTCCAGGAAGGTGAACAGCGGAAATGGCAGTGATTTTATGTCTTCACTTATTTCTCCTTTGGGAGTTTGTCCTTTAATTATCTGAGGGGGGAACTAAACTGTGCTTGAAGATTGCTGCAAAAACATTTCAAGAGGCTAGTGATCTCCCTAGCCACAAAAACAAAAAAAAACTGGGCTTATATCTGAGTCTATCCCTCATATCAGCCCCATCTGGGTGTCTCCAGGGCAGTAGGGGCTCTGGGGCTCAAGGCTGGGCCCCCAGAAGCTCTACCTCTCTCCACTCAATGGGATCCACATGGGCTGGGAAGGGGAAGGCCTATTTTCTCTGGAGGTCTCACCCTGGGATATGAATAGGGATCCACTGAAGGGTCTGGGCTGGAAGGTCCCTTACCACGTTCTTTGACATTGGCAGTATCCGTATTGTGTCCAGCACCCTCCATCTGTGACCTATGGGGAAGGAGGCGACTCAGCTCTGTAGTTAGAGGTATGGCTGCTGGTGTGAGCTCTAGGGATTCAGGTGCCATTGTCTACCCTTCTGCCTTCTCTCCCTCATGGAGGGGCAGGGTGCTGCCTGTCTCTGGACCTAATTCTTATCCATTCCTGTCAGGAAGAGAAGAGCTCAGGCCACCTCGCCTGGGCTGAGAGAGGTGAACTGCACTCTGCCCACAGAACTGTTCAGGCTCCTCAATGGGACACTCATAAGGAGGTGAAGCAGAAGAGATGCACTTTTCCTTTTGCTTCTCTTTTTTCTTGGCCCACCTCACTCGCTGAAACCTGCAGGGGCACCAGCAGCTGCAAATTCTTCAAATGGGGAAGAAGAAGAAGACATAGAATATCAGGGTTGGAAGGGACCTCAGGAGATCATCTAGTCCAACCCCCTGCTCAAAGCAGGACCAATCCCCAATTTTTGCCCCAGATCCCTAAATGGCCCCCTCAAGGATTGAACTCACAACCCTGGGTTTAGCAGGCCAATGCTCAACCCACTGAGCTATCCCTCCGTTGAGCTGAGGGGCCAATCTTCCCCGATGGACAAAGGCTGTTCTGAGACGCTGCTGGGAATTACACAAACGTGTACGACACTAAATTGTTTGTCAGAGAACTTGAAATCAGGGTTGGAATTTCCCTCCGAAAAGCTATGCAGCTGGGAGGGCTGGCTGAGCTGCCGCCCACTAGGGAGACAAAAAAACAGGATGGAACTTCAGGAAGCTGGGATTCCCCTACTGCCTTAGAGCCTGCCAGGTGTGGTTCTGTCCGCAAGCTGCATGCAGGCTGAAGCACTCATCTTGTGGATTTGAGGACCGTCAAATGAAGTAAATATCTACTGAACTATTCTCCTGGAGTAGAGTTGTCCTCCACAGTACAATTTCCCAATGAATGTTTTTTGTGCGTGTCAGGCTCTTTTGCACCTTTGGTAGGTGGTAGTGAGCAACCGTTGTTATAACCTGTCAGCAGTTCAGTGGCCTCTGTGCAATGAATTGTTGGTCTTGGGTCAGTTCCAGCTCCCTGCCTTAAACATTACTTTCATGTGATGCAAGAACAAGGGGGCATTCAATGGTATTAAAAGGCAAAAAAAAAAAAAATTGATGAAAGGAAAGGCTTTTTCACACAGTTAGCCTGTGAGACTTCATTGCCACATGGTATCCCTGAGACCAGCAGAACAAGAACATCCAGAGTTACAAGAGCCAAATATATATATTTGTTCAATAGCTACAAATCCTCATGTTTCAGCCCCCAAACCAACCACTAATTAATAGGAACTAGGAAGCAACGTTACCCTGTGTGTGATCCAATCCTCTGTACTATTTCTTGGACCCTTGTTTTTGCCTGCATGCTATAGCAACATGCAGACAATGCCTCCCTTCAAAGTATTTTAAATAATTTTACTCCTGAATGCACAACCTATGCTTCAGCACTAAATCACAAACACAGTGGACAGATCACATCTATCTGTTACAGATATCTGAGAACTCTGCTTCTTTTCTTTTCCTCCCCCACTTTGGCCACGTTTGCAGTGTCTGACCAAAAATAATTTACACTGAATTGCTCGTTGATGCCACTGGAGTGACGCTCATTTTCTGCTGGTATGAGAGAAGATTTAGTCATATCTTAATTGGAGGGTGTAAAACTCGATACCTTACTTCATCCTGAATGCAATGAATCGCATATTGCCTTGATTTCATCCTCAGCAGCCTCAAAAACACGCTGAAGAGAAAAGGTAACAAGACTGGAACTAAATGCCAAATATACCATTGCTGCATTTTAAATGATCTGGTATATTTATTCCTGCATGTTGCTTTGGGTCTCTCTCAAAACCTATCTTTACTTTTAGAGGGGCTTAAAGGTACAGAGAACTATTAAAAGAAAGCCTCTTGTATGAAACGAGGTATTGTATAAGGATTTTCCAAAGTCAAAAATTGCACAGACAGGAGCATGCTCCTGAGAAACCTTAACCATGTCAATAGACCCATTAAAGACCACTTGTGTGATCAGGAGCTGCAGCATGGGGTCCATAATAACTAAACCATGGCACAGATTCAGTTAACTTGATTAAAGAAGGGGGTTCCCCCTGCTACTGGATACTTTAGCTGTATTTTAAAATAGTTCATTAGCAAATACTTTATATAAATATTTAGTAGGAATAATTTTGAGTATATTCAAAACCCCTAGCTTATAGCAATTTTTTTTTTTTTGGATCTTCTGGTGTCTGCTGACGCTTAGGATGCACTTATGTCCATTTTACTGGATTGGTTACAATGTGCAGCAACAGCTTTCATGGAGCTATGGAAGAGTCGCTTGCCGAAAAATGCATTTTAAATGAATGTACCTTTCAAACCAACCACCAAAAATAGTTCAGATGAAAAGTGCTATATTAGTGCTATTATTTATTATGTATGTACAAATACACAACTAAAAACTTTATCTACCAGAGATTTGGGTCAGATGTCTTCAAATTAAGGGTATCCCTACTCTGCAACTGGAGGTATGATTGCACCTCTTGCAGGCATGCTTGAGCTAGCTTTGATCTAGTTAGCACAAGTACCAATAGCAGTGAAGCTGTGGCCGCATGGGCTAGCCTCCCTAGTAGGTACCCAGGGTTCCACGCAGGCTTGAACAGCCCATACTGTCATGGCTCCACCATTATTGGTACCTGCTCTAGCTAGTCTAAACCTAGCTTGGGTATTTCTACACCTGCTGCAGCCAGACCTCTGATTGCAGAGTAAACAGACACACCCAAAGGCAGGTTTCAGAGTAGCAGCCATGTTAGTCTGTATTCGCAAAGTCTCTAAGGTGCCACAAGTACCCAAAGGCAACAATCCTGCATACACTTATGCATATGCTTAACTTTATGCATGACATTTAATCAGTGTGATTACTTGAGTATTTAAAGTTCAACAAAGCACTTAAGTACATGCTTGTCAGAGCCTCAAGTCCCTGATTCTGCAAGCTATTCTATATGGACGCCTTGTGCCCACCTGGAACACTAGTGATTTCAAAGGGACTCAGCTGCATTCACCCACACAGAGCAGCTTGCAGGCTGGGGCTTGAAAATTCTCATTGAACTAAATGTGGTCTTTTCAAAGAAGCCTGAGAAGTAGACACTTAGCTCCCTTATATTGTGGTAAAACCCCAGGTAAAACACGCTCAAGTCACTGGGAATTTTGGGTGTAAAAGGAATTCAGAAATGTGCCCAGAATCTCTTTTTCTGCAAGATACAACTTGTTCTCATTGTTGATTTAAATATTCTTCAAACTGTACATCACACCGGGCTCTGGGAATGTCCCTTACAAGCCTTTACCAAACCTTTTCACCAAATGTATTCTCAGCATTATGATTTGATTAAAGCCCCTCTCTTTTCCCCTATGATGAATATTTATTTTAAAAACATGGAACTCCAGGAATTATCCAAATCCTGAATCTTTAAATATAATCAACATATTTAATAGCATTACAGCTGCAAGAAGAAAAAAAATGTATCTTATCAGTATCCTTCACTATTCTGATATTATATATTTGTCCATTAAAACACTATTTTAATCTCTCTACTGTAAATCTCTGGTTTCCTGTTAAAACGGCACTTATTTAAGAAGCAAGAAGAGGCAGTTTGTCTTCATGATGACCCAAGAGCATCCCCTGGTGTATGTTTATGGTAACAATACAGTATTCTGTACCTCTTTGCATTGTGCAAGAATAACATTTCTAAAGTAAAGGACAAAAACCCATTCATGGAAATCACCTCTGACTGACGGCATTAGATGTAAGATGATAAGAATGCAAATATAGACTGTGATCACTCACTCACATGAAGAGCTGAGTTGAATAGGAGTGGATGACACTGAACACCTTGCAAAGCCAAGCCCTTAAGTGCTGTATTTATGGATTACCGAACTGGAATTCACCAGGTTCAGTTGAATTCTAACTCTTTTCTAATTGAAACAATGGGGGATTTTCAAACAATCAATTAAATAGATTTTTTAATATAGAAGATTGACCGTACAGGAAACATTTGAATTACAAGATACTGGCCAATAAAATACATAACTTTAATATTTAAATGACCTATATTTTGACTATTTATATATTCTAAATGGACTAATGATTCCATTGCACCTTCTCCAAGTGTTTGGGGAAGTGTATTTTTTCTCTTGCAAAAGTTTCCTGTAGTTAATATTTTGTTTTTTTCTGGCATCTTGAATTCATTGTGAGTGCATATGTCAGCCTGAGACACTATTACTGCCATGTCATAATGACAACATAATAATTGAAATAGTCTTATTTTATTTTTGCAGTCATTAATAAGGCTGCGAGTCTATCACGGAAGTTATGGATTCCGTGACTTTCCAAAACCCCTGTGACTTCTGCAGCAGCCAGTGAGGCTGGCCCCGGGGGCTGCCTGAGCAACTCGGTCGGCCCCTGGGCCAGCTGCACCAACTGCTGTTGGGGCAATCTGATGCCACTATGTCCCCCACCCACAGCAGCAGCAGGAGTTTGGGTGTGGAAGGGGGCTCAGGACTGGAGAGGGGGAGGGCTCTGGGCGACGCTTACCTCAGGGTGGCTCCCTGGAAGTGTCGACATCCCTCAGCTCTTAGGTGGAGACATGGCCAGGCAGCTCTGCGCACTGACTCCACCTGCAGGCACTGCCTCTGCAGCTCCCATTGGCCGTGGTTACCGGCCAATAGGAATTGTGGAGCCGGTGATTGGGGCGGAGGCAGTGCACAGAGCTGCTTGGCCATGCCTCTGTCTAGGAGCTGAAAGAGGATGGACGTCGCCACTTCCAGGGAGGTGCGGAGCCAGGTAGAGAGCCTGCCAGCCCCGCCAACTGCCCCCGGCAGCACCAGCAGGGGTCCCAAGCCGTGCACTGCCACCCGCTTCCCAGCACCCGCAGTGCCACCTGGGCTACCCCCCACCCCAGCACCCACGGTGCCACCTGGGCCACACCCCCCTCCAACACCCCCAGGCTGATCCCTCCCAAGATTTAATCAGGGGTATATAGTACAAGTCATGGACAGTCACGGGCCATGAATTTTTGTTTACTGCCCATGACCTGTCCATGACTTTTACTAAAAATACCTGTGACTAAAATGTAGCCTTAATCATTAAGGGCAGATACTATTCAGTACTGATTGAAATATCTTATCTTTCTTTCTGCAATTCCTAGCTTCTGATTTGTGTTCATTACTATCAGCTTCCCCTTCCTTCCATTTGTTCTACATGTTTTAACTTTTTTCATAGCCGTTTTCAAACCCAAATTTCAAAATTTTCCAAAATGAAAATTTTCCAAAACTTTTCATTTCTAAAACAGCTTTTCTGCAGGGAAATTTCATTAAAATCAATATGATTTCACACAAAAAAAAGCTGTTTTAACAAAACTGAATTCTGACCAGCTCTGTAGAATCATTAATAATAGTGCAGAAAAGGTAGAAGTATTAATAAATATTTCTGTTCTGTATTTGGGAAAAGCCAGATGACATTTAGATAACATGATGATGAAATACTTTCAATTCCAAGAGTAACTAAGGAAGATGTTAAACAGCAGCTACTCAAGATAGACATGTTAAAATCAACAGGTTCATATAACTTGTATCCCAGAGATGCAACAGTTCTGGCTAAGGAACTCTCTGGGCTAATGTTGTTTTTCAGCGAGTCTTGGAACATTGGGGAAGTTCCACCAAACTGGAAGAAAACTAATGCTGTGGCAGTATTTAAAAAGTGTAAACAGAATGACCCAGGTAATTATAGGCTTATTGGCCTGACATAAATCCTGGGCAAAATAATGGAAAAGCTAATATGGAGGGTTTATGGAAAATAGATCTTGTCTCTAACTTTTTTTTTTTTTTGGAAGAGGTTACAAGTTTGAATGATAAAGGTAACAGGGTTGATGTAATATAATTAGGCTTTTGTAAGGCATTTGACTAGTACTGCACAACATTTTGATTAAGAAACTAGAATGATACAAAAATCAGCATGGCATACATTAAATGGATCAAAAAGTGGTTAACTCTGGCTAGCTCTCAGACTGTAATTGTAAATGGGGAAGTATCATCCAGCACGTGTGTTTCTAGTGGGGTCCTGCAGGGATCAGTTCCTCCCTCTATGTTACTTAACATTTTTATCAGTGACATGTAAGAAAACATAAAATCATCACTGATCAACTTTGCAAACAACACAATAATGCGGGGGAGTGATAAACAATGAAGAAGATAGGTCACTGCTACAGAGAAATTGAATCAGTTGGTAAACTGATCACAAACAAATAATGTTTTGGTTCTATAAATGACCAAATCTGAAGTCATGCATCTAGGAACACAGGATATAGGCCACATTTATTGGGTGGGGGACACTATCCTGGGAAGCAGTGACTCTGAAAAGGACATAGTACGTGTCATCAGCTGAACATGAGCTCTTAGTGTAATGCTGTATCCAAAAGAGCTAATGACACCCTTGGATGTATAAATAGGGGATTCATGATTAGGAGTAGGGGGGGCTGGAGCACATGATTTTTGAGGAGAGGCTGAGGGAACTGGGATTGTTTAGTCTGCAGAAGAGAAGAATGAGAGGGGATTTGATAGCTGCTTTCAACTACCTGAAAGGAGGTTCCAAAGAGGATGGATCTAGACTGTTCTCAGGGATAGCAGATGACAGAACAATGAATAATGCTCTCAAGTTACAGTGGGGGAGGTTTAGGTTGGATATTAGGAAAAACTTTTTCACTAGGAGGGTGGTGAAGCACTGGAATGCATTACCTAGGGAAGTGGTGGAATCTCCTTCCTTAGAGGTTTTTAAGGTCAGGCTTGACAATGCCCTGGCTGGGATGATTTAGTTGGGGATTGGTCCTGCTTTGAGCAGGGGGTTGGACTAGATGACCTCCTGAGATCCCTTCCAACCCTGAGATTCTATGAGTAGAGAAGTTACATTACCTCTGTATGGAACTGGTGCACTACTGGACTACTATGCCTAGTTCTGGTGTTCACGCTGCAAGAAGGATGTTATTAAATTGGAGCAGGGTTAAAGAAGAGTTATGAGAATGAAAAATATGCTGTAGAGTGAAAGATGCAAGGAGCTCAGTCTGCGGACCTGATAAAAGAGAAGGTTAAGGGAGATCCGAACACAGTCTGAGAGTCCTGACATGGGGAACAGAAATTTGATAGTAGAAGACTTTACAATCTAGCTGAGAAAGGGATAACAAGAGCCAATGGCTAGAAGTTGAAGCTAGACAAATTCAGACTAGAAATAAGGTGAACAGTGAGGGTAAATAACCATGGGAACCATGTAGCAAGGCTTGTGGTGGATTCTCCATCACTGGAAATTTTTAAATCAAGATTAAAAAAGAAAGAAAGAAAGAAAGATATGCTCTAGTTCAAACAAGGATTAATTCAGGGAAGTCCTATGGCCTATGTTGTACAGGAGGTCAGACTAAGATAATTATAGTAGTCTGATCCAGCTTTATAATCTATTAATTGTTTGTGAGGTGCTTAGTTACTATGGTAATGAGGGCCATATAAGAACCTTAGACAGACATGCTGCTTAGCTACTATTGTAGCTGATAGGCAGGAGTACTGGCTGCACAGTGCTTCTCCCCCTGCATTGGATTTTGAGCCAGTGGAGCTGCATGGGGTACCTTCTTGCGGGCCAAATCACTGCCCCTCTCCTGACTCTCAGCACTCCTGTGCAGAGAATCTATATATAGCCTGGCTCTACGATGCACAGGCGGGTGGTTGAATCCCACTGTGTTCAGGTTGTGTGGGGATGTTTGCGTTGTCACTTCAAACAGAACAGTATTTCTGTCCAAACACATTAGATCTATTCTGTGGGGGGCAGCAGAGGGAAGCAGCAAAAATACCCTGTAGGGGAACTCCAGACACCCCCCCGCCCAACACACACACACACACACACACACAGCCACCTTGCTGCCCAATGATCCAAAGTCCCATGTGTTGGGAGAGGGGCACGGACAAAAACTGCAAGAGTCACTAGGAGGCGTTTCCAAATGGATTTTTCCATGCCATGGCCAAGCCATAATTGCTTATGTTACATAAAAAGTGTTGCTCTATTTCCCAAACAGGGCACGTCTTTGGGCCCTTTGCAGCTCCACAAGGAGAGTTAATCATCTTCCAGTTGGCGGCGGGGAAGCATGTAGAGAGGGCTGGAGCTTGCAAAGCTGAGCACAGGGCTCCTTGCCCCTTCCTCAAAGAAGTTAGTAGGATTTTGAAAGGCAGCCATTCACATTAAAACTACCGAAACTTGGCTGTGAACCACGCCCCTGCTCCTATGGAGGAAATGGCTGTAAATCTTCCTATTTCTTCACACACTACATCATTCCTTTGGAATTTATGCAGTGACCAAGTATGAGCCTACCAGCTGCACACAGCTCCATAATGTTTAGCATTTACATAGCACTATCCTGTATACAAATACTATCTAATGCATTCTCACAATACCGCTGTAAGGCAGATCGGTAGTGCTATCCCCATTTTACATATGGGCAAAGAAACAGGCAGGTAGAGAAAGTGACTTGACCAAGACCACACAATGACTCTGGATTTCCAAGAGAATATGCTTGGGAAGCATAGTTGCAGATTTCCACCTTTGGATCATGCCATCTCCCAGCAAGGGATGGGTAAACTGTTTCAGATACAAAAGAACATTCAGCTGAAATGCAAATCAAATGCAAATCAAACCTTAGGTTGTATAATAGAGAAGACTTGTGTGGGATTTAAGGTGGTCTGGAAAACAGAGCACTGAAGCAGGAGCCAGGCAAGAAGCCAGGCTTCTTTTCTGGTTCTACCAGTGACCTGCTGTATGAGTTTAGGTAAGTCATTTCAGCCCTCTGTGACTGTGTATTCCCTCCTACTCCGGTCTATTTAGATTGAAGGCTCTTTAAAATAGGGTGTGTTTTTTTACTAAGTGTTTGTACAGTACCTAGCACAATGGGCTGTGGTCTCTTGGTAATTACTGTAATATAGTTAAGTCAATAAATTGAAGTTGCCACTAGTCAGTTTTAACTGCTGCTTTTCAACTTTGCTTCTCTTTGTCTTATTTTTTAATTGTGAAAAACTATAGAGATTTAATTTACAATATGAATCAGACAAAGGAAGAGAAAACAGATTTTGCTTTATCAAAGGAAATACAGAGAGCAGAGATCACCTAGAATGTGGAGATATTGAGAGACTGGTATAAATCAAAATGGGGCAAGAATTGGTTACTTGGAGATTCCGTAGGGAGGGTGCAATTTGAAGCGACAATAGAGGTCCAGTGGTAAAATGCTCCCTATTCCAGGCCAGGAAACAGTGTCTGTTTCTTACTAGTGATGGCACTGATACATTGTTCTGTGAAGAATCAGTAGTGAATCAACTCCTGGAAAAAATAATAGCAAAGCGAGGAATCCAATTTAGATGTCCAAAGTGATTTTCTAAATATGAGCATCTCTTGACCTGATCAACCCTATAAAAGAATAAAGCCTTTAACTCCACAGTCTATTACATCTCTCAGAGGACTGACTCCATGCAATCTAAGGTTGTTGGTGTAATACATTTTCTATATAGTTAATTACAGAAGAATTAGTTGATACCGTACAAGAAAAGCTGCATACCTTCCCTGTCTGCCATCTCCCATGCCTTTTGTTAAATCAGTGACTAAGCCAGACTGTAGACATGTATTAACTATAAGGTCAAACTCAGGGATAGATTTTCAAAAGGTAGAAGACTAACTAAAAATGTGAATGCAGTCAAGTACCTAACTGGTATTTGAATGTGCAAACAGCTAATCAGATGAATTTTCATCTGTATACCAATTAGGTACATTAATTTAATTCTGTATACCAATTAGATACATGTGCGCACTCACTCTTGCACATGGGCCTAAATGTCTGACTTTTTGATAATCTGGTCATTAGTGTACAGTACAAATCCTATCAAGCCTAGTTTCCAGTGACAAAATTAATTGTCACTAAAAATTCATACATTCTATGTAGCTATGTGTCATGATCCCATAGTTGAAGAGAAAATAGATGTCTTTGAACATATCGGGGTCTCGAAGTTCACTAAGATATTGTAAAAAGCTTCATCACAGCCTTGTCTTAAAGGCTGCCTCATGGTGATCAACTGACATATATTATATTTACCCTATATAAATACATTTTGATTTATCAACATTAGGTTAGAATTTAAAGCAGTCCTTATGTAATGATGATGGGAGGAGGTGGTATTGAATGGATGTACTAAATCATCACCTGCAGGTAAGAATTGATCAGGAAGTACAGAGGCCTGGACCAGGCTAGACTCAGAGACTGGTAAATATGATCAAATCTTATTTAATAAGGATAAGAGGGAACATTCCATGTGTTCTTGCTAGTCTCAGACTATATTTACTATCTGACCATCACCCACTTCTTAGCAGCATGTTCAGACTAATGCAGTGTAGTTGGATGCTTCTTCCTTGCATGTCTTCAGCATAGATCTGTTTGCTCCCAGGCACGATGCTCTTAGATGGAGCCTCACAGTTAGGATAAGGGCAAAGAGAGCACCTATCCTGCCCAGATTAAAAGAAAAAGTATTGAGCTAACAGTGCTGTTAGAACTTGTTCTGGGGCTCGATCCAGCACCACTTAAGTCAATGGGAGTTTTGCTATAGATGTCTGTGGGAGTTGGGTCAGAGCACTAATGAGCTGCTCTATGATCTGTGCTTCAACTCTCCAGCTTAACACTACTGATAAAATACCGTCTACCACATTGATTCCATGATTAGTATTTACAGTAAGCTTCTCAAATGGCTTCTCCCCTTGATTTAGCTAATTCCCACACAGTTAATACACTCTGATGCTCTCTTTAGCCAGGCTTTCCCAGTCCACTTCCATTGCCTTCTCTTATTTCTGCCTTTTGTAACCTGACATTTCTGACCCTAATCATGCTGTGCCTGATCCTGCAAGGTGCTGAGGCCCAGATCCACAAGGGTGTTTAGGCCCCTGATTCCTATTGATTTCAAGGGGAGCTAGACACCTCCATGCCCTCCTCTCTCACTGAGGTCTCTGGCAATTGAGGGCATTCAGCACCTTGCAGTGGAGACTCTGAACCTTGCAGGATTGGGCACTTCTGTATCAGTCATTGGATCTTCTGCTTCCTTCCCTGTCCCAGAAATCCCCCTCTGAGTAGCCTCTTCTGTTTCCATCTGCCCTCAGCAATTGCTCTTGTCTCTGCATTCCCAGCTTCTAGCTGTAGCATTCCCCTGAAGGGCCTGAAGCTGCTCTGACCCAGCCATTATGCAGGGCTCGCACTAACTCCAAAGTCTATAATCAGACATGTCTGCTAAACATCTTTGAAGCCTCTCCTCTTCCTGTATAGGTTTAGCAGTTACAGGTTCTTTTGTATCCATCTCCCGCGTGCAGCGACACTGATGGGAAGCTTTCCAGGGCCATGTCACCACCTGCATAACACCTAACCTGGTGAGTCACCAACACCGTTGAATGCCAAGAAATCAAAGTAACCATCCAAAAGCTGTAAAGAAAGACAGAGGAACAAGTCGACCTACAGCAGGATCTTTTAATCAAGTAGGCCTTTTAAGTGTAGTGTACCTTTAAAATATAGGTAAATTTTGCCCTCACTGACACCCAGGCAACACCAGGGCATGAAGGGGTTGCACGTGGATAACTGAAGGCAGAATGTGGCCCATCAACGTTTATCCCCCAAGCTCACTGATCTCCTGCTGTCCAAGCTGAGAGCTGGAACGTGGATCCCATATACACGAAAGTACTAGTCCTCCACAACATACCTGAGGTGGTGCATTTCCTGGTGATTAAAAACACCCTCTTTTGCCTGCTTCCCTGCTGTCATAAGGTGTGAAGGAGTCTTTCTACATTTGAATATCCTGCCTGCTGTCAAGAATGGCGCAGGACAGGCACAGTGTGAGGCATAGGGCCGAAAACCAAACCACAGCTAGTAGATATAATTTTAAGTCCCCCTGATTTACGTTTCCCCCTAAGTAGCTAAGACCCTAGATCAGGGGTGGCCAACCTAAGCCTGAGAAGGAGCCAGAATTTACCAATGTACATTGCCAAAGAGCCACAGCAATACAACAGCAGCCCCGCCCCATCAGCTCCCCCCAGTTCCCTGCTCCCAGCGCCTCCCGCCCACCGGCAGCCCTGCTGATCAGTGCCTCCCCCTCCCTTCCTGCACCTCCCGATCAGCTGTTTCGTGGCATGCAGGAGGCTCTGAGGGTGGAGGAGGAGGAGCGAGGGCATGGCAGGCTCAAGGGAGGGGGTGGGAAAGGCTGGAATGGGGCAGGATCTGTGGCAGGGGTAGGACCTGTGGCAGAGCCATGGGTTAAGCAGTGAGCACCTCCCAGCACATTGGAAAGTTGGCACCTGTAGCTCCAGCCCCGGAGTCAGTGTCTATACAAAGAGCCACATATTAACTTCTGAAGAACCACATGTGGCTCTGGAGCCACAGGTTGGCTACCCCTGCCCTAGATCAAACCCCACTCCAAACACAACACAGTGGGTATTTGTATTAGGCAAGGACACAAATGGTGAAATCCTAGCCCTATTGAAGTGAATAGAAGTTGAGCTATGGACTTCAGTGGAGGCAGGATTTCACCTCCCCACATTCATTCCTATTATATTCCAAATAAGGGAGAGATAAAGGTTCTGTGTAACAACTATAAAAGTCAGTGGATTCCTCCATTTAAAGCACATAGAGAATTTATAAACTTTTGACCAAATCCATTATTAGTAAACAAAGGTCCTGTTGCAATCTGCTTTCAATTTGCTACAACACAAACAAACACAGCAAGTATTTTAGTTTTTAATTCGTGAATGAATTTGGTCTTCCTCATCTGACTTTACTATGCCTTCTCCCTGCTCCTAGTTTAGCTATTTCATGGCTTACTGGTCCCCAAATATTCTGTCAATCTTTCACAGACTGTAAAATAACTATTACCAAACAATAGTGGTAAATATATTGTAATTTGTTTTCTTCTGTCCTCCATAAAGATGAGTGTTAACTGCTTTGTAGAAAAACAAACTCAAATGGTCAGCTCAGCTCCTTTGCTGCTGTAAATTAACTTAAATGGAGTGACACCTATTTACACCAGTATAGGATTTGGCCCAAATATTATACTAAAAAGAGAGGAGAGAAAACAAACCCTCTGAGAAATTCTGAGGGTAAAGTCTCAGGACTGAGAACTCTCCTGCTTATTGGGATGAATACGACTCTCTGTGTGTGTTTTAATTGCCTTTAACTTTTATTTTTATGCTGTCCAGCAAGCCTTCTGAGTAGAAGAGGCAGTACCAGAAAGAGTCAGTCTATACTCTCATCGGTTCCCAGTTTTGCCATTTTGATAGTCCAAAACCAGAACTTCAAATCTCAACTTCTTTGCATTCTGATGGGTGTTGATGGGAGATTTCTGATTGGAATGACCTGATCCGAACCTTCCCATGGGGTTTTAGTTTGGATTGGATCCAAAAGTGGAAGGGGCCTATTTTCAGGTTTAGGGGCTACCTAAAATAACATGAGAAAAGCCATTTTTACAACGTTTTGGGCTACAATGGCCAAATTATTGCAAGCACAGCTGCTCGTCTGACTTTTCATTTTTGGTTTAAAATTTCACATGAGCAATTTTTCGTAGAGTTTAAGGCTAGAAGGGATCATTGCATCACCTAATCTGACCTTCTGTATCTGACAGGCCTTAGCACCTCACCCAGTGACCCCTATATTGAGACCGATAATTTGTGTTTGACTAAAGCATGTCGTCCAGAAAGGCAGCCTGTCTTGACTAAGATTTCAAGAGATGGAGAATCCACCACTTCCCTTGGTAGCCTGTTTCAGTGATTAATCACCCTCACTGTTAAAAATCAGTGCCTAATTTCTAACTCGAATTTGTCTAGCTTCAGCTTCCAGCTTCCAATTGGTTCTTGTTCTGCCTTTTTGCAATAGATTGAAGAGCCCTTTAATACCCGGTATTTTCTCCCTGACGAAGGTATAACACTGTAATCTAGTCCCCTCTCAGTTTTCTTTTTTTGATAAACTAAACAGATTGAGCTCTTTATGTCTCCTGCGGTAAGGAAATTTCTCCAGCCCATGAATCATTTCTTTTGCACTCTCTTCAATTTTTAACATCCTTTTAAAAATGTGAACACCCAAACTGTATGCAGTATTCTAGTATCTGTCCCACCAATGCAACGTACAGAGGATAAAATCACTTCCCTACTCCTCCATTTATACATTCAAGGATTGCCCTTTTGGCCACAGAATCACAATGGGAGCTCAAATTCAGTTGCTTATCCACCATGACCTCAGGAGTCACTGCTTTTCAAGACACACTCCCCTGTTCTGTACATACAGTCAGCAATCTTTGTTCCTAGATATACGACCTTGCATTTGGCTGTATTAAAATGCATTTCATTTGAACAGGCCCAGTTTATCAAGCAATCCAGATTGCTCTGTATGACGGCCCTGTCCTCAATGTTACTTACCATTCTGTCAAGCTGTGTGTCATCCTCCAATTTTATCAGCAGTGATTTTATATTTACATCCAGATCACTGAAAGAAATGTTAAATAGCATCCAGTCTAGAACTGATCCTTGCAGAACCCTACTAGCAACATCTCCAGTTGATGATGTTTCCCCATTGACAACTACTTTTTGATATCTGTCAGTTAGCCAGTTTTTAATCCAGTTAATGTGTGCTTTATAGATATGGTCTAATGCCAATTTTTAATGAGACTGTCACATGGTAATAAGTCAAATGCCCACATCTACATATTTACATTTATCAACCAAACTTATAACTTCATCAAAAATGAAATCAGGTTTGTTTGAAAGGATCTAGTTTTCATAAAACCATGTTGAAGGGAATTAATTATATTCCCATCCTTTAATATTTTATTAATTGAATCCTGTATCAGCTATACTATTGTTTTGCCTGATACTGATGTCAGACTAACTGGCCAATAATTACCTAGGTCAACCCACTTGCCCTTTTTGAATATTACTCTTCCAGTCTTCTGGAATTTCTCTGGTATTTTGAGATTTATTAAACATTAACAGCAGCAGGCCAGAGTTCTCCTTAATCGACTCTTTTAACACTTCTGGGTACAAATTATCCAGGCCTGCTGATTCACATGTTCATTCCTAGTAGATGCTGTTAACATCCTTCTTAGTTACTAATGCACTGGAAAGTACTTCCATCATCCTCATGTAATACGAGTACATCAGCCTACTTCTTTATAAATACCAAACAAAAACATTTATTGCACACTTTTATATTTTCTATATCATTAACATTTTTACCATCTCCATCTAGTAATGTTTCTGTGATGCTAGTGCTCTTGAAACAAACCCCAGCTCAAACATAGGCTTGATCCAAATGCCAGCTCATTTTCCTGTCTCCGTATAAAATACCTGTTTAGGGCCTGACCTTTCGAGACAGCAGCGATGTGAAACTCCCAGTGAAACCACAAAGGACATGCAGTATTGGACTCTGCTCCTAATAAGATTTTTGGCATCTGTTATTCAACATCAAAAATGACTTACATGATGAACTGGGCAAGTTTACTACTTCACATAAGCCTATTGAGTTTGTTAACCCTAAAAATGGCTGGTATTAAGTTTTAAAGTAGCCTACAGAGGATGAATAGTTCTTTAAAAACAACAAACAAAAACAAAAAAACACTGAAATTTCCTAAAGGTTTTTTATAATGGAATGTCTTCTTTATTTATATTTGTATAAATCCATACATTCTAGGCACCCATGACATTAGACAGGTATTCAACCAAATTAATGCTCAAACATGCCTAAATGCCTTAACTATGTGACTCCAAAAGGCACCATAATTGCAGCGGGAAACTTTTATGAACATCATACAAGACTATAAAACTGCGCAATTAGGTAATTGCTTCATAAACGTAATCAGTGATGATCTAGTCTACTGAGTACATCGTACAGCTCTGATGTTGCAACTGGATCCCTGAGGGTGCAAGTGTTTGCCCACCATGGATTTGATTGCAGCATTGGGACCTTCTTAAGCTCTTTTTATAGGCTGTAAGCTCTTTGACTGTCATTTAGTGTATGTTTGTACAGTGTCTTAGCATGCTGGGGCTATGACTTGGTTGAGTCCTTTAGGCACTACCATAATACAAATGTTAAATAATAGTAGCAATGAAGTCCAATTCTTTCCCACTGCTTTTTTAAAGAGGAAATTTAAAGGACATTTTTAAAAGTAGTTCTGAAAATGTTTACTCTGTTATTTCTTAAAAGCAGGAAAATCCATATCTTCTAAAGCCATGTTGTTCTTTTCCATTTGCAAAGACTGATCTGCTGGCAAAAAGCAATTTGTCAACTGAATTGTCATTTCACTTTTCCTTCAAGATAAAACAAACAAATCTGGCAAATGATTAGCCAATATGCTAGCCAAATCACCAAGCATTATGAAATATCCGTTTGAAGAGGACTGAGTTTTAAAATTGTCTTCTGTGTCACATGTACAATAACTTTTTCTTCAAGTAATTCAGAAGGATATTTACATAAAAAGTCTGACAAACTCACTGAAAGGGGGCAGGGACACTAATTAATCTCTGGCACACATGGGGTTAAACTCAGCTGAGCTTTCATTCGCCCCTTGCTCAGGAGCAGGACTATAGACTGACTGCTTGGAACACAAGAGTCATAAAACTATGTTGTCCCCATGCTATCTCTATTTCCTGTTCTGTGTAAGTCAACAAAGTATCTTTTCTGGTTCTAAATGTGATCTCTTAAGGAAAAGAGTTTACTCACTAAATTTCTTTTTGCTCTGCTAATACCTGTTTAGTCATCAATAGGCTTAGCAGATTTTTTTTTTAATTTTAATAGACAATGTCAATATTAATTTTTAACCTTTTTTGTATTTTTTTATTTAAACTTTCACAGTTAGGAGAAATTATGGGGGGAGTCAGATGACTGGGAGGTCAGACAATTTAATGACAGTAAACACTAAAATTCAAAAAGTTAAAGCTAAAATTGTTAAAACACGAATTGTCAATATCCCATGTCAAAATATACAAAGTCAATTTCCTTAAATCAAACTCTAATAAGTTCTCAAGCAGCATTTTTCTTATCTTGCCTATCTATACATTTCTATTATCATAGATGAAAATTTGTTTTTGTCTGTTTGCATGGATATGGTGAAATTGAAGTTTACTGACATTTACCAATAAAAATTGAATCTTTCCAAGCCTAACCATCAAGGTAAGAAATTATAGACCATATGACCTGATCTAACAACCTTTTCTAGATCTTTACATTCAGGAGATCCTAATGTAAATTTACAACTCAGTGGTGTCCTGTAATAGTTACCTAGTGACTCAGTATTGGTCTTAAAAAGAAAAGGAGTACTTGTGGCACCTTAGAGACTAACAAATTTATTAGAGCATAAGCTTTCGTGAGCTACAGCTCACTTCATCGGATGCATTTGGTGGAAAAAACAGAGGAGAGATTTATATACACACACACAAAGAACATGAAACAATGGGTTTATCATACACACTGTAAGGGGAGTGATCACTTAAGATAAGCCATCACCAACAGCAGGGGGGGGAAAAGGAGGAAAACCTTTCATGGTGACAAGCAGGTAGGCTAATTCCAGCAGTTCGAATACAGACTAACACGGCTGCTACTCTGAAACCTGTGAGTATTGGTCTTGATAGATCTGCTGGCTTTCACTGAATTACTACGACAATAATGCCTAGAGGACCCAACTGAGATTGGACCTAGAGCACTGTACACAGAGCAAGAGACAGTCCCTGCCCCACACTTACGATCTAAACACACAAGACAGACAAAGGGTGGGAGAGGAAATAGAGATGAAGTGACTTGCTCTCACTCGGTGCTAGGAATAAAACAAGTATCAGAGGGGTAGCTGTGTTAGACTGGATCTGTAAAAGCGGCAGAGAGTCCTGTGGCACCTTGGCCGCTTTTACAGGAATAAAACACTGTCTCTTCTGAGTGCTAATCTAGCGACCTTACCACTAGACAATGTTGTCTCTCTTATGTGGTTATGGCTTTAGCGTTACAGTGAAAGGGTATCTTTTCTTTCATTCTACCTTTTCCTTCATACTTATTTTTCCATCATTCCAGTTATTTAAATAACACTGTTTTACATCAATGTCATGCTGTAAAGTAGTGCTATGTATTTCCCTTTGTACTTCATAATCGCCTTATACTGATTGTTTTGTAAACTCAGATCCTGAGACTTTAATAACAGCAGAAAAGGGGAAAATGTAGATTACAGAGAATATGCCCTGAATGAGGAGACACTGAAAGGCAGAATGCAATGTGATTGAACACATCTGTACATAAATATAGAGCTCCTACCACCTACTAGTGTCTGGGCCAAAAGGCACAGGAAATCTCTTCTGGACGCCCATATGAAAAATAGGACCTCATATAGCCAGACCCCAATAGGCTTAACGGGACAGATAATGTGAATGGTTCAAGTCGCTGCATCCAAACTTAGCCCATTCTTGTATCTCAGCATTTGCTCATTGAGCAGACAAGCCCATCTCTAATCAGTGTTCAAGCTCCTATTCTTCCACGCATACATTACTGACTGGCTGGTACTCTCTCCCACCCTCTTCCCATACCATTTCTGGCACTTTCTTAAGCCAGGGATTGGCTGCCATAGAATATACACTAACAAGTACATCAGTGAAACTCAAAGACAGTGGACACTGCAGGGAAATGAGAAGTTGTGAGAAAAACCACCTAGCACTCCTCTGCCTATTGGATTGTTTCCGACTGCCAGCACAGAGAGCGAAACCATTCATCCCTGTGACTGGCTGGCTAATACATCAGACCCTGTGGCAGCTCTTAGACTCTCCAGCAGCAGGGCCAGCCACTGAACTTATCACACAATCTCTGGCTACTGTGGGATGTACCAGATGGGTGCTTCCTCTGTGCAGCCCTGGCAAGAGCAATTCCCTGCTAGAAGGTGGGTAAGGCAGTTCAGACTAAAACTGAGCCAGACATTAACAATGGCAGCCTCCGCCGTTCCCTCCTCTCCCAGTCAGCAGTTAAGGAGTGTGAAAGAAGCCACGGTTTTATTTGGGGGGGGGAGACTATAAAAATGCATCTTAATGAAGCTTATCAAAGAGCTGAGACACTTATTAGACTTTACTTGCTACACAATTAAATCAGGGATATTTTTCTCTCATTTCTCTGCAAATCACATCTCAGCTACATGAAGTCTCTTTGCCTCTTGTTCAAATGCCCCCCGAAAAGTGTAATGCATCGTCTGAGAACGTAGCCCCGTTAGTTTCTCTACACTGAGCTGCTTTTGTCTAGTACTGGTGCATGTACACTGAGGCTAGCAAAGGTGAGAGTGCAAGTGCAGATAGGTCACAGGACCTTTAATGTCTCATCCGCATCTGCTTAATGCTGAGCTAGGATGACACAGATGCTCTCTGCTTAAGGCTGAGCTAGGATGACCTATAGCTGCTCTCTCCCGGCATTCTCACCCCTGGGAATCTTTCCATTGACTTTAAAGGGAGCTGGATCAGTGAAATGTGCAGCGAAGGGAGGCTGTGCTGAGTATGCGTGCATAATTCAGAGAGATATTTTACAGGATGCACATGAGCTGAGGCAAGGGCTCTCCAGTGAGGGTATGACAAGATGATCGAATTGCTGCATAGCACACAGGAACCCAACCACTGTGATGCAACAAGATTAATCCCAAATATCCCGAAGCTTTCAAAATAATGCATGTAAACTAAATGCAGCTCCCACATGTACTGTGCTCAGAGCACTCTTCTATCAGACTCCTCCTGGTTGCCCTCCTTTCCCTTTGATGCTTCTAATCCCTCCAGTCCCTCTCAAGGAACACAAACATTGCTCTAATGATTTATTTTCAAAGGTACGGCGAGCGCATAAATCTATGACTGATGGCACGTATGTTATCATTAAGGTTATCCACTCCCCTCCACCCAGTATAAGCTGGCTGGCTTGTTCTGACACTGATGACCTTTTTATGTATATTTATGGCCATCTGCCTTCCCTCTGGGTAATTATAAACAGAAGAACACCACCATCAACCCATTATATAACAGAGGAAGAGCAATGCCAAAGGATGATATAGTTGAATCTGACTTTAACTTCCACAGCGCAGAAAACAGGTGTCAGTGAAAGTGAAAACTTAGATCCTTCCTTGTAAACTATCAAACATTATCTTATTCTTACTGCCAGGTCTTAATTGCTGTGGGTGATACAGTCGAGAGACCCTTCAATTTATATGGACCTGTGATTCCTTCTATATAACTATTAAATATTTCATTGAAGTTTTTCAGTTTACAGGCAAAACTATAGTGCAACAGAATGCAATAAACAAAAATCAAATATACAGTTCCAAGCAAAAGTGGAGACTTGGAGATTTCCATTAACAGAAATATTACCATCTGGCACCGGTCAGACTGGCAGCAACTTGCGACTAGTGAGACCACAGTTATGATTCATTTATGGAAACACCTGTCTCTGCTATAACCTTAACCTCACCTCACCCTCCCTATTTGCCTGTTTATTAACAAGAGCTGGGCAAAAACTTTCACAATCTTAACAAAACTTTGATTTTGATTAAAAAACCAGAATGAAATTTTGGTGAAGGTTTTCATAAAAATTACAGCCCTCCCCCCGTATTGTTCATCTATCAAACATTGTCTAAATCTTGGAGTGTGAGCTCTTAGACAAGGACTCTTTGTGTTATTTATTTGTACAGTACCTAATACAACAAGACCCCAATCCCTGCTGGGACAGTATTAATAACAAGAACAATGTGAATTTATCTTCATCTTAAATTGAGATTTATATCCAAATCATAATCATTAGTACATTTAGAAGGGTTGATTGTCAAGTTTTTTCTCACAAATGTTAAACAGCAAAACAATTTGCCCCCAATATTCTAAAGGCTTGGTGAAATTTACCAAGTGATAATGGATCCATACTAGCCACGCTGCTACCCCAGAAAATGGGTGGAGTGGCTAGGTGTTGGGACCTCTACAACTCACAACCTGCCAAAGCAAGATCTATGCTGGTTGGCTCTGAATTGAGGGAAGAATTGGTGCTGGACTAGTGGAGGGATTATTTGAGCAGCATTAATTCAAATCCAGTACCTAGGAAGTCCTGCATCTGAGGGGGAACAGCAGAACCATAGGCTGGAGATTAATTTGTGACCCTTCACTCCCTGGCATACACTGCAGCTGCTTATCCAGACTGGGTGAGAGAATTTTATCAATTACATGCACTTACAAACCAAACAGAAAGTAAACTCGTCACAGTAGAGAGAACAACAACTTGGGCTGCTGACTGCCTGTCCTTTCCATCCTCCCATGTAGGAAACAGCAAAACCCTGCTGCTTCCCTTATGAAGCCAATCAACTTTCCATGAAGAATGATTTCTTTAAACAGAGAATTGAAATAGCTCTGGCTTACAATAGGTGGCTCCTATTTAACAAACCACATGATATAACCATATATCCTTGACCTAATCTCATCAGGCAGCTTGGTATCTCCATTACTGCGCTTACTAATTACAGCTACCCAACACCAATAATTAAAACACACCTTTTAAATTCTTTTCCAGCAAAGATTTATACTGCACACATCCTAGGTGAAACATTATAACAATGAATCATCACCACTCTGGTACTGATATTTCTTGATTTTACTGAGGGTATGAAAGGCTTACATTAAAAATAGCTTTATGATTTAGACTACATAATAAAAAGAAAATCATTATGCTAACTCTTTCATGGCATATTTGGGAGAACGAATTCAACAAAGAATGGCATGTGTATCCTCACAAAAACTGCTAATGCAAATTAGATTTTATTTTAATGAATTTCATAGTGCTAACATTAAATGTCAGGCTGGTATAATAGGGATATGAAGTCACTATAAAAATACAGTGAATTGTAAAGCGAGAAGATATAGGGCCAGAGCCTCAGTTGCTATAAACTAATGCTGCTTCATAGGCCAATATCCAGCTGAAGATCTGGTCCTACAGTTTTTAAATCATGGAGCTTAAAAATATTAACCAGACAGAATGGTATTCACAAAGGGATTTAGGCATTGCAATGCCTGACCATCACAACACTTACCTTTTAGGTGCCAAGAAAATCACAGGAACAACAGTGCAATCCACAAAGCTGACTTAGGCGCTGTACAGGACAGCTTGCCCCAGGGCCTGGAGAGCGTGGGCTAAGCCAACCCTGATTACAGGATGAGTCCCACCTGAGAGGAATTAGGATTTCCGTATAAAAGGAGCTAGGGGTAAGGCTGAAGAAAGCTTGCTCTGGGAAAGAACTAGTGAGATGAGATCAAATCTATCTATCGTGCCTGTAGCTGTAGAGAAAAGCTCAGAGTAGGAAAGGCAACTGCTGGGAAGAAAGTAAGTAAGAAAAGCTGTTCAGGTAGGAAGGCCGGAGAGAGAGCCTGATAAAGCAAAGAAGAGACTGGAGACCCAGAGGGGAAGTAAAGAGGTGAGGCAGGAAGTGGCCTAGGGAAACTGGCATAAAGGCTGGAGCTGGGGGTGCTGCTGCTGCATCACCTGGCTTGAAGTGGTTTCCATCATATGCAGGGTTTACAGTTTGGCTTAATGGTGCTCAGCACCCGCTCTATAGGGATTGTTGCACAACCCCTGAATGGGGTAAAGATGCTGTCCTAGCTGTGCAGTACAGCACAGCGTGTTTGGGCCAGAACCCTGAGTAGAGGGTTGGACTTGGGTTCCCCTAATGACCCCAAGGAGGGGGTACACAAATCCTCTACAGCAGCTGTTGAGCCCAGCAAGGGGGCAGCAGGCTGAACTGAGGAAGAGCCCCAGAAAGAGGCTGGGGGAATGATTTTTGTTTCTGTTAAAGGCAAGTTTTGATTCCTAGGTTAAATGACACTGATCCTGGAAAGGGTGGACTAAACACTGACTTAACTCATCCAGTGACTCAGCCCTCCACTTATTAGGCAGAGGAAACCACCACAAGAGGAACTTGGGACTGTTAATAGGGGGCACTCGCCACATGAGGTGTTCCTAGGCCACATCCACTCGGGAGTGGGGGTGCCTAGCTGCGTAGACTCATTTACAGTCACCCTTAGGAGAAGGGAGAGAAAGGCCCCTAAGAAAGTGTCCACACAAGCCAGCATGTTGGGTGGCTCCCTGCCTAAACTAGATGCTGACTAGAGGAGTGTGAGTGGGGCACCTGCCTGACTCTACACAACACAGGAATAGGCAGTGGCCCACTGTGCATTGTTGAGGTGCTACTACCCACCTTATAACTTCTAGCTCAGTGGTTCGAGCACTCGGCTGGGATGTGGGAGATACCCAGGTTGAATTCACCCCTTCTCTGCAGCTTTGCCAGAGGAGGAGGGAGATTTGAACAGGGATCTTCCTACCCCCCTGCAATCTTGGGATTGTATCCTAACCACTGAGCCGTGGGAGGTTTTGACGCCAGGTTCCTTCAGTCTCTCCTATTGAAGCTGTTGCCCTCTTGATAAATAATGAGGGGTTAGAGCAGGGGGAACTGGAGCCAGGATCTCCCTCTCCCTGGTAGGTGGTCCTCACTGGGCTGCAGAGCCATTCCCAGTCTCTCTCCCTCACCCCCATACTTAGAATAGTCATTGGGAGAGAGAAAGAGGGTGTCCCACATCAGAATATCCTGTTGCTCTGGCAGAGAGCGGGGAACTGACCCAAAGTCTCCCATTCCCAGCTCGGTGCTCTAACCTCTGGGCTAAATGCTATATGATGGGCTCCTCTTTTGGAGGTTGGGCTCTGAGCACGCCTACCAACTCGGGCAGCTGAATGCTTGTCTTCCCTCAGTTTGTGGATTGCTCTGGGGCTTAGGTAGGAGATAGACACCTGGATGCTTTGAGGGAGACAGCAGTGGGGGTGCTCAGAAACAGAGGTGCTCAGGGAAGTTTTACTCTGAAAAGCTTAGGCGTTGTAAGAGTTTAGGTAGCTACAGGGCTCAGCGGGAGCCAAAACTGGGACTTAAGTGCCTAAATACCTTTGTGGATCCCACCCTTCAGCCCCCAATGCAGCAAATGCTTATGCTACTGACTAACTATGGCTGTGAGCTGTCCTCTTTAGTTCAATGGGATGCCTCGTGCCTTAAGTGTTTGCAGGATTGGGGCCTTTTGCTAGATGTAAAATAGACTGGGATGTAATGTAAATGTTGGCAAACAACACTGCCGGAATATTCTGCAGGGCTGGAGATAATACTTAGTGTGAAAGGAGGACCTGATTCTCCTCGTTGCCGGCTCTGATTTACAGCAGAGGCAATGTGGTTACAGCAGTATAGAACCAGAGTAAGTGAAAGGAGAACCAGACCCATAAGCTGTAGAACGATTTATAATTGAAATACAATGACCAAGAAGCCCTATTAACCATTTAAAGGGACAGAGGTCAGGCTTTCAAAAACAGCTAGTGATTTGGGGGTGGGGGGCAAATTGAGACCCCTTTAAAGGGCTCCGGTTTGCAGAGGGCAGGTGCACCGCATTTTTTGAACATCAGGCCCCTCTAAGGCATCTCAGGTTGGACACCTCAAAAAAACAAGGCCCTCCTACAATTCTGTTTGAAAAAGATTTTGATAGGAAAACTACCCCCATGAAAAAATGGGAGGGGAATGTGGACAAAGAAACTGATCTAGATAAGTGGGTGCCTCCATGGGAAAGGGGATAGACATCTTCAGTTTGCACTGCTCACAAAGAAAACTTTATAAACTATTGTCTCGATGGCATTTGACTCCAGTTAAGATCCATCAAGTTTTTGCTACTAGGAAGGCACTCTGTTGACAGGATTGTGGAGAACATACTGGCATATGTGGTGGTTGTGTTGCAGGAATTGGACCATCTGGGGAGGAAATTATTAAAGAGATTAATCTTGTAACAAAAAATGCTGGCTTCCCAGAGATTGCCTGACCTGCTTGCTTAATGCTCCAATGAGTAAAAGGTCTACATTTTAAACAGAACAAATTAACTTTTTTTATTGTTAACAGTAAGGCCTTGTATTGCTTATCCCTTGAAAAATGTGACTTCTGTAGAATTGTGGCAAAATATGGACTGTCCTTGTGATGGAAAAGCTTTACATCAAGAATGGAAGCAAGAGAAGTGCCCCAAAGAGGTAATTTGGTCACCCTTTTTACAGTACTTGGAGGAGGAGAGAATCTTTAGCCAGGTTCTTTGAGTATTAATCTGATCCTAAATAAGTAATGTATGATGAAGTATTTTTAATGTTTTATTGTAACCTTGCCTTAATAAAAAGTTTAAAAAAATCAATTGACTTGTAATTTTGGGGGAAGCCTTATGAAAACCTTGGTGTAGGGCTCAACTGTGCACTCCCTGCTGGAAGACAATGAATGTTTTTGGATATATGAGGAATGCCGGGTCAGGCCTTTTATGCCATCTTCTAAATACCCACAGATTCTTTCTCCTACCTCTGACAGGAAGTCTGGGAATCCCAGCGTGAGGTGACATGAGAGCTCCAGGCACAAACTAATCAAGACTGTATGCAGCAGCCGCTGCAGGTAGCAAGACTCTGAAGAAATGGCCCTCCTGCAATTAAGAAATCCTTGTTTTCTGAGAGACAGGTGATTACCCTAATAGAACTGTGCCCACTGGGTAGCAGAATGCAGCTGTGTGGAGTGGGTTAAAATTCATGTCAGACTCCATGACCTCTTGGGAGAGTTTACTAATGCATCTGAAAAGAAGTTATTCAAAAGTGAATGAAAGAACCTGGGGGATTGGTGAATGGCTAACATTTATATAGTGCTTTTCATCCAAAGGTCCCAGAGTGCTCAGCAAATTTACAAACTGCATGTGTACACAGAGCTCACCTCAGCCCACGTGCTGTGGGGTAGATTGTGGCAAACTTTAAAGAGTGCACAGTAACATTTTTCTATCTAGTTTATTTATAAAAGGTCACTATGGAGCCTGGGTTGCTATGGCCTTAGCATTGTTGCAGAGAACAATTTTCCTGAAGGGGGGAATCTGAGGTAGTTGTAGTGAAATCCATTATGGCTTTATACATTGCGTTCAGGACATCAGCTGTACCAGTGTAAATTAGAGCAGTTTGTTTAAATGTGGCTGCCAGCAATAACCCTGAGGAGCTGTTCTAGAAGCCAAAGATAGCCAGACTGCAGCAGTGCCAGAGCTTTTAAACCATTCAAAAATCTGCTAGAATTATTCTCCAGAGTCTGTATCTCCTAACTTTTTGCTTCCATTACATCATTGGAGCAGCATAAAGGGGCTGTAACACAATGTATAGTTAGGCCCTGTGTGTCTGTCTGACTTAAGTTAGAAGGAAAGGTCCAAGGAGCAGGGACTGAAGTGCCATCTGTATTTTGTACAGTACCGACCACACTGACAGTACTTACTGCTGGATGTGTGCACCCACACAAAATAGTATCAATCTCAAAGGTACTAACTGTATAGAGAGAGTGACTAAAACTTTTTTACAGGTACCTATGAACAAAGATGTCTAGAAGATGGTTAAGCTCATGTAGAGAAATACATTGTACCAGTATGGTCCTATTGGGTGATTAGGCTAATAGAGAAACTTCTTAAGTGTAGATCAACAAGAAGTGATGATACTTATGGTTGATTTCACTATTGCATAGTTTATCTCATAACTGCACACCACAATAAAAGACTAAGCTAAATAATGTAGTAAATTTCACATTTATTTATAAAGGCCCTATAATTATACCAATATCCCAAAAAATGCACAAGCAGATTTAAAGGGCCCATGAAAATGGCCCCAGAAAGGAGACAGTTCTCCACCTTGTCCACTTACAGAGAATCTACTGCTGGCTAAAGTGCTAGACTAAATAGATGTGCCTTGCACAAGATCTGAAAGAACACCAAAGGCAAGGGCTTGCCACTGAGAAAGTCCTATTGTCAGTCCCATGGAGCGCAATGCTGGAGCAGACAAGAAGAAGAGAATCCTAGCCAAGCACCACTCCTGCAGGAGAGGCCGTCTCAGGCATAGCTGGATTTTAGGTGATTTAGGTCTTGGAAGAAAATCAATACATTGAATTACATTTGGACACAAGGCATTTCCCAGAGAAGAACTCAAACATTGATTAAAGTGGGTAATCATAACGCAAGCTATTAATAACTACGACTTTTAGAGTAGGGGAGGAAGAGAAGACATGCAGTCTCCTCTCTCAGTTGTGCTGTAGCTTATTTATCTCTCCTGAACGCAGGGACTTACAATCAAGGGCCTTTGCTCCTGGTAACTATGATACCTACTAGTACTAGTATAGTGATTAGAGTGCTAATCACTGTATTATCTAGACATAAAGACATGAGAATGGATTCTGAATTCAGTTGTGACCAGTGTAAATCAGGGTAGCTCCACTGAAGTCAATGGAGTTATATTGACATAACATTGGTAGAAGTGAGTATCCGCTGTAACCTGTGCCACCATCTGCTACTGTAAATAGTTGGTTATGTCCCTAATCCAAATTCTTAAACATAATAAAGATGCCTATGTCGGTTCCTGGAGACCACATTAGTTCCTGGTTTTCTGAGGTAGGTCCTAAGCAGCCACTGCTCTTATTGACTTCATCTGGAGTTGTGGGCACTCAGCACTTCTAAAAATCAGATCCTTCTCTCTACCAGACTCAGCACACAGCTAGACACATTCAGTACTTAATTTGTGCCAGGGCTGAGTCCCAGCACTTCTAGGCTTGGCAGTTCATAGCTCTACCACCTCTGGGCTTGCCGTGTCAGTTACGAAAGTAAAACAAGTTGCTTGAGCCCCGGCACCTCCTTCATTACAAATTAAGCACTGGATGCATTATAATAAAACTCAGTGGCTCCAGTTTTCCTTCAACAGAAAAAAGCTGGCTGACTGCTATCCATACTAGTGAGCATCAGTGATTTTCTAGTTACCTTCATAAATCACTATCAATGACGTGTTTTCCTGAACTTGTTCCCTTAACAATCTCTTATTCCATTCACAAACTCTCCAGATTACTCCAATCCCTTGTTGCTCTTAGATATGTTCCTTCAAGGAGTAGCAGCTAAGGACGTTAAGTAGGATAAGCATGCTTTAAAAATGCATGCTGAATGGAATTTCAGCCTACTCCACTAAGCCAAAGGGGGTATGTCTACACAGCAATGTATCCCAGGCTTGACCCTGGCCTCATGCCTAACCCCCCTTGCATCCACACACCAATTGTGTTAACCTAGGGCTCAGACCTAAGGTCCCAGGCCCCTCCAGGGCTGGAAGATCCAAGCACGTGTTAAGCTGGGACCCAGGGTCCGAGCCCTATTGCTTTCCAATGTGCATGTGGCCCCGGCTTGACTTGGGTCCTGGAAGTCTTCTGGATGTATCCCAGAGTTCCTTGGGAAAACCTGGAGGATCAGGAGCAGAACTCCATTCTTAATTCTGACACTGAATTTGCTGCATTAATTTTATAGCCTTGTGAACTGGAGATAATACAGAATACATAATCACAGAAGTGTTGCAAAGCTTCATTAATGTTTACAAAGCCCTTTGAATGAAAGACACTATAAAAAAGAAATACCTTACTCTTATTATTAATGTTCATTATGAATGGAAAAGTCAAGTACCCACCAATCAAATTAGGATCTGCCTTCTGTGGCTCTTCATTGGGTGTTTAGATACCAGGATGAGAGGCACCTTTGAAATATTAGTGATCGCTAGATAGATCTTTCCTGCAACATCAACTAAATTTGGCACCACAACCAGCTACTAGCCTGCCAGGGGTTAAGGGCTTTCAAGGCCTTCGCCAACATTTTCCTTAATAAATGGGTGAAAGTAGATGTACACCCTGGCATGCGCCGACTTGTGCATACGCAAGGAATGGGCGTGCTCGCAGAAGCTGGGGTTGCACATAAGCATCTGGCCATCTTCTTATGCACATTGGGTAACGTGCCTGCAAGCAAAAATGCCCACCCATTTTTGCACCCGCGCTTTTGACAGTGTGGGCACATTGCATTGAGCAGGTGCATTGAACTGTGAAGCCTGATGCACAGCTACGAGTGCAGCTCCTAAATCCGATGGGGGCTGGAGGGAAAAGCCCTGCCCATTATCAGGTCCTAACTCGTGCTAACTCTGCTCCTTGCAGAGCACACCCAAGCGCGTTGCAGCCAACTTCGCCGTGACTGGGGTCACAGCAGAGCCGAGGCTGCGGGCAGCTTTAATGTTTAAACCAGGCTGTCACCTGACCTAACCTGGCTAGTCTGCTCCGGAGAGGGCGGCCGCAGGCGAGACGGGATCGGGGGTGGCGGCAGGGGTAGGAGCCGCCTCCTGACGTCTAGAACCTGCCCTGCGAGTGCAGGCGGCGCTGCCTTCCCCCGGCAGGAGAGGGAAGGAGCCCGGCCGCCGCTGACAATGTGCAATGCCAGAGGAGCGGCCAGTCGGGCAGGCAGAGCCGGCTAGAGGCAGGCGCTGAGCCGGTACCTGCCGCCACCCGCACCTGGCGGAGGGGCAGGGCAGGGCAGGCAGCCGCGGCGGGCCGGAGCAGGTACCGGGAGGCCGGGCCGGGCCGGGCCGGGGAGCGAGGGGGATGGATCGGCAGCCGACAGGAAACAGCTGATCCTCCGCGGCTCTGGCCTGCGGCCTCCGCCACAGCAGCACCTGGCTGGATTGCGATGCACCAGCCGGCCCGGGCCTGCGGGCGGAGTGGGGGGAAGCGGGGCCGCTGCCCGCTCGGTGCCTTGCCGAGGGGGCAGCTGGGGATCGGGGCTGTGAGGTGCGGTGGGGAGCCGGCTGCCCCCGGGCAGGGGCCGCAGGGGCTCGGGGTAGAGAAATGCGGCGGATCTGGGGTACAATGTCGAGAGCGGGGCAGGGGCGGAGGCGCAGGGCGCCGGGACCGAGAGAGATGGGCCCGGCTGGGGGCCCCGGGGGAAGGCGGCTGGGCCCCTTTCCAAGTCCTGGTGGCGGCGATTGATCGCTGGGAGGGGGCGCCCGGGGAGCTGTTCGTACGCTCTCCAGTCTAGGGCTGGCGGGGAGGGGGGGCAGAGCTCCCCTCCCCCGGCTCGGCTCTGTTCCGGCCTCCACCCCCACATGATGATTTTGGGCAGGGAAATAGACAATGTGCTTTAAACCATCTTATCCCCTGATCCTCCCCCTCCCCTTTCTTCTGCCCGGTCCTCTCGAGACAAAGAGCCCCGGTCTGCCTCCCCCATGACTAATGGGGTCCATCCCCCCGCTCCTTGGTCCCGCAGGCTGGAGGGTTTGTTGTCGCACCTTGTTTGGTTGGTGTTTGCCCTGGGTGTGGATGGCTGGCAGCAGCTTTCTAATGGTGGCGGATCATGGAGGAATATGCAAGCTTGCCGGTTCATTGGCATCGGTGGCCCACCACACATGCAATCAGCATCTTAAACATCCCCTAGCGGGTTTTGTTCTCAATCTCTGCCCCTCCATCGTGGTGGATTTGATCACGTTAACATCCAATGGGCGGCTTGGTAAATCCCTTCTCCCCACCCGTCTTCCTTTAAAAACAAAAACACTTGTATATTCAATGGGATTAAATGGCTATGTTCTGCCTTTTTTTTTTTTTTTTTTTTTTTGCTTCGTGTCTAAATAACCCTCCTCTCCTCCTAGAGATGTCCATAATAAGCATTAGTTTCAGTGCTGTCTGCTGCTAGGAGTGAGAGCTGTTTAAAGATACAGCCTCTCTCCACTGAATCTAGCTAAGGGTGGCAGCTTCAATTCCTTCACTGACTTTCTGTATTGTGGGCCAATAGCCGCTTTATGGATTGTTTATTCCCTTCCTCCTAGCAACAAATGCCAACATGGACACACTGCATGGCATTAGAAGCAAAATGTAGTGTCAAGAGGTGGACTGAGTTGCTTTATCCCCGAGCATTTCTGTAGGACTAACAGTGTAACAGTGCAGACCTTTCTGTCTGGGTCCCTGCCCTTCACAAATAGTTTTTGGTACGAATACAAGGCCTCCGGCTTCTTGCACTTACAGTGTGCCCAGGCGTTTGAATGGCATTGTGCCCACTCACATGTCGGTGAGGCTGTTTTGAATAGGCTAGCGGTGACAGGGGAGTGGATTTACAGTGACATCCTTTCTGCAGGAGAAGTCCTTCCCTTATGTCGGCTCCTGGGGCACTGGTGCCAGGTGGCTTTCTGTGATTGTTCCCATCTTGGTACTTTTATGTTCCCAACAAGGAATACCTAAGAAGGGATGGAAGGAACCAGAGAAACTCGGGGGCACTCACAGATGCTAAAAAAGGAAAATAAAGGAAGTCCAGTAGTATGTGTTAGGGATACTCAGTCGTGTTCTAACCACTGACTGCTTGGTGTTGTATGGGATACAGATGAAGTCAGAATCCGTGCCCCAAGGAGTTAATAATCCTAGACAGACCACATCCAGAACCACAGGTTTCAGAGTAGCAGCCGTGTTAGTCTGTATTCGCAAAAAGAAAAGGAGTACGTGTGGCACCTTAGAGACTAACAAATTTATTAGAGCATAAGCTTTCGTGAGCTACAGCTCACTTCATCGGATGCATTCGATGAAGTGAGCTGTAGCTCACGAAAGCTTATGCTCTAATAAATTTGTTAGTCTCTAAGGTGCCACACGTACTCCTTTTCTTTTCACATCCAGAACCTCTTTCTGAGCCTCCCAAGGCAAGCACTATCTTGGAACTCATTTCAATGTCCCTTGGGTGGATGATGGCATTTTTTCTGATGCAGGATAGTGTTTGTAGTCTTATCGCAGTTACAGGCCCATGTCCCAGGAGTTAGTAGTTCCATATCAGCCCAAAAGCCAAGTTAGGCACTTGCCTGAGAAGAGGATGTAAAGCCAAAGGTGCATAGCCCAAATTGCTCAATAACTAGGGATATCTTTTCATGTGAACTTAGTGTCATGTGACTTTGTTTACACACAGTAAAAAGGGGATAGTAATACTTGCCTCGGGGTTTATGAAGTTTACTTTATGTTTGAAATCTGCTTTGAGATCCTCAAAAGGAAGATTCTGTAATGCAGAGATCATGGGGGCATGTGTTATGATAAATGGTCTCTTTCCCCTTCTTGCTGATTAGTGTTGTTGATCCATCCTGCTTTGTTAGATGGACATCACACACACTCTCTCCTATAGCTAGAAACAGAACTTTGGGAAGAGGAAGATGTGGGGGAAATCAAATGGATAGAAAAAAGAAGGGAGTCTAATTAGCGATACATTCTTATTTTCTTCGGGGATGGGGAGGGGGCGGGAAGGTGAAGAGAGAGAGAGAGAAACCCGCCTCTTCCCCCCAAAACAAATGGTTTTCTTCCCTATCCACCCTTGCCCAAGAACATCAGAAACCTAATGGGAGCGCACATGCAGTGAACAGGTTTGCTGGAACAGTTGCCTGCAGAAGTCATGCTCCTCCTTTATGCATTAGCATTGCTGATCTCTGACCATTCCTACCTTAGAGTTAGACTGTGATTTAACAGTGTGCCTGGGAGCTGCACTGTCCTGGAGCAGACTGGAGAGCAAATTGTGATACACCTCTGATAGCCACAGTCTGTTCCCTGTTTCTTCCCACTTGCTGTGGGGGTGGGGTGGGGAAGTTAAGAGCTACTAATATGAACAGTAGCAGGTTGCATCCCCCACCATGTACCAGCTGAGCTCCTGTGGCTTTGAGATGGGGGGGGATGCAAGGCTCTGTCCACTCCCTGCCCTACATGGCCATTCCCCACCCACCTGCTCTTCCCCTCTCCATGTCTTGTGTTGTGCCTGCGATGCGGGTACCCCACAAAGGAGAATAAGAGGGCACGTTATGTCTCCTTACTCCCCGAGTTGGTATGGCCAGTTGTTATGAACCAGCTTGACTGTTTGAATATGGAGGAAGCATGCACTATGCTCCTTGCCAATCTGGAGGATGCAGCAGGTTGCCAGTGCCCAGAGAATGCCTGGTCCAGAGAGCCTCCATGCTTAAGAACAAAAATGGCCATACTGGTTCAGACCAATGGTCCATCTAGACCAGTGGTCCCCAAACTTGTTCTGCCACTTGTGAAGGGAAAGCCTCTGGCGGGCTGGGCCGGTTTGTTTACTTGCCACGTCTGCAGGTTCAGCTGATCGTGGCTCTCAGTGGCCACGGTTCGCTGCTTCAGGCCAATGGGAGCTGCTGGAAGCGGTGACAGTACGTCCCTCGGCCCATGCTGCTTCCCACAGCTCCCATTGGCCTGGAGCAGTGAACCGCGGACGCGGCAGGTAAACAAACTGGCTCAGCCCACCAGGGGCTTTCCCTGCACAAGTGGCAGAACAAATTTGGGAACCATTGCTCTAGATCAATATCCTGTCTTCTGACAGTGGCCAATGCCAGGGGCCCAGAGGGAATGAACAGAACAGGTAATCATCAAGTGATCTATCCTCTGTTGCCCATTGCCAGCTTCTGGCGAACAGAGGCTAGGGACACCATTCCTGCCCATGCTGGCTAATAGCCAGTGACCGACCTATCCTCCATTAATTTATCTAGTTCTTTTTTGAACCTTGTTATAGTCTTGGCCTTCACAACATCCTCTGGCAAAGAGTTCCACAGGTTGACTGTGCGTTGTGTGAATAAATACTTCTGCTTCTATACCACCTGTCGGCTTTGTAGCCATTGGATTCCGGTAGCCATGTATTTTAATCTGTTTATAAATTCCCACAAAAATTGCTTAATGCATTCTGATTAATTTCAATGCTGTCAATTAACTTGCTTCTGTTACTGGCCAATAAGTAATAAGAAACTACATATGTGTTGTTTTATTTGTTCAGGATGTTTAAAGGTTAAGTGCCAAACACCAAAATGAGTGTGACTTCGTGGTTCCTGGTGAGCAGCACTGGCATTCGCCACCGGCTCCCTCGGGAGATGATATTTGTTGGTAGAGATGACTGTGAACTAATGCTCCAGGTAAATATATTTTCATAAAAAAATTTCTGATCTGGTAAATATCCCTTGAAGATGTAGTAGATGCCTTGACTGTGAAGTTAGGGGTTTAGATGCTGTTGCAGACCTAAATGTTGCTTTTAAATAAATCCCCTAGTTCATAAGAACTTGATTTGAGGCTAAATTTACAATATCCACAGAGGTTTAATGGACTTGTGAAAGTGACAGTGAGCTTTCTCAGATGGCCCAGTGATTAGTCTGAGAGTCGGGGCTTCATTAGCTGTAAGATAACTGACTGGAACAGATTAACAGTGCTACTCTTGAGGGAATTCTGAGCCAAAAAAATAAAAATTCTGTGCCAAAATTTTAAAAATTCTGTGCACAATATTTTAAAATTCAGCAAAATTCTGCATTTTTTATTTGTCAACACAATATAATTATGCCATTTTCAATTATTTTGATCATTTATTTCAAAATACCTGTCAACAAGTATGTCTGTAACAATACAGACAACAAAAAAAGAGTCAGAAAATTTGTTTTGACAGATTCCTTACTCAACATATTAGCACATTTATATGGCTCCACAGAGTAGAGGGCAATACTAATATTTCCATGTATGTCAAGCACAGAAGACTTCAAGGGCATGTCTACACAGCAAAGGAAAACCTGTGGCTGGTCTGTGGGGCTGTTTCATTGCTATGCAGAATTATAGGCTCAGACTAGAACCAAAGGTCTAGGACCCTCCCACCTTGAAGGGTCCTAGAGCCTGGGCTCCAGCCCCAGTCCAGAAGTCTACACAGCAATGAATCGGCCCTGCAACCCACGCACCGCGAGCTTGAGTTGGCTGGCACAAGCTAGCCAGAGGTTTTTCTTTGCTGTATAGACATATCCTAAAGGGCAGGACATCCTTAGGAATGAATTTAGGCCCTGATCTGGCACAGCACTGAAACATGTACAGATAGTTCAGCACCCGACTAACAGCTGGAGCTCAGCACATGGTAGGAACCATCGGCTGGGGCCTCCCCAGTCCTGCCCCTCTCTGGCTCCAGGCGCAACACGATAGCAAGCGGGAGGGACAGAATCTTGTGTACACGGTCCACCGCGCCCACCTGTGCGGTGATTTACGTTTCCCCTGCCTGATCCCAGTGGCCAAACCAAATGGACCCGCATGGGGCGTGTGAATCAGTTATTCTGCAGGGAAAGAGTAAAATCTGCAGGGAACGTTAATTCTGCACTTGTGCAGTGCTGCAGAATTTCCTCCGGAGTAACATTACTGATGCTCATACAGACACTACACAAAAGAAACACGATTCTGTCCTGTCATGCTGAGTGGTTAGGCTATTTTTTCTATATATTTTACTGCATATACCATCCATTGATGCTTGTGATTTTGGTTTTTGCTAACTTAACATTTAATTACATTGTTAGCGCTTTCAGAGTAAAGATTGAAGCCAGGGACTTAAAGGAAACACTCACGTTCAGTGCAGAAACTTTAGCTGATGTGGTGGTATGAACTAGATGGCATCCTTCTGTCCCAAAAAGTTACTGTGTTACTTGTACATAAAGATGATTTTCTCCCACCCCCCTGTGGAATAATCCAGTTTGTTTGCAGTCTTGGCCTTGATGGTCAGATGTTTCAGCTAAACAATGCTACATATTGTTGAACATACAGATGTACAAACTGGAGAAGAACATTAACCAGGAGCCCTTCGCCTAAGGGTTTCGTGGAAATTCAGGACCAAAATTCTTGGATTTGGCCTAGCAGAAACATTAATATTTAGATGCAGAGGGATCTTCATTGTGGGGTGGTTGTTTTTTTAGTTACAAATGAACTGGACTGCAAAGAAGGAAACAGCTTTGTCTTGCACTGTCTAAAGCAGAGTTTCCTGTACACTCAGCCCCAGATCACTGGTTGCAGAATTTAGTGGTGATTGGCAGAAAGCTGGCTGTTGTGCAGTGGTGCTCTCTTCGCAGTTTCCACCTGCTAAATAGTGTAAAGACATGTCATAAATGATTTTCTAATATTGTTTTCCCGGTGCAAACAATTTTTGTAGCTGCTGCAGGGACTTTGTGTGATTACGGATGGGAGGGAAGAGATTGGGAGAAACCTCTACTCAAAAGGAAAACTTGATGTTTTGGGGGCATTGATTTGCAATGAATGAAATGGCTAGACTAGGTTTTCCAGAGTTTGCCACTCAAGCATCGTATTGTTTCATTTGTTGGGGATTCCCTTGATCATGCTTTCTTGGATTCTCTTCTTATATTTCTATGTTTGGGAGTGGGAAGTAAGACGTGCAGAGGTTAAAAATGTCCTAATATCTTCTGTAGGGCTGTATCTGACTGTTCAAACAACCTGATTGTTCCAAAGGGCTTGAGTTTTTAAATGACCAACTTGAGGCCTTTTAAAGGAACCTGATTTCATAGGGTGGGTGCTTGGCACTTTCTGAAAATTAGATGACTCTAGTTGGACACTCAAAAATGGAGACCCCAAATCAGTAGACACTCTTAAAAATCTTGGTCGCTGTTTCTTTCAGTGTTAGCACATTGCGGAGCTAGCAGACTGGACCCTCCCCATTCCTCTGGTGCAGTATTTCCGGCTGAGGAGCTGCTCTGTGAGGCTGAGCGCTGATTCAGCGCCGTGCTGCTCCTGGACTAACAGACTCATGCCATCAGCATCAAAGCCTAGCAGCAGCGATCCTTTTAAATTCCAATCTGGTTCTTTTTGGTGGGTCACAGGTTGGGGAAAATGAAGTATGCGCCAGTAGAAGTTGTGAGGAGGATGTGATTGTGGTTTGGAGTCTGGGAGAAAGAGTGAAGGGAGGCAGGTTTAACTGCTCACCCAGACTGAAAGCTGTGGATTGCTTCTTGAGGCCAGTTGGTTGATGTTCATGTGACACATCAAACGTGACCCTTTTTGAATGCATTTCTTTGCTGTCCTCAGTAATAAGTCTTACTCCTTGCTCAGCCTGCGGGATACATACAACCTATGGCCCGCGGGATACATACATAGCCCACCAGAGCATTTCATAAGGTGTCAGGCCTCGGGTTGTCTGCCCCAGGCAGAGAATGTGTTTGGTCCACACAAGGTTGTGCTTAGGTTTGTGTGGCCCTCCTGTGTAATAAGGTTGGGCGCCACTGCTTTAGATGATATTTAATTTCTCATTTTGAGCAGCATAGTGGATTATTGTACTAGC